>NC_053445.1:44715089-45031409 GCF_007990345.1 Gossypium hirsutum | reverse complement strand
TAGTTATTTATTATTTGTAAATGTTAAATAATTTATATTTTTTATTATATATCATGTTTAATTTAATGTCATTTTTTATTATCACTTTAAGGTTACAGTTGCATTTGAATTTAAACACATTCTACTCTCTCAGCTATTTTTAATCTCAGCGATATAGCATTCAATCTCATTACTTTTAATCTCACTGCTATAGCATCCAATCTCATCACTACATCAATTAATCTCACCGCCACTACTATTTTAGCTGCACTGAATATAAATATACCACACATCTAAACTAGACTTGTCCATAGGCTGGGCGGCTCGGCCCGGCCCGATGGCCCGCTTCGGGTAAAAGTATAGGCCCAAAATATGGGCTTGGACAAAAATTGAGGCCTGTTTAGAAAACGGGCCAGGCCTCGGGCAAAATTTTTTTGGCCCGAGCCCGGCCTGAAAATATATTAAATATATATTTTAAATATAATAGCTTTTTTTTAAGTTTCATTTACTTTCATTTCCTTATTGGCCAACTAATTTATCCAACTAATAGTTTTTTATTTTAAGTTTCATTTACTTTCATTTCCTTATTTTTAAATTATAATAGTTTTTTATTTTAAGTTTTTTTATTTGTCCAACTAATTTATGTATAAATAAGAAATAGAAATAGAAATGGAATAAATAAATTTATGTATTGTATGAGTTTAATAATACATAACTCCGGTTAAAAGAAAGAGACCCACTCAGCTTACTAACAATTAATACAATCAATTTTGTTACAAGTTACAAAATAATAATAATAAAATAATAATAATAAAACATCAAGTTTATTTTACTAATCAAATGTTAGATTTTGTTACAACAATTAATACAAAATAATAATAAAACATCAAGTTTATTTTACTAATCAAATGTTAGATTTTGTTACAACAATTAATACAATTAATTCAATTAACAATTAATACAATTAATAATTTGATAATTTTACTAATCAAATGTTAGATTTTGTTACAACAATTAATACAATTAACAATTAATAATTTGATAATTTTACTAACAATTAGTTTTAATTTTATTAAAAAAATAATTTTAATTTTAATTAAAAACGAGTCGAGCTCGGGTCCCATATTTTTTCCCGGGATGAACCTGGACAAAATCTCAAGCCCATATTTTGAGCCAGGCTGGGCCCGGGCCTAGGAGGTGGGCCAAAGTTTTTTCTGGACCCGGCCCAAACCCGGCCCGACCCATGTACACCTCTAAATCTAAATTAATGTATTTTACAGTTGGAAAATTCTAAAAAAAAAAATCAACCCAATTCAACAAAACAGAATCAGCATTAATTAAAAAAAAAAAGGGAATAAAGAAACAGGACAATGCAGAGAAAACGATGTCGCTTTGAGGACTAAAAACCACCCAGGAATGAGGCTTAAAAGCAAGCTTGCTGTTAAATCGTAGTAACTATAGCAGCAATGTCAACTAAAAACCTCGTAAAAATATTCGAAAAATCCCTTCCCAGATACCCCAGTTCACCAGCAAAGAAAAAAACTGCAGAAGAAATTGCTGAAATCCTCATAAAATCAGGCCTTAAACCCTTCAAAACCAATCCGTCTTTGATCTCTGATCTCGACTCAAACACAACCGACCTCGTTCTTTCAAACCCAAATCTCCCTATTCATTCCTGTATCCTCTTCTTCAACTTTTTAAGAACGAATCTTTCTCTTACTCCCCAAAAACCCAATCTTGAAACCCATTTATCTTTCATTCGCAGATTGCACAAAGCTGGAAATTTTGAAGAAATTAAACAAGTATTGAAGTTTATTCTCTCCGACGATAATCTTAGATACCCAGTTGAGGAAATTCTTTCTCTCTTTGATTTTGAGTTTGATAACTCATATTTCCTTAACAAGTTGTCCGACTTGCTTTTTAGAGTTTGTGTAGATAACAAAAGGTTTGAAGAGGCAAATCTGGTTTTTGATTATATGAAGAAAATGGGTTTTAATATTGATGAAAGGTCTTGTATTTTGTATTTGGTTGCATTGAAGAAGAGTGATAAAGGAGATTCATTTTTTGTGTTTTTTAGAAGAATGGTTAAGTCTGGCGTAGAAATTGGTGCTTATTCTATGACAATTGTGATTGATGGGTTATGTAGAAGAGGGGAAGTTGAGAAAGGTAGAGAATTGATGAATGAAATGGCTAGTAAAGGGGTTAAAGCTAATGTTGTTACTTATAATACAATTTTAAACGCTTACGTTAAAAGGAAGGATTTTGGGGTTGTTTCTGAGGTTTTGATGTTGATGGAGAGGGAGGAAGTGGAGTATAATGCTGCTACTTATACTGTTTTGATTGAGCATTTTGGAAATATTGGCAAGCATGACGAAGTTGAGAAGCTGTTTGATGAAATGCGTGAGAGAAAGGTGGAAATGGATGTTCATCTTTATACTTCGATGATACACTGGCACTGTAGAAGAGGGAGTATTAAGAAAGCTGTTTCTTTGTTTGATGAGTTGACTGAGAGAGGCCTTGTTCCGAATGCACGTGTTTATGGGGCCTTAATTGACGGTCTCTGCAAGACTGGGCAGATGGAGGCAGCTCAGCTATTGCTAAAAGATATGCAAAGTCAAAAAATTGTGGTAAATCAGGTGATAATTAATACACTCCTGCATGGGTATTGCAGGAAGGGGATGATGGATGATGCTTTGAGGTTAGTGGCTGTTATGGAGAAGAAAGGCTTTAAGCCTGATGTATTTACTTACAACATTATGGCTAGCGGGATGTGTAGATTGAAACGATATGAGGAAGCGAAGAGATGGTTGTTCATGATGGTAGAAAACCAATTGACGCCTAATGCTATCAACTTCACTACTTTGATTGATATTCACTGCAAAGAAGGAAACATTGTTGAGGCAAAGCGGCTGTTTCGACAATTGCAGGGAAAGGGGGAGAGTCCTAATACTGTTACATATAATGCTCTCATCGATGGATATAGCAAGAAAGGGGAAATGAAAGACGCATATAAGCTAAGGGATGAGATGGAAGCCAAAGGAAGAATTCCTGATGTATACACGTACACATCACTTGTGCATGGTGAATGTAGTTTTGGGAATATAGATGAAGCAATGAAACTATTTAATGAAATGCGTCAAAAGGGTCTAGTTCCAAATGTAGTCACCTATACGGCTATAATTTCTGGGTTGTCTAAGAAAGGGAGATCCGATGAAGCTTTTAGACTTTACAAGGAAATGATCAGTTTGGGCCATGTGCCTGATCAAAGAGTTTATAGCTCACTTGTCGGTAGCCTTCATACAACCTAGGGCCAATAGTCGGATGGTCCTTTACCTTGCTTTCCCTTTTTTGTGGTACTTAGTTTAGACTTCGTGATATGCAGCTAGATGCTAACAAAACCTCAACCTATCTTCAGGATGATGCAAATATCATCACTTTATGCTATAGGACTTTAACCAAAGAACATCACTTTATGCTATAGAACTTTAACCAAAGAACATTCTTGTTGGTGAAATGCCTGTGAAAGAAAACGTGGCTGAACTTGGGCTCCTTCAAAACAATGCAATGTCTGATTTTGATGTTAAATGCTTGTTCAGAGGGTGGCTTGTGTTGTGAGTGTTCGTTTTTGCTGCAGGCTTCATTGAGATGTTTGTTTATTGCATCAATCTACGGTTGGTACTGCATCTGGGAAGGTTAGACATGTTAACGGTGGGCAATCGAATTATATGGATTCTAAATCCATGCAGGCATGTTTCTATCTGTGAAATCTGCTCCAGAAGAGTAGTTGCATACTGAAAGAAGTTAGTTCAGAGGACGTGGAGGATCCGAGGGAAACAGGAACTACAAATTTTATTATGGATCTCTCAAGGTCGTAATATGCCTACCCCTAAACATGATTCACCCTCTTATTGGTTACTAATTATGGTGTAGACGGTTCAATAGTCAAAACTGTTGATGAATTTATTCCTATTTGTGGTTGCACCTTTTATAGCCTCTTCAATTCAACCCTCTCATTACAGCCAGTGAAGCTTAAGATTCTTATATCCGATCCAGGGTTGAAGATCCTGCTATCTTCCTCAAAAACTGCAGTGGAGGCCTTGTTTATGATATGTTTGTACTGCCACCTGTTATGATGGCCAAGCTCTGCTGACTGCAGATCCATTATAGAAGAAGCTGCTAAGCTTGTTGAGGCTGGTATGCAGACTTTGGTGAATAGGTTCTATATATCAGTTTCAGCCTTCAGGAAATGTTTAAGCTTTCAAAAGGCATGCTTATGAACTTGCTATAATTTGCTTTGTTGCTAAAAATGACATTGTTAAACTCTCTCCATAGGTCTTTTGAAAAATTGCCCTGGAAATTTTAGTGTACATACATGCATTTCAACCAAAAGTCCTTTTCTATGCTTCCAGCCACTTACATGTTCTCAGGTCAGTCTTCAGAATGGCTAATGTTCAATTGAAGGAAAGCTTTACTCCAGGACTATACTGTGGCCCAATGAAAGGTTTTTTTTTCTTGGCCCAATTTGATTTATATTGTTTTAGTTGGACCAAAGAAGTCTAGCAACGCATGCAGTTCTAACATTGGATGTGTATGAATCTTAGAGGTATCATCAAATATTATTATAGTTATCTGGTTCGGATAAATCAGATGATGTTATGTCATTAAAAAAGTTTCAAGTTTTATTTGAAGCATTTATGGTGTCTAATTTAATACAACAAGCTATATGTTCTTAAATAAGATTCAATATATTTAATTCACGGTACAAATAGTGTATAAAATACAAATAATTTAGAGGAAAATGATATTAACACTGGATGTAAGTAATGATAAAAAGAGGGCGAATTTGGAGTTTTGAAGGGATTGGTTTTTAACTTTTAATTAATAAAGGTGCTTATCATTTGAATGGACATACGGATATAAAACGAACAAATGGAAGGAGAGTTCGAGTCACTCATCTGTCTCATCATCTCTTTCTAATTGTCCCATTTGGAGTTTGGGATGCAATAATGGCCGATCGAATAAGGTGTTGGGGAAGGGGCGACACGTTGTTTATCCCAAAGAGAAAAAACAAAAAAGGATAAAAGAGTACAAACATCAGGCTTACGCAACACAGGGAAACAATATACTGCTCTCTCGATATTTCCTTCCAAGTTGCTAGGAATTGTAAACAAACCCTTTTGAAGAAACCTCTTCAATCATGCGAAAGGGCATGTTTAATTCTTATAAAATGAGTTCTTGTCTGTGTCAGCCAGGCATGCAAAGACATATAGAGAAAGAGAGATCTTATATACATATATATGCATGTCTTGACTAGGTAGCAGCAGCGATCAGTAAATAAGACAGAAAAGGGCGTGGTGTGAAAAGTACCCTCGAGTCTGTAATTGGTTTAAGCCAGATTATTGTTTTTGTTCCTATGTAATGGTTGATACTTCATCATATTCTTGTAATAAAAAAAAGCTAAACTAATGCCTTTGTCACACTAGCTTTATTTGGTATATGCATAGAGACCCACAAACATCACCCATTGAAACCTCCAACAATTCCTATATAAACACCAATGCTAGCCAAAAACACTACGAGTTAATCCTGCATAATCATCAAATCATTACCGTAAGGAATATTGAAGTTAATTATGGGTGAAACTGAGAACGAACCAGGAAGCTCCATGCATGGAGTTTCAGCAAAAGAACGAGCCTTTGCTTTCTCAGTCGCTTCCCCAAAAATCCCAACAGACCCCACTGCAAAATTCGCCCTACCCGTAGATTCTGAGCACAAAGCCAAAGTCTTCAACCTTTTGTCATTTGCCAAACCCCACATGGTCACCTTTCATCTCTCTTGGCTCTCTTTTTTCACTTGCTTCATCTCCACTTTTGCAGCAGCTCCTCTTGTCCCCATCATCCGAGACAACTTGAACCTCAAAAAAGGCGATATCGGCAATGCCGGTATAGCTTCCGTTTCCGGTAGCATTTTCTCTAGGCTTGTAATGGGAGCAGTATGTGACCTACTAGGACCCCGTTACGGTTGCGCTTTTCTTATTATGTTGTCAGCCCCAACAGTGTTTTGCATGTCATTCGTTTCATCTGCAGGAGGATATATAGCTGTGAGATTCATGATTGGTTTCTCCCTTGCAACATTTGTGTCATGCCAATATTGGATGAGTACTATGTTCAATGGAAACATCATTGGGCTTGTCAATGGGACGGCAGCCGGTTGGGGAAACATGGGGGGTGGAGCCACTCAGCTTATTATGCCGCTCATTTTTGAGTTAATCAAGCAAGCTGGTGCAACTCCATTTACTGCTTGGAGGATTGCATTTTTCATACCAGGATGGTTACATGTGATTATGGGGATTTTGGTGTTGACATTAGGCCAAGATTTGCCTGATGGGAACCTTAGTACTTTGCAGAAGAAAGGAGATGTCCCAAAGGATAAGTTCTCTAAGGCAAGCATATGCCATGATTTTCATTTACATGCTTTTGTTTTTCTTTGCAATTTAGGGAATTAATTAACCTATGCCATCCACTGTTTGATTAGGTCCTCTGGTATGCCATCACAAACTACAGGACATGGATCTTCGTTCTTCTCTATGGAATGTCTTTAGGTGTTGAACTAACCACTGATAATGTCATTGCAGAGTATTTCTTTGACAGGTTCAATCTTCTCATTATAACTTTACAAAATAAAAAACAGCAAGTGACAATTAACATCGGTCTTTGTGACCTATATATATATAGGTTTAACCTCAAGCTCCGTACAGCCGGCACCATAGCTGCCACTTTTGGCATGGCAAACATTTTCGCACGCCCCATGGGAGGGTTCTTGTCCGATCTAGCTGCACGTCGGTTCGGCATGCGCGGCCGGCTCTGGAACTTGTACATCCTTCAAACTCTAGGAGGCATCTTTTGCATTTGTCTTGGAAGAGCAAACTCTCTCGACCTTTCCATCACCTCTATGATCCTCTTCTCCATCGGCGCACAAGCCGCTTGCGGAGCTACCTTCGGGATCATCCCCTTTATTTCTCGTAGATCGCTGGGTGTCATCTCGGGCCTAACTGGAGCCGGTGGGAATTTCGGGTCTGGTTTAACTCAACTGCTGTTCTTTACAAGCTCGAACTACTCAACTGAGACAGGAATTTTCTACATGGGGATCATGATTGTGGCATGCACATTGCCTGTAACGCTAGTTCATTTTCCACAATGGGGGAGCATGTTGCTCCCTGCTTCAAAGCATGGGGAGAAATGCAGTGAAGAGTACTACTATGGAGCTGAGTGGAATGCGGAGGAAAAAGAGAAAGGGTTGCACCATGGAAGTCTCAAGTTTGCTGAGAATAGCAAGTCTGAGAGAGGTCAAAGGGTTGGTTCTGCAGCAACACCTCAAACTTCAACTACAGAAGATGTATAGATATTCATTTTGTTGATACCTACAAGGTTTAAACTTGAACTTTGTCTATAATATTATCCATTTCCAGCTTATGAGTTTCATGGTGCAAAGTGTTTTATATTAATGGAAGCTTGTTACATAAGTCTATAAAAACAAATAAATGCAGCAGGACTTCTTCTTTGTTATTGGGCCTGAATCCATCCTGTTAATAAGAAAATTGTTATTGTCCTCTCACCTGACTGAGATTGAGCAATAATTAAAAGGATAAAAAAAATGTCATTTTTTTGTCATAATCCACTTGTATTTGTTGATTTGGTGTTGTGATCTAAATCTAAGTGTATATGCCAAAAATCATATTTAGTAAATTGGTTAATTATATATAAACATTAATGATTAAATTTATTAGTATATCAATTAAAATTATGTACAATTCAAGGAGAATATTAATATTATGAGTTAAATTGCTCTAATTTTTTTAAAAAATGATTAATTTACTCAATATCAAAATTAAGAAAAAGTTAGATAATGTATTTTTATCATAAATTTTGGATTGACAAAATGCAATGTATAAAGACTAAATGGGAAAAGAAAAGAAAAAAAGAAAGTGCAGGGACTTACTTCGAGACCAAAGAAAGAGTTGTGGGAAATGGAAACTGTACCCCTCATTTTACAAGCTGAATGGTCTTGTAGTAGAAAAGGTGAAGAGAATAAAAAGAAAACACAGCAATGATGATGATAACATTTCAGTGGGAAATCTATTAGAATTTTTTTTTTCTCTGAAGATCCAAAGAGATGAAATGGAACTGGGTTAGCACATGGGTGGGAGGCCCCATACACACAGGATCTTTTACTCTTTGACTTTCTTTTTGTTTCCGTTTGTACAAAACACCCAGCACGATCGGTACCCCTTTTCTGCGTTGCCTCAATAAGGCTCCTTTGGCCTCTCCTCATTATCATTTTTTAAGGTTAAATTTTGCTGTTAGTCCCTGTATTTAGAAAATGTTATGGATTTAATCCTTATACTTTTATTTGGTATTTTTAATCCCTGTATTTGCAAATTTTAAATTTTCAATCTCCACCGAACAATAATTGTTAAACTCATTCAGTAAAGTTGTGTTATTTCAAAAGTCCGATGCACCAAACATATTTTCATATGTGTAATATGTGTAATGTCATGCCAATTGATTATTTTCACATATTACTTATTAAAAATCTAGTTAATAGATTAATGGCTATCATTTGCATTAAGACTAAAATTTTAAAATTCAAAAAGTATAGGGACTTAGAATGACCCAATCGGAGAAAATAGACTAAATCTACAACTATCTAAATAGTATAAGAACTAAAACTAACCAACTTGAAAAATACAAAGACTAAAATTGATCAAATAAAAGTGTAAAGACTAAATTTATAATTTTTGTAGAATACATGGATTAATACCAGAAACCCTTTTTTACCGTATGACTAAGTTAAATTAAGCTGACAAGCTAATAAATGGGGTTTCAGATATATTTCAGCCATTGAAGGACAACCAATAATTACAAGAAGAAGACATCTTCTCTACTGTTATATATTGAAGCATGTTTGGTTATCATCGCATTATACCACAAAAAGAAAAGACCACTTTGTTGTGCCACTTTCCCCCGGTTCTTAGGGAGAATGATGCCCCATTGCTCAGCTGAAATAGAATCTGAAGGCACCTCGCCCACGCCACTACTGTTTATACTGTTTAGCTTTCTATTATTGTTCATGAATCATGATCATGTGGATTCATCTTTCAGCATTCAAATAACCCTAAACTCACTCAAGAGTTAGCACATAAAATTTCAGAATATTCATAAGTTTCCACCATAGCATTAGAATCAGAGGACATCAACCCAGAAAGGGTCACTAACAAGTCTTAATAACAATCTATACCAATAATATAATCCGCCATATACAATAACCTGTTTTTTTCTTCTCTTTTGTATGCTGCTCTGTCGTATCCTCCTTGCGGAGCTATGTTGATAGTTGGGGGTTGGTTTGGCCCTCTAATTTTGTTGTCCTCTTCAAATTTTGGGAAAAAGTACAAAAATAATCACTTAATTATCTAATTTGTTATATTTTGGTTACAAAAGTATTATTATTTTTTGTTTAGTTATTAACGTATTGAAATTAAATATTTTAGTTGCTATTGCAATTAATTTAGTAATGGAAGTCTAACGATGCTTATTAATTTTATCAATTAGATCTTAAATCTAAAAAGTTCAAACAATTTTTTATTTTAGTTCTAATTCTAAAAATTATAAAATATATTTAAAAAATCTTAAAAAATATATTTTATTCCTACTTTTAGTTCAAGTACCTTGACGTGGTCCAAAAGAAAACAAAATGTACTAAGCAGATACAAATAAACAAAGTGAGGGAACAAAATATATATAAATCCTATTTTAGTTTGGTTCCGTGCGGGGGAGCCCAACCCAGAACCAAATTAAAACATATCTGATTCAAAAAAATCTCTCCTTTTTCTATATAAATAACACCAACTGGTCATTCAACCCTTCATCCTTTCATATTTACTGCTATTTTGTACTAGCAGTGCCGATCAACAACAACGCTACATCATCTCAAGCAAGAAACAAAGTAAAAAAGAGAGAAAGAAAGAGCTTAGTTGTTCACATGGCAGGCAAAGAAAACGAGACAAGGTCTCCTAGAAACAAGGACGCTAGCTGCGAACCATGCAGATCTTTTGGTCAAAAATGCAGTCACTTGGTTAAGAAGCAGCGAGCCAAATTCTACATCCTCCGACGTTGCATAGCAATGCTCGTGTGCTGGCGTGACCGAGGCGAGCCCTAAAAAGAAAACCGGCCACCTTGGTTTCAGTTTCAGTTTCATTTCATAGTCTGGAGCTACTTGTATAGGAGTACTAGTGTAATTAAAAGAAACATGTACTTTTAGATTAATTTTTAGTGCAGCTGTAGCTCATATCAGTTTTCATGGATAAGGAAATTTATATAGTGTTACATTAGGTTTTTTTATCCAGAGCTCTGCATAATAAATGTGTGGATCTGTTTCGAGTTTTGGGTATTCATTCTTTTGATTTTCCTGTAATCTGTGCTACAAACTTGCTTTAGCTGCCAAAAATATTCAACCGAAAATCTGGGTTTTCACCAGAATTCTCTGGACATGACATATATGGGGGCAGTTCAGTTTTGCAATATCATATTCATTTCTCATTGGTGGAAGAATGAAGTTTTTTTCTTTACTTTTCTGCTTAATTAGCAGTTTCCTACTGATATTTTCGGTTATATAATTTCTTCATGCTTTCCATTTTTTCTTTTCTTAGAAGGAAATTTGTGAATTAGAGCAGGATTTCTTTGATTTATATATTGGCTCTGCATTCAAAATGCTGATTAGCTAGCTGAAACTTGCGTCGGGGATTTGGGTCAGAAATATTTCGCGTTCAAATCTCGTAAAGAAATTTTTAATAAAAAAGATTCTATCTTCTATTTAAGCTCGATTAATCATATTTTTCAAAAAAGAAAACTTGTTCATGGACTTTTGCTGATCTGATGTTTTCATTCATTTCGTAAAAACTTGGTGTTAGATATATATATATATACATATAGAAATGCAGAGTCTTCGTTCTGTTTTTGCTTATAATTTTTCTCTCCACTTCCTCACTTGAAATCATCATTGGTTAGAGAGAAAAGTATAAAGAGGACAGTTAAATTCTACTTTCCCGGATTTCGAATCTTGCTCTCTTTTTTTTCACTGTCAATCGTATCGATCATTAAACTAAACTAACCCATTTCCCTTTCCCTTTTCCTTTGTTAGTGTTACTTGTAATTATCAAAAAATCATGTTTAGGGAAAATATTTTAACCCAAAATTTAAAAATATTCATTTATCGTCTGATGAAATACATTAATTAAAATGCTTACTTTTTATTAATTACTTCTTATCTATTTATTTTTATTATCTCTAATCTTTATATTCAACCATTTTTAATTAAATATAATAAAATTTTATAAAAACAGAATGTATTTTTCACTAAGATTATTTTTTTAGTTAAATTCACCATGCATCTCTAAACGATGACTTTTATTCTAAATTGACCTTTAAACTTCAAAATATTCTAATTACATCTTTAAACTATTGAGTTTACATCATTTAGGCCTTTTTGTTACTAAAATCATTAATTTAACCATTAAATGAAACATCAGATCTTATGTGATATAATTTAAAATAAAAACTTTAAGAAAAATAATATTGTAAAAATGGATATTTTAAGAATTTCAGTTTCAAGGTTTTCAAAACTTTTACTAAAGTTTTAACAAAATTATGTGCCAATGTTTCTATTGTTTTTAATTTTTATTTTAAATTTAGCTACATAAGATTTGACGTATCATTCAAAAATTTCAATAACAAAAGGGCCTAATTGATATAATATCGATAGTTTAGAGATGTAATTAAAAATATTTTAAAGTTTGAGGACTAATTTAAGATAATGTCATAATTTGGGGATGTTTGATGTAATTGACTCTTTTGAAGTTAAAAATATAATGTAATTGCAATCAGAAAGCATTTAAGTAACGATAATCAAAATTAGTCATTATATAACATAATAAGACTAATCACCGTAATACCTAAACTAGAATAAATTTATGAACCGAAACTTATACACTATTTACACAAATTACAACTCAAAGTTAAGACATCGAAGTTTCTAAAGCCTTAATTTTGTCATTAAGCTAATACCTCACGGCTATAAATTTACTTTTAAAACCCATTATCATCATAAATATATTCTGTCCTTGTCTTCTCTTATACTTTTTGTTCTTTTAAATTTTTTTTTTTACAAATGCAGGTTAAATATTTAAATTATGTATATAAACTTTTTTCTCTTTATTTATTTTTATATTTTAATTAATTTCTTTTTTATTAAAAGCTTATAAATATTAGTAACTAAATAGTTTTACATCAATTTAATGAATTCATGTGAAGTTCAATACTTAAATTACCTATAAATATACTGAATGTCAATTTTCAAGCAAAGTCAAATACTCTTTTTTTTTTTTTGTGAAAGATGTAGAATATATTTAATTTTATAGTGCTTTAATGTGCAACTAATTTTTTATTATCTTGTAATTAAAATGGAGAAATAAATAAAATAAATAAAAATAGATAATTGATAAACAATAATGATGTCATTTTTTATTTTCTTAATAAATAGATCTCAAAGAAATTATGAGATTTTTTTTTCAAATATGAAGGGACACGAGGAGTGTGATATATTGATTTATTTTTCATGTAATTATCAAAATAATATTTTTATTCAACTTATATTTCAAGTTGCAAAGTGGCCTTCAATATGCCAAAATATATGCACTATATTATACAGTGTTTTTTGTTTCTAGTTTTGGAATTTTTGGAAAACATAATAAAGGAGATTTAAGTATTTGCAATATATATGGGTAATCATCACCCACTCGTTCTCATGTAGACGCTAAAGGAAGGTGACAAATAGAACAGGCAAAGCCTATTCAGAAAAGGTTTTCTATTTCACGGAAATAGCTAAGTTGACTAATAAATGAATTCTTGACCACCTTATACATTTTAATTAATATAGGGTTAAATCTCATTTTCAGACTTTAACTTGATAATTTTTCACATACTGGGGTTTATATTACTTTTTGGTCTAAATTAGGTCTTAAACTTAATAAATATTTTTATATTAAGCCTTAAACTTTTTTTTTTGTCCAAGTTAAGCCTTGAATTTGGCAAATATTTCTATGTTGGGACTTCAACTTTTTTTTTATCAAAGCTAGTCCTTGAAAACCCTAAAACTCAGGCCTTAATATGGGAACAATTGTCAAGTTCAGGCACTAATTTGGACAAAAAAAAGTTTAGGCCCCGATGTGAGAAAGTTGTCAAGTTCAGGTTCCATATGGGAACAATTGCTAAGTTTAGGACTTAACTTGGATTAAAAAATGTTCAGACCCCAATATAAAAAAAAGTCACTAAGTTCAAGCCTCAAATAATGATTTAACCCATTAATTTATGACTTTTTTCTCTCTTATTTTTCTTTTAGATTTATCCATTTATTTTTTAATATTAATATCATTATAGGTTTTTATCATATCTACTTCTTTTGATACAATAATTAGAACTATTCATATCCCCTTTTTAACTCTTAAATAGGAGGATAATGCGCTTCAACGCACTCAAACCCACGTCCTCCCGCACTTGTAATAATATCGATATCAATCAAGCTAATACTTAATTGAAATTTATTTTTATCTAATGAAAGTAGTTTTTCCTATT
Source organism: Gossypium hirsutum (assembly GCF_007990345.1). Classification (NCBI taxonomy): domain Eukaryota; kingdom Viridiplantae; phylum Streptophyta; class Magnoliopsida; order Malvales; family Malvaceae; genus Gossypium; species Gossypium hirsutum. Next base: position 45,017,745 of record NC_053445.1, on the reverse strand, counting down.
AATATTAATGTCGGAATCATTTAACCTAACTATACATGGTTAAAAGAAAAAAAAATTGATATGGATAAAGGTGTTTGAAATATTTTTGGAATATAAATTAAATAATCATAATAAATTGAATTGAATTAAAATTTAATTTAATATGATTTAATTTATAATTATACTATGCAAAAAAAATATTTTATCTTTAAAATAATTAAAATAACTAAAGTTTCTATATACAATTTATTTTTCAACGAAATACCATATAAGTCACTGGTGATCATATTTTTATTTACTTGAGAATAATTTAAAAAAACATTTATAAAAATAGATTTTGAAAATTTATTAAATAGTATTTAAAAATCATAAAAAAACTCATTTATTAAAATAAATTTAAAAACTCAAAATCCAAAATTAATATAAAAATTAAAAAATAAATTAAATCGAATTATTATATACAATTTAGAAAATAAAGAAAAATGAATCAATAAAACCAAAAAAACTTCTGCATCATCTTCACCGAACTCAATCAAAATCACACATAAAGCTTTGAATCCGTAGCGTGCATGTAAAATTTTAACTATATCCAGCATAAAATCTTTATTCTTAATTATATTCGGAAATTAATCCAGAGAAAATCCAAAATATCAATTGCGGTGATTATACTGATAAATAAATATTTCTTATTATTATTATTATTTAAAATGATGGTATTTTTATTATTATTATAATTTACATATTTTATCATTAAAATAAATTTAAAATGTAATTCAACTTTTTATAAATCAAAATCTTAAATTCTACTCCTAAAATTTTAAATCTTAAAACCCTAAATAATTTACTCATATCTTAAAAATATTTATACAAAAGAATATTTGAAAAATGAAGGGTGAAGATTTGTCTGCGAGTAAAAAAGAAATTCACCGACTCTGAGTTAACCTTTTCCCAAATGAAATGTATTTAGACTAAATCAAAATAAAGTTATAGAATATGATTTAAATAGAATACCGACCGGCAAGCAAATATCACATGGGGACACCAATATCCAATATCAATACATATAGGTTTGGTATACTGCTTCCGGAGAAAGAACAGGGTCCTGTATTACAGATAAATCATGCTTTTCTCTAATTGTCTTGTTCATGCAGTCTTGTCAAGTGGATTGTTCCTTTAATTCAAACACACAGTTTATCCTAATCAAGTTGATTTGATACCAATGAAGTGATTTCAGTATGATTTTAATTATTAGCAAGCTAGTTAATTTTATTTATTTATTTTCATTGGTTTTATAGTTGTCATGCTTAAAGAAAAACGTTGGGTTAGTAGAATATACCTTGTCTTGGAAGTAAGCAGGTAGAACAATTTCGGTACAAATTGATTATTCTTGCTGGGTACGACTATTGCTTACTAAGAGCTATTAGGTTGCATCCAGAGCTTCGTCTTAGCAACTAAGTATAATTAAAGGCGAAACATCAACAGAAGGGGACGGGTGGGTCAATAGATTTTGTCAGCCGACAGCAAGGAAATAAATAAATTCAAGTGATAATTGGATTTAAGATATTAATAATTATATCTCGTGCGGTCCTCATTAACTATTGTTTTCCTTTCTTCAAGAATATATATATTGCTTTGCTTTACGTGGCTTTGGTCCCACTTACCCTGCCGCTTATAGCTATTAGGTTGCATTTGTTTTCTTTTATTTACCAAACTCTTTGTCAAAGCAGTGAGAAACACACCTAACCATTGAGGAGTAGCATCTCAATTTCATGGACACAATCATATGAACGTTTTCATCTCCTTTCCCAAAAGGTTTTCAAATACACTCATTGTTGCTTCTTTGGTATTATAGATGAATGAAAGCAATGTGTTGTTTATGTTACTGAATATTACTGGCAGTGTTGATTCAATCAATGCCCGCCGCATTAATGTGAAACAAAGAAGAAAAATCCAGATGGAAAGGGAAATATCATGAAGTAGCAATTGATGCATTCAAAAGTTGTGCATAGAGATATAGCTAACTGCAGCAAAAAAGGACCAAAGTTTTTAAAGATGGGATTTGGATGGGGCACCAAAATGTGGAAAAGAAAGGGGAGGGGACCCATTAATGAGCAGAGCCAACACGTGCATTCTGACAACGTTGAAATATAGGGGGAGGATGGTTTCGTTGAATTTTGTCTTTATTTTTGTGTGTATGTGTGAGTTCATTACTTGCCCATTGGGCTTGGGAGGGTTTACCATTACTTACAACAACTTTAGAGCGAATTCAATGGAATCAATATATCTCTGGCAGTGGCAGTGGCAGTGGCAGTGGCAGTGGCAGTGGCAGTGGCAGTGGTAAGAGGCAAAGCCTGCCTGGCTCACCATAACAGCGGCATTCAACCATGTTGTTTATGAGTTGTTCCTTTCATGACTTTTCACGTGGAGATGCACGTGTGGGTATCACTCAATGAAAAAGTAAAAAGAAAAGAAAAGAAGGGAATCAATCACAAACAACAAAGGCACTACTGTTTTGAAAGGAAAAAAGAGGAATGCAAAGACGTTTAACAAATGAATAATGGTTGGTGATAGGTTTTATCTTTTCCAACAACACTGATTGTTAGTTGTCCCAAATATAATTTTAGCTTGTTGGGGCGGGGGGTTACCTAGCAGGATCTGATGAGGACTCTACTCTTTTACCTCTGAAAAACTGATCCTTTCTTCCACGGAAATTGCAGACGCAAGTCTAACAATGAATTTACAACATTTTCAATTTTTATGTTATAACTTATAACTATACAAGTACACGGTAAAATCTCAAAATATCCAACTTCTCATTAGCCATAAATTTTAAAATTATACACGAAATTTTATTCTAATATGTAAATTTATATATTAAAATTTGATTTAATTCATTTATCACAAATTATTAATAAAACTATTAATATAATATTATTTTATATTTATATATTATATATAAATAATTATATTTATCTAATATAAAAATAAATGAATATCTTTTATTTATTTTTTAAAATAGGATCAAAATTTAAATCGTACTAAATAAAAATTTATATATTGAATTTACAAATTTATAAGTACGTGGGGTTATTAAAGGTACGCCTTTTACGCATGATCTACATTTATATGGATATGATTTGCTCTCTTTGCCATTATTATTTACATTTGAAATTTGAGGGTGGATTTGGATGCGCGATTCGGTATGGTGCATTTAGCTTACTTTTTATCTCACGCTATAGTATCGCTACAGTATCTAATCTCACCGCCACCGCTATTTTTACACTAACTGCAGGTAATCGCTACAGTATCTAATCTCACCGCCACCGCTATTTTTACACTAACTGCAGGTAAACGCACTACCCATCCAAACTCACCCTGATATGATTTGATATACGTGTTTGTTACAGTTATTTCTCTATTCCATTTTATTAGTGTCTTTTCTGAAATTTAAGATTATTAATATTTAAATTGGAATGTTGAAATTAATTAATATAAAAAAAATTTCTTTTTTTTACACATTAACTTCCTCATTTATATTCTAAACAACCTTTGCCATTCTCATTAAAAATTTCACATACCCGTGAACCTGCTTCCTTTCGCATCAATCATCATCTGAACTTTTATTAATCATTTTTGCAGTCGTAAAAATTTGAATTTACAAAAATAAAAGAAAATCAAATAAAGCTGAAAATAATTAGATTTGATTAGAGAAGGAAAAAGGAGTTCAATCTTTCTTGCGCATTAAAAGAAAATCAAATCAACGTACAAACAAATTCTTCTTCACTTTTGCAATCCCATCACTTCATCTTCTCCTAATATTTAGTAAGTTGATAATGTGTTTTTTTATCTCATAAATAATTTTAAAAATTATCACGTGTATTTTTTAAAATATTTTATTATATTTTTATAACATATTTATCATTTTTTTAATTTTATTTGTGAATTTTAAAAACTTCATTAATAATAATATTTTCCTATAAAACTAATCTCAAAATTAATAGTAAGCAGAAATAAATTATTTTTATTTTTGAAATAAGTTCAAACCAATAAGTTATTATAATTAATACAACTAGATGTTAAAATTTCATTCAATTCAAAAGAAGAATGCTCTACTCATATCTTCTCCCTACTTGGTTTCAAATCCATTTTGTCTAGTTTATGTGGTGTATGATTCCTCTTCGCGTGTTCTATTTTGTATATCTTCACTACACCAAAACAGGTTTTTAGCGGCGCTTTTTAGCGCTGCTAAAAGTATTTGCGGCGTTTTTGAAAGCGCCGCCAAAAATGCCGCTATTGTCAACGCCGCTATAGATCAAGACCTTTAGCGACGCTTTTTCCAAAAACGCCGCTATAAGTTAAGACCTTTAGCGGCGCTTTTTCCACAAACACCGCTATAGAACAAACCTTTAGCGCGCTTCTCACAAAAACGCCACTAAAAACATAACATTTAAAAAAATATATTTTAATCAAATAATATTTATTTTTATGATAAATATTATATTATGTTTTATTTTTTAAATTTAAACTTTAAATATACTTTTAAGAATAAATAAAAATATTATTTAAATTAAATTTTCTATGGAAATTTTAACTTTAAAACTAAATATAAAAATTAATGAATTTAGTTTTAGAATTTAAAATAATAAATTAATAACACAATAAAAATCCAAAAGTTAAAACTCAAGTTGTCGTAAATATTAAAGTAAAAATAAAAATTTAGAATCAAAATTAAAATAAATCAATAACAAGGGTTTTAACAAACATGTTCATATATCCAGCTCGCAATTGAATAACATATATCATACATCCAATATTTTCAAGCAGTAAGCAAATCAATGACGAGACAAGGATAGCAGTAAAATATGTAATGCCCACTGGTGACCAAAAGGAGCCCAGAAGTATGTTGCTTCAAGAAAACAACTCTCTTCCCCATAAACCTTCCAGCCAACAAAATCAACACAGTCCCTGGTGTAATGCCTGATGTAAACAAATAAAAAGCAAGTAAAAACCCAAAAATAAGGAACATTTCTTCAGAAATCTATAAAAATTTTAAGTGCCTCAATAAGGTATGTTTGAGGGGAAATTTTATAAAAAAAATTCCTGCTCTAACTTTGCTACGGTAATCTCGAGAATAGCTATGCTATATAAAAGCTCCTGGGCCTGAAATCCAAGTTTCAGAAATTGAGAAAAGAACATAAAAAAGGAACAAAAATCCCACGGAAGGAGACTGACCTTATCTGGAAGCTTGCCTGGAGAACTAGAAGAAGGTGAACCAAAATGTTCAACAACACTTACTAGAGCTAAGTGCAAATCGGTCTCTTCCTGCAACTGCTGCTGCAACTTTTTAACCTGTATCACCCAAGTGGTAGCATGTTTCATGAGAATGAGATATAAATCTTGCACAAAGCTGGCTGTTACCGATAAGAAAAAAAAGAAAATCAAAACATGTATATCATGATAACAACATGTCATTCATTAGCAAAACCGTTAATTCTTAACGAGTAAACAATGTGTTTCATGTTTTCATATGTCTCCCCTTAAAAGTCTATTGTTATGCTGATGCTTCTTTGCTTCCTAATAGAATACATCAAATCAACCCTCGATAAGCTTAAGATTTATAAAGACGAGGAGCGAGAGTGATGTAAATTCGAAGACTAAAAACGAGTTCAAAAATCCTTACTTCTTGCAATCTCCATCGTTTTGGGGGGACAAAAACATAAGAAAGGGAAATTTTTCTAGAGAAACCGATTTTCGAACAAATACGCAAAAACAAATAATGAAATAGAATTAGAATGCTCTTACTTCTTGCTCAAGCTGGTATTTATAATTACACATCTGTTGATTTGTCTCTTGTCCACTCCTTTCCTGGGACTTACCATCCTGGTATAACAACATGATTTCAGAATCTAAAACTCTTTTCAACAAATCTAAACAAATATATCATAAATTCATAATAAAAACCCTTGCTCTCTTAGTAAAACTAACAATTTCCCCTCATAATACTTTGGATTTTGGAAATTTTAAGGAACATAATAAAATTAGCTATTGCAAATTACCTCCAATTTAGAACAAGAATTACAAGAATCATCCCCAGCAGAAAATGACTTGCTCCAAACCTTACCACTCTTCCATTGTAAATACCTATTAATAGAACTTCCCCTGCAAAACCATCATTCATACTGCATTCACCATTACAAAACCAGAAAAAAAAAACAGAAAATGAAAAAGGACCAAAAAAAAGACCCACCAACTGATTGGTAGAATAAAACCCCCATTATAACCATCTCAAAAATGAAAAGCTATTAAACTAAAATATGAGCATGAATTTGATAGTAAAAACAATTGCACATAAAAAAATCATGTAAAACAAACCTTATTGGTGAGAATTCCTTTGATAATCCTACAAAGGACTTCCATTGCATATTTGTTCAACACAAACTCAAATGTTGAATATCCTACCATGGTACGATACAGATTTGCACAAATAGAAGCATAACACATTCATATCAAAACACCAATTTCAATAGGCTATGCCTAATTTCCAATTTTTCATATTTGGAATGCAAAGGCATATATAATTTCAACTTAGATATAGGTATAACAGGGAGTAAATCTATCTAATTCACTAACAGGATAAGCTATTAAAAAAATAAAGCAAGTAATACATAATTCCACAAATTTTCAACTAAACTCAATAGATTAAATTGAAAAAAAAAATATTATAATCTCGCATTTCCAGATTAAATTCTAAATGTTAAAGCACCTTGAGTTTAGAAAAGTCCAAATTCAGAAAACTTCAAATAAATAAAAAAAATATGATAATCTAAACCAGAAATCCAATGTCGATGAAGAAATTCAAACCTAAAAATTCTACACATGAAAGTAGCTTGAGTCTAGAAAAGTCCAGATTGGTAAAAGGAAATTACATTACATTTGAAAAGAAACTGAGAACGCCGGAAACCCTTAACGAGGAGAATAAATAAAAAAAATATAAGGTTGGTAAAAGGTTTTAGGTTTTGGCAATTATTTATAGATCTGATTGAGGGGTTTTAATAAACCCTGATTTAGAAAGGGTAAGGAGAGGAGAGGAGGAGATTACGACAAGGGATTGAACGAGAGGGGAGCTGGTTTGAAGAAGAAGGTTGAAGGCGAGTTCGTTGTTTCTTGTTTGGATCAGAGGAAAATGAGAAAGGAAGGAGGGATATTTTTAGGGGAAAAAATTAGGGGTTTCAGGGGAAAATTTAGGGATAAAACCGCGCCGCTTACCTTTTGCGACGTTTTTCTGAAAAACGCCACAAAATATTATTTCATTTTGATCAATACGACGCCGTTTTGCTTTGCTAAAAATGGCACCATTTTTTAAAGTAAAATTGTTAAAAACGCCACAAAAAATTATTTTATTTGGAATAAAACGATACTGTTTTCCTATATAAAATGGCGCTAATTTTTTAAACTAAAATTATTTTTTTGTGGCGTTTTTTATAAAAACGCCGCTATTGCTCACTTTTGAGGCATTTTTATATAAAACACCGCAAAAAATTATTTCATTTGGAATAAAACGACACTGTTTTGCTATACTAAAAATCTCGCTATTTTTTAAAGTAAATTTATTTTTTGTGGCGTTTTTTATAAAAACGCCGCAAAAAATTATTTTATTTTGAACAAAATAACATTTTAATAAGAAAACAAATGATAAAATGACTGTAATTAATTATTAAGTTAAAATTATCTAAATTAAATAAACCTTAAACCCTAAATTAGCGATTCAATATACATAAAGTCTATCTATTATATATCTCTTAAATAATATAAACTATACTCATAATTTTAATATATTAAAATTATTATTATCTCTTTTACAATTATATAAAAACATATTTAATATAAAAATTAAAAAACTAATTAAACTAAACCCTAACTTGACCCTTGAATCCCTAAATCCTAACCCCTAAATCACTAACTCTTAATCCTTAACCCCTAACTACTAACCCCTAAACCTTAAATCCCGACCCTTATATTAACCATAATCCCTAAAACCCTAACACGATTTTGAAGAACCAAATTAATATTATATCTTTTACAATTATATAAGAAATTAGTTAATATATAGATTAGAAAATAGTAGTTAATCTAAACCTTAAACCATGAACTTAAAACCTAAACCCATAAACCCTTAACACATAACCTTTAAACCTTAAACCCCAGCCTTTAAACCATAAATCATAACCCCTAAACCTATAATCCATAAACCTTAAAATGGTAACACCTAAACTTTAAACTCTAAACCATATACCCTAAACTATAGTGATAATTAATTCAATATTTTAAAATAAATACTATCTTTTTTACGATTATATAAGAAATTATTTAATATATAAACTAAAAAAATCAGTAATGTATCCAAAAAAATTTAAAATTATTTTAAATAATAGTATTTTAATTTTTCCATTTTTAACAAATATTTTAAATTATTTAAAATCCCTGAGTATTAGCGGCGCTTTCCCAAAAACGTCGCTAAAGACCTGAGCATTAGCGGCGCTTTCTTAAAAACGCCGCTAAATCCCCGAAAGCTCAAAAACGGCATCGTTGGGTTTAGGTTTTTTTGCGGCGCTTCTTAAAAAACGCCGCTAAATCACCGAAAGCTAAAAAAACGGCGTCGTTGGGCTTAGGTTTTTTTGCGGCGCTTTCCCAAAAACGCCGCCAAAGACCTGAACATTAGCGGCGCTTTCTTAAAAACGCCGCTAGATCCCCGAAAGCTCAGAAAACGGCATCGTTGGGCTTAGGTTTTTTGGCGGCGCTTCCCAAAAACGCCGCTAAATCCCCGAAAGCTCAGAAAGCGGCGGCGTTGGGCCTAGATTTTTTTGCGGCGCTTCCCCAAAAACGCCGCTAAAGACCTGAGCATTAGCGGCGCTTTCTTAAAAACGCCGCTAAATCACTGAAAGCTCAGAAAACGGCGTCGTTGGGCTTAGGTTTTTTGCGGCGCTTTCTGGAAAATGCCGCTAATGCTTATTTTCAGCGGCGCTTTCCATTAAGCGCCGCTAAAAACGCCGCTAAAAGCTTGTTTTGGTGTAGTGCTTGAATTGTATAATCAAGACTTTTTAGTCCAATAAGATTAACCTGAGTATTGTGTCGTTCCAGCATTTTGATTAAACCCTCTAATCTAAATCAGAATCAAAAGAAGCGGAGGAAGGAGAGGAATGGTGGCAAAAGAGGCGCATGTTTTGACAAGCAGATCGCTTTTCAAGAAGGGGTAGTGTGAAAAAAAGAAGAAGAAGCTTGTGTGGCACGATATTATTGGAAGGGATCATATTTTATGTGGTAAGAAAGGCCTATGTAATAACTTCTCTATTACATGTCATGTTGAAACTTCTCCAAGAACAATAAGTTAGGATAGTTAAAGTACAGTGAGTTTTATTGACATTTCTGATTTGTTTATCATTGGTTTGTTTTCTATCAGCAAATAACCTCTACATCAAACTAAAATTAATGGTATTTTTTTTGCTGAAGGATTTGTTTTCAAATGGCAGAAGGAAGAGAAGTGGCTGATTGAAAACAAACTCTATCTTTACCCCTAAAGCCTTTGACTTGGTCCTACTTGGTGTTGCTGTTTTGAATTTACTTGGAAACAGGGACGGGTTCAGGATTTTACTCTAAATGGGGCGAAACTTCTAAATCCGAATGACTTTTTTTAACGTAAAAAAGAGTCAATTCTTCTTGGATATTTTTTTCTTCTTCTTATCAAACAAATCAATTTAATGTTTTTTTAGAAAGCATGAACGATTTAATTGTAAAAAAATTAAAATAAAAAAATCACACTATATAAAATTAAATATTTCTTTCCCATATGCAAAAAAAAACTAATACTATACTAAAATTTCATAAATATCATTATAATTCCAAAAATTAAATTTAAAAATCTTGGTCTTAGTCCTATTTCTCAATCCCAGGCATTTTAAATTGCACCATCTGTTTTTTCATAAGATCGAACTCATCAATGATAGCATATGTTGAAAATTCTCAAGCTCTCTCTTTTTCGATGTATACCACTAAGTAAGTTGAAAGAAAATCAACCTCCATTCTATTGCGAAGCCTTATCTTCACAAAATCATGGCTGAAAATACTCATTCGGTTATTGTAGTAGACACGAAAAGAGATAGCACAAGACGAATAATTTTATTAAGAAAATGATAAATACTTGACTTAATTGTCTTAGCTAGCACTTGACACAATTTGGCAATTGTAGAAGCTTTCTGCAACTCTATGTTTTGATGAGCATCAATTTGAAAGTGATCCAATTGAATCATCATGCGTAGCTTTTCTTGCTCCATAAAATCATCTGTGTAACAGCCCAATTTTTGGGTCTAGTCGGAACAGTAGTTTCGGGACCACAAATCCGACGAGGAAAAATTTATTTTAAAATTATGACATGGGTTGCATTATGATAGGAAGGTTGCATGAAAATACTGATATGAAAATTTTATCGATTTAGTGATTAATTAAGGAAAGGACCTATTTGTATAAAATGTAGAAATTGAATTCTAGAAGCTAGAAGGGTTAAATAGTTATGAAATTCAAAACTAGAGGTCCCTATATGGTAAATAGACTATCAATCAAAAGATGGTCAATTTTTATGGATGAATCATCTATGGAATTTGAGAAAAAGAAAAGGACTAAATTGGAATTTGGGGAAATTAAAAGATGATAATTAATTACATTGACATATCATCTTTTTCTATCATCTTCTTCCCCAAAATTTACATGGAAACCCTAGGATAGAGAGAAGAGACTTTCTTGGCATAAATTGGTAAGTAATCATGTCTCGTTTTTAATAACTTTTATATTTTTGAGATCGAGATAACATGTTCTCTTTATTTTGAGGATTTATTTGAAAAGTTATCAAGGTATGGAAATTGTTTCATGGATGAACATGATGAAAATTGAAAATTTATGGTAGAAAATGAAAGGTTGTTAGTAAATAAACAACTTTTACAAAGTGATTTTGGGTGAAATTGAGATTTAGAGACTAAATGGTAAACTTGTGAAATTCAAAGGAAAAATTCTGATTTTGTGAAATCTATGAACTTTTATAAATACATATGAATTTCGTTTAGGCTTGAAAAGGGGATTGAATTCCATGAATTTTATTTTTTGAGCCTAGGGACGAAATAGGAATTAATGAAAAGTTTAAGGACGAAAATATAATTTTTCCAAATAGTGATTTTTGAACCCAATTGAATAATGTGAGTATTAAATAAGTTAAATGTGTTGTTATAAATCAAGAAAGATGAGAAATTGACCTTGATCGATAAAAAGAAAAGTGAGAAAAAGTGAAATTATGAAATAGTACATTTAGCAACAAAACAGTTTAGACAGCAACGGCTGTGTGACTTTGAAAATTCACCAAAAATGGTGGAAATTAAATTAGAGGCTGAATAATATATGAAATTGAATCTGAATGAGTCTATTTTCACATAAGAGAAATAGAGCGAGCAAAAGAGTTATATATTTTGAGATATTTGAAGTTTAGTTAGACAGAGTCAGAATGAGTTCGGAATCCCCTATTCTGACTTTGTAAAATTTTAAAAAAATAATTATGGGATAAAATTTATATGTTTAGAATCCTCAGTGAATTTATTTTCAAGAGAAACAAACGGAAACAATATCCGAAATCTGTACAATGAGATAATTAATTTTTAGTGAAGAGAGTTCAGAACTATCGAGCAGTGAAACAGTGAAAAATTTAAAGAATAAACTGTACTATTTGGCTAAACCAAAAATTCTGAAAATTTTATGGTAAGAATATATGTGAATTTAGTTTTAGAAAAAATTAACGGATCTTAATTTGGAGCTCTGTAGCTCGAGATATAAATAAATTAGTGACTTTGACTCAGATAGACAGCTTGAATTTACATACAGGAAAATAGTGATAGTATGGAAAATGTTGGTTAAATGTGTTATACACATTAAGGATGTGAAATGGAGAGGAGGAGGAGGAAAATTGAGAAAATATATGAATAATTTGTGTATAATTGGTCATATGCTTGATTATAATTGATAAACGATGAAATAGAAATGATGCTTATAATTGTGCATTATTGGTCATGGTTTAAGCTCATGTGTGAAAATAAAGTTTCATAGTGTATGTATGGTATATTCGATATATGATTTGACATGGAGTAATGTCATGAATGGTTTATGAATTAACACATGTCGATAAGCGTGATACATGAATAAATGTTGTGCTCATCCATGCTTATAATGCTTATACTATATGTGTATTTGGCCAACATATTTGGTGTACATGCTTAGGCTTTGGCCAAATAGTGTTTGGATTATGCCATGTTAAATTTATAAGTTATGCATTGAAATGGTAAGTGCCTAATTGGAAATATGCTTGTGATCATAAAAAAAGGGTGGTAAGGTTTAAATTATGTAATCTCTAGTGAAATGGTTTATCATGTGGTTAGTTCCAAAAAGAGTTATGTTTAAATACACTAGCTTGCGACTATGGTCGAATGATATGTTTATATCTTGTGTGATATGCATAGGAAACGAGTGTAGAAAGGTAATAAAATATTAAGTTTATATGGTTGAAATTTAATGATTACATGTTAATTTCATGAATTATATATTGTATGATGAGATATATTTGTTGATGAATTGAGAATAAAATAACAATGCGAAAACCGAATAAATGATCAAATTGAGCGGAACGTCGGATTTGAGTACTTCTGATCAGTGACAAGTGATAAGTGGTAGTTTAGCTACACTTATCTGATCAGTGATAAGTGACAAGTGATAAGTGGTAGTTTTAGCTACACTTATCTGATCAGTGATAAGTGACAAGTGATAAGTGGTAGCTTTAGCTGCACTTATCTGATCAGTGATAAGTGGTAGCTTAGTTATACTTATCTGATCGGTGACAAGTGACAAGTGATAAGTGGTAGCTTTAGCTACACTTATCTAATCAGTGACAAGTGACAAGTGATAAATGTGATCCATGTAAGACCATAGCAGGGCTATGGCTTCGAAAAGTGCTAAGTGATCATACGCAAGACCATAGTTATACTATGGCAAAGTGGAAGTGAAGTACTCAATTTTCCGTAACTGTTCCCTACTTTGATTAAGGATGGTAAGTGACGAATGGGCCCAAAAGAATTATAGTAAATAGATAAGTGGTAGTGAATTTATACTAGGATGATGAGTTGAATTGATGTTGTTATTTAAGCTAAATTGATATTTTCATTGCAAAATTGAGAATTTCATAAATGTGTAAATGAATGGTATAATCGATAAAGGTTGAGTTAAATGGTAAATACGTATTAAAATTGAACTTAATGATTTGAATTGTGAACATGAGAAATTTGTGAATTGAATGAAATAGAAATGAAACATTGAATTATTAAGACTTGTAAACTGCATGAATATGTATCGGGTCTTGTAGGTTCTATTTATTATGAATATAATATTTTGAGGATATATTATGAAGAATTTTAAAAGCATGTTAATAATTTGAAAGTTTTAATTTAGATGAAGTTTTATAACTCGGTTAAATACATTTACAAGTGTATGTGTTCTAGTAATGCCTCGTACCCTATTCTGGTGTTGAATACATGTAAGGGGTGTTACAATCTGAATAAAAATAATTCATAAACTTGCAGATATCTTTCGCCCGAAAGGCTTTGTAATTATCGCGTGGATCCAAAGCAGAGCTAAGAACAAGTAACTCCACTACTTCATCATTAAAGCAAGAATTCATTTATGTTATTAATGAATCAATACAATCAATGAATATATCAAATTGATAGTGATGCTCAATTGTGAGGTTATCTTTCTCGATGCGAGACTGACCTCGACCAACTTTGTGTGGAGCACTTAATCAAGGACTTCTACCTCATGATCTTTACAAATTAACTTCACTTTCTCAAATAAAGGATCCCACCCATGTTCTCTGAATTTCTGGAGAAACATTTTAGTTGATGACGCTAGCTGTATAATGTTTAGTATATCCTGCGATTTATACTGCAATTCTTGATAAAGATCATAAGTGATTCCAAACATCTCATTCATGAAAAGCAAGATGAAAACAAATTCGACATGTCATTGCATCATATATTCCATCAGCTTCACTCCTTTGAGTAAGGTTGTCGGACTCGATGACATCTTGTAATACAATACAAACGGAGTCGAACATCCTTATCAAGTTATTGAGAGAAGCTAAATGAGACCCCCATCAGGTATCGCCTAGACGTTGGAGGGTACCGACTTGTTTTTTCCTTTACCAGTTTCAAGCTCACCACTGTCAATCAACTCCGCAATATGAGAAGCCTCAAAGTCTCTTAATTGATCATATCGCTTGCCTGAAGAAACAACCAAATTGATTATACCAGTCAAGTATGAAAAAATTGAGGAATAGGAATAACCTCCTTACTGCAGCTACTAGAGTTAATTGGAGACGATGAGCGAGGTAGTAAACATAGTGTGTAAATTGGCACTTTTTAGAAAATAACGCTTGCAAGCTGTTCCATTCCCCACGCATATTTACTTGCACCATCATATCCTTAACCACGAATATCATCCACATTAAGGGAATGGTGTAAAAGAACTTCGCAAATTGTCTTCTCCAAAGCTAACAGTATGGTGTCCTTTACATGAACCAAATCAAAGAATCGTTCATGTATAAAACCTTCTTTATCAACAAATCGCAATACAATTGCCATTTGTTCTTTCTTTGACTCATCACGTGCTTCATCCATTATAATGCAAAACTTTGAACCTCCAATCTCTTCCCGAATGAATCCTTAGATTTTACTCACCAAAATAGAAAAAAGTATCATTTTGAACAGTCGGAGTGACATACTATGCATTTTGAAGGGCATTTTCTAATACAATTGCCCCCATATCTTTATTTTTAGAAGCTAGGAGTTTTATTAGTTCAAGAATATTACCTTGATTTCTTGAATCGTGTGCTTCATTGCATCCACTAAAGGCACAACCTTGAAATATAAGTCACTTAATAAAATCTATTGACAACTTGAGCTGTAACTGATTTCTTGCAGCTTGTTTAAAATTTTGTTTCTTAACAATCCTCTCAATATTTTACAAGGAATACTGAAGACAAGTTAAATTTTCATTGCATTCTTATGTAAAGAATTTGCATCCTTATCCACATAAGTAACAAAAAGGACATTTAAATTATTCATTGACCTTCTTCTATAATTGAAATCATTGGCTTGTAAAAGTATTTTCATGATGCCCAAATGGCTTATTGAAGAGAACACAAGGAAGGCAATAGGACTAGAGATAAATCGAGAATAACATGTACCAAGATGTGAGTAATCAACATACATTCTTATCAATATACAGAGGAGATGTTGGAGCCTCACTTGAAGGAATCGGTTGATATGGCCCAAACTTAATTTAAGCTGACAGACTTCGTCCTATTGATTTTGAGGGTAATCCCAAATAGATTTTCAAAGTCTTAGATCACGCTCTAAAGAAGAAACATCAAACTCCTTTGTTTCGACGTTTGGCACATTACGAGGATGTTCAAGAACTTGAAAAGACACGATATTTCGTTCAGGAGCTTGGGAAGACTCGATATCTCGTTCAGGAGCTTAGGAAGATTCTATATTTGATTTTTATGCACTGTCAATAGAAGGTTGAGGAGCTGATTGATTATTATTGCTTTTTGACACTATTTTCTTGAAAAAAATCAATCTTTTTGTTGACCATAATTTAATCGAAAAATCTGAATACTATAATAATATATTAAACAATAACATATTAGGAAAAAGAAAAAAATAATTCAAATAAATAAATAACATAATTTATGCAAAAATATTTACTGAGAGGTCTTTTGTGTAAGGAGCCAAAGGGAAGATAATTTGTATTTTTTACTTTGTGCTCTTAATCCCAGCATCACTCTTTTCTATTTCTCTCGGCTGTGTTAGCACCTTACTAGAGAAAGGTAATTCCTTAGCAAGACATACAAATCATAATACAAGAAAGTCACTAACCTAATATGTATGAGTATAGGCTAAATCAATTAATTCTAAAATTTGGTTACAAAGTCCATATTGGGCCTATAAGTTTAGTCTTTCAAAACCCATCATACATAAATATTTGATAATTATTATTTGGCTAAGGGGGCGAATGTTATACTATGTGGACACCAAATCTAAAATACATGATAATTTATATATATAATTCAAAAATCTAAAAATTTCAAGCAAGTGCGGATGGATCCTTCCTGTTTGGAAATGAAGGCTTTGTTCTCAAATTTCAATAAGAAGAT
This sequence comes from Gossypium hirsutum, assembly GCF_007990345.1. NCBI lineage: Eukaryota > Viridiplantae > Streptophyta > Magnoliopsida > Malvales > Malvaceae > Gossypium > Gossypium hirsutum. The sequence goes on along the minus strand of NC_053445.1, from coordinate 45,001,469 downwards.
TTTGTGGATATAATTTTTCAATTTAAAATATTAAATTTTTTATCAAGATTACTTGGAGAAGCTATCGATCTTAGCCTATCAATAGGTTGTCTTTGTAACAGCCCGTTTTTGGTAAAATCGAAACAGGGGTTTCGGGACCTTAAATTCAATTTCGGAACAAAAAAATATTTTTATATTATTTTATGGTCTATAGTATGATAGTAATGTATTCTAAAAATTTCGTAAAAAAATTTTACGATTACATGTTTAATTTGATAAAGGACCAAATTGCACAAAGTGCAAAAGTTGAGTTCTAATAGCTAAAAGGATTAAATAGCCATGAAATTCAAAATTTGAGGTCCCTATATGACAAATAGACCATTAAAAATTCTTAGTGGTTAAGGATGATGATTCATCCATGGAAAATAAAATAAAGAAAAGGATGAAATTGGAAAGTGAAATAATAAAAGATGATAAAGGATAAAAAAAAATAAAAATATCATCATTTATATCATCTTTCTCAAATTAAAAGCATGGAAATCCTAGCCATGGAGACCTAAGCTCAAGCCAACTTATTTTGCTTGATTTGGTAAGTATTCTTGCCCGTTTTTACTGATTTTTATATTTCTGATATTGTAATAGCTTAATCTAGCTATCTCGGGGATTAATTTGCAAAGTTATCAAGGTACTAGGGTTTTTTCATGGATGAAAATAGATGAATTATGAAGTTTTATGGTAGAAAATGAAAGGTTGTTGATAGATAAACAACTTTTGTAAAGAGAATTTTGATGAAATTATGATTTAGGGACTAAATTGAAAAGATGTAAAATTCATGGAAAAAATTCTAAATTTTATGAAATAAATGGGCTGTAAATTTTACATGCAAAAATTGACTAGGCTTGAAACAAGGATTAAATTGCATGAATTTCATTTTTCGAGCCTAGGGACAAAATCGTCATTAATTAAAAGTTTAGGGGAAAAATGATAATTTTTCCTAAGATGTGAATTGAATTGAAATGAACTTGAATTAATGTTAAATTCAATCATATAGATTCGGATAGACCAAATTCAGAATTAGAACAAGAAAAAGAGAAAATGTTGGATTAGTAGATTTTACGTACACGAACATTTGTCGAAGTAAGTTCATGTAACTAAATTGTGTATATTTATATTCTTGAATTAAATTTTGTGTATGTGAGTTGTATAAATTTCAAATATATGAAATTGGATATATATCCAACAAAGCCTGATAAATATTAAATCTCGTCTGAATAATGGAATTCGATGGGTATAGGATTTCCCGATTGGTTATGGTTCTGCATGTGTTACGGACACACCACAGCTCCTACAAGCATTCCGTTATAAGCCCTCTCGAGCTTCTTGTTATATGGTTCCTGCGAGCATCCTAATCGGTAGTGATCTTGCATGTGTTGCGAACTACCGGAACTCTTTCAGAGCGTCCTATCATATGATCGGTTGTGATCCTGCATATATTGCGGACACAAACGCAGTTCTTTGTGAGCGTCCTGATATGGCTCGCTTGAACTTCCCAATATATGGCTATCCGGAGCTCCTGATTAAAGGCTCTTCGTGAGCTTTCTGATTAAAAGTTTTTTGTGAACTTCCTGATTATGGCTCTTATGAGCTTCCTGTTATATAGCCAGAATAAGCTTCCTGATAGGCTCTTTGTTAGCTTCCTGATTAATGGCTCTTTGTGAGCTTCCTGTTATATAACTTGAGAGAGGAATTCCCAATTATGTGCTTTAAAGAGCACTCCTAAGTGTGAATTGACGGATTTATGATTTGTACACTTCGAATGTACTACATGTGTATCCCTCGATGTTTTCAATGATTCAACAGGAAAAATCCTGACATGAGAAAATATGAACATGAAATGAATTAATATACGTATCTGCTTGAAATACATGAAAATGATGATATATGATATATGGAAATACGATATGATAATATATGAACATGGAATTTGTTTGATGAATATGTTCATCCATGATTATAGATTTGTACACCTTGAGTGTATTACCCGTGTGACACTGACATTTCAAATGATTTAATGGGAAAAGTTTCGACATGAAATAATCTGAACTTGAGATGAATTATTATGAAATTGTACTTGAAATACAATGATATGATTTGTATATGTTATATGAATACATGATGTGGACAATATATGTACATGGAAATCTAATTATTGTTGAGCCCATACATGTTTCTTGATATTTATATGAAATATATTACTAACAATAGTGATGAGGATATGTGTTAGGGTTCGTGATCAAGTTGATTGAATGTGCCTTGTATGTTTATATTGAATTTAAATGAGTGGTAAGTTAATTACCATGTTATACGAACTTACTAAGCATTTCATGCTTACTCTGTTTTATTTTCCCATGTTCTATAGTAATTCAGAGGCTCGTTGGATTGGAAGCTTGGCGGAGATCACTCACACTATCCATCAACCCTTTCAATTATGGTTATAATGGCATGTATAGGTTAATTGGCCAATATCATCATATAAATGTTTTAATTGTAACTAGCCATTGGAATGGCTTGTGATGGATATGTTTGGTATGTGTTTGAAATGGTTGATTAATAGAAATTATATTGGCATATTGATGATTGAATTAAATTAGCATATTTGATAAGATATGCATATATGTGAACTTGGTAATTTAAGTAATTGTGTATACTTGATTATATGAGGTATTATATCATGTATATGACTTGATTTTAAGTTAGGTTAAATGACTTATAATAGCTTGTGAATGCATTAAAGTGTTGGTGTTGGAGGATGACAAAATGGGGTGAGAAATATGGCTTAGAAAATAACCTATTTTCGTCCACACGGGCAGAGACACTGATGTGTGTCTCAGTCGTGTGTGACACACGGCCCAGCACACGGGTGTGTAATCTGGCCGTGTGTCCACTGCATATTTAAAATTTCAAAACAGAATGTTCAGGTATTTACACACGGCCTAGCACACGAGCGTGTAGCTTGGCCGTGTGACCCAAGTCAGAGAGTTACACGGGCGTGTCCCTTGGCCGTGTAAACTACACGGCCTAACCACACGGGCGTGTGACTCCTGCACCTAGGAAAAATTTTAAGATTTTGCAAAAAATTCTTTGATTACCTAGTTTAGTCTCGACTTGTTACTAATGCATGTTTTGGACCTCGAGGGTTCATATAAGGGACTTTATGTTTGATTTCTGACATGAATACTGTGTAAAATGAAATATTCTTTTACTTGATTTGTATATTTCGGTAATACTTCGTAACCTTGTTCCAGCGACGGATACGGGTTAGGGGTGTTACAGTCTTGATACTCATTGGGTGCATCTTTGGAGTGCTTTTGGTTGAAGTTATCATTCTTGCTTTCATTGGGTTTTAGCTTTGTTTTTATTGTACTTTTTATCTAAGCTTTTCTTGGGGAGTAAAACGTTGTTGTAAGTGAAGTTTTTATAGTGAGTGGTTGTAAAAATTAGGGTTCTTTGTTAATGTTCCAATTATCCCCTATTGTAAGGGTAGATTGGACTTTAGACAATAGGGTTTTGGATCCATTATGGAATAAAATCATTGACTAAGCAAAGCTTCACAAAATAAGATTGTTATCCGAACTGCATTAACAACTCATGTGTGTCATTTATTTATTTGTTTTTCTCTCTTATAATCAGTTTGTTATACTACCTAGTTTCAATCAGTGTTGGAACATTACTAAATCATTTAGTGATTAAACATTTCAAAAATTTATAAAGTAGTCAAAATATTTTAAAAATTAAAAATATAAATCATTATTAAAAATATAAAATTTATAAAAAAATTATGAAATTATTAAAAATTATCTAAGTTCATGTGTTGTTATCTATCCCATTTTGCCTTGTTATAGAATTTTTGAAACTTGTTAAAAATAAACACAAATTTCATGTTATTTGATCAAATTCAGTAATTCAAGCAATTGTGTTCATCAAAATATCTCAAAAAAGAAAAATAGTTATATGCTCATGTTGGTTTTTCATATGAATTATGAGTAGAAACATTAATTTTTCACTTACTAAAAGTTTAACAAATTCGATTGATGAAATTTTTAGGCACATTTTGCCAATTTTGAGATGATGAATAAGGCAAGTGTAGTGGGATAAAGAGTCGTAGAGATGATAAATATTAGTCCTCAATAAGGCATGATATTTTTTATTGTATTATATATGTGTAATCAATCATTTTGACCATTTATTTTACAATTTGTAATAGTTTTATATAATCTTAAATTTTTTAAAATTATTTTTTTATAATTTTAATAATTACTAATGAATTTTTATATTTTGAAATATTTTTCTTATTATTTACAATTTTTTTTATAATTTTTATAGTATTCTGAACTACATTAGATTATAATTTGGATGATCATTTGTTTATAGTTATTAAAACTTGTTTAATATTCATTGTTTAGCCTCATTTCCATTTAATTAAAAGTTTTAATAATATTAGATTATATCGTACTAATGAAGTGAGCGAAAGAAATTATATAAAAATATATTTAAAATTAAATTAAACAAAAAATTTATTTATAATTAAATTATAGGCACTACACCAAAACAAACTTTTAGTGGCGCTTTTTTAGGCCTTTAAAAGCGCCGCTAAAAGTATTTGCGGCGCTTTAAGAAGCGCCGCAAAAAACGCCGTCAATGACAGCGTCGCTAACTTTAGCGGCGCTTTTACGACAAACGCCGCTAAAGACAAGGACCTTTAGCGGCATTTCTACCACAAACACCGCTAAAAACATAACTTTTAAAAAAAATTTCAATTAAATAATATTTATTTCTATGATAAATATTATATTATGTTTTATTTTTTATATTTAAACTTTAAATTATATGCTTTTAAGGATAAAAAATTAATTAAATTAAATTAAACTTTCTATTAAAATTTTAACTTTAAAGGTAAATATAAAAATTAATGAATTTAAATTTAGAATTAAAATATTATGTTCAAACTCATATGATCTATATTAACTCGACCAAATATAAAAGAAGCTACAAAACACGTAATAATTAACAATCGTGGTTAAAGAAGCTAGTATACAAGGACAAATGAAGAGACTTGGACGAGAAAAAATAACATTCACATGGACATTCATCTTAAAGGACCCCATATAGGTGCCTTATTATGTAAAACAGAAATAGAAAATATGAACTAACAGCGACCTTCAGAAGATGAGCCTGTAGCGAACGGACACTAGATAGGGCTCTACAGGAAACCTCAAATTGATATGCTGTATTTGGAGGCTGATGCTTTTTGCAGCTTCAGCCATGGCTCGACTAGCTGCACGAGAAGCAAGGTCTTGCACTGAAGCCTTCAGCCACAAACTCAATGTCTGCCTCTTCCTTTGTTGCGAAGGCAGTATGCCCTTCCTGCCATAGAAATTCACGACTCCTACAATCAAGCATCAAGTTAGCGGTGCAAAATCCATCCTCAAATATTTTAAATAAAAACTCTAGCTTGCCATCGAAAATAATCTACACATCTGTGAACATTAACAACTAATGCTAAGAAAATACGCAATTTATGCATGGAATGTATAAAGAATTTTCCATGATCTGAGAACATGGAAAGAAAAAGCTTCAATTTTCATTCTTCAAAAGGAACTGTGGTGCATGGAACACCAGCTGAAAAACAGAAGGGCACTAGAGAGTAAGAAAGAGAGATGTATAAAGAATGAAATATTGTCTACACCTGCTCAACTTCAACCATTTATTTCTTTTTACAATAATTCATGCTGTATATGTAATTTTACAGTAACAAGAACACATAAATAAATCAAGAAAAAAATTATGTATAAGAAATTATGTATAAGACTTACAAAAAGCCAAAGCTTGTTTGTATCCTAGATGAAGTGCTCCCTTTCTTGATTCCTCTCTAACTTGCTTATATTAAACTTTGATAAAGGCGATTTAAACTTATAAACTACACTATTTTGATAAAGGCGAAGATCATTGGTTCCATAGTGAAGAACAAGTGGAGGCTGTTGGTTTTGGTAAAGGCGAAGGGCATATAAAATCATTATTAGTCTGCAATAAACAAAAATCAGAACCAGCTGATTAGCTTTACAGAGCTGTTAAATAGAACTTTTAGCACATAGTCAAGGATAGTTAAAACTGAGTTGGATCTATAACTCACTCACCAACAATGGGGATACAAAATCATTAAAATGATATGTAACTTCTAAAGGCTTCAACTTCTAAAGGTACAATCTCTTTAAGCCGTCTATAATTGAAGTCACAGAGGACAAAGATATCTGTTCTACACAAGAAAGGATTAGTTACACATGCTAAGGATGCAGATAAATAAAAACACACTAAAAAAGGATCAAGTAAAGGAATTAGATAGATATTAACATCATTAACAACACAAATACCAAAGCTAAAAAATGTAAGTGTTATGGAAGTAAAATAAAGAGACAAATATGAATTTGATATAAATAAAGGAATTATATCTAGACTAAAATGGTAGTAACAAGAGCAGCACATCCATATTTCCTTATTTTCAAAACATACCTTTTTCTAGTTTCCTTATTTTCTATGAAATCAAACAGCAGCACATCCATATTTCTGTTTTTCAAACGTTAATCTGAGACAAAACTAATGCCTTTTCCGATTTTTTCTTTCAGACTTCTCATCATCAAATCCAATACCCAATTTTGACATATCGAATTCACTCAAATTCCTTCGTTTCACGATTCCAGATACGTAATTTTTGCTGTTTTGGTTCATTGGTCTTGGACTTTGCAGAAATCCCATGGACCTCCAACTTGCACAACAGAATGCGTGAAAATTAAGTTAGATTTAATAGATCTTAGAACAAAAATAGAATAAAACACGAAGGAGTGCATACATGTATGCAAGCATCAAAAGGAATTAATCCACAATGAGGCCACGGATTAAAATGGAATCATTTCAGCTGATATCAGTTCCAGGCCCCCCAAAATGAGAGCCTCTTGATGTCCTGCTTTAAGAAAACGTGGGTTTTATATAAGTTTTTGGATGTTTTAACTTTTAATATAATTAAAAGCGTCCAAGTTTACATAGGCAAACTGGAAGGAAACGACTTTGTATAAACATACAAACAAGAAAATCTAACAAATTAATATGATCAAATTCTAACAAATTAAAGTTTCCAATGAAATTCAAAATTACACCATTAAGTAAATAAGAGTTTTAAATTACCTGAGATCAAAAACCCATTTTGGGTATAAACTTTTGTAACTATTTATTAAATATGCAACATCGTTTTGATGCTTTGGTTCAATATTAGCTGAAGCTTCTCTAAGTTCCTTCCATGGATTTGTAGAGTTAGTAAGCTCATCTAAAGTTAAAGCTAGCTTCTCTTTTAAAAGAACCCAGTACACCTTAAACAGATACTCCCATCTAGTTTTATCATCAAAATCCACTTGAACCTGCACAGCATAAAGTAAAAGGCCTTTAAGGTAGAAAAAATCCTTACTCTTCAGTAATCTAAAAAGTGCCAATTATAGTAGTTATAAAAAAAAGCAGAACTAATGAGGAGAAAAAGCTATGAGACATTCAAAAAGAAATCATCCATTGCATGAAGATAAAAATATCAAAGATAAGATAAGAATATCAACCGCCCTTTATGTGACAAAAATGAATGATAAGAATATCAAAGATACTCACCAACAAATTCAACAGGAAAGACAGAACATTTCTTAGCAATTGTAACATTTTTACCTGGTATTGACAAAACTGCATTTGGAATCATGTGCCGAGTTCTATGTTTTATCACAAAACGCACAATCGATTCCAAAAAACAAATAATGAAAGAAAGATCGAAGAACAGTGAAAGGGTATTAAAAACAACAAAGAAATAACAATTAAATTCAATTAAATTTCATAGACTTATAAATAAGGAAAAAAAAACACAGTGAAGATAATTCATATAACCCCCCCAAAAAAATAGAAACCCGCTCAAGGTTCAGCATTAAGCGAAAACTATCAAATTCCCAACTTATTTCAAACCCAATTTTGTTATGAAATTAAGATCAACTTCCATACAGCAAAAATGAAAGCAATTTCGTAATCATCTTGTTTTGTAGGGCAAAAAAATAAGAATAAAACCCTAGAAAATCAAACAAAATGAAACAATATAAGTGAACAGGGAGAGAAAAAATTAGGGTTTAGTGAAGGGACTAACATCTCTGGGGACCAGGGCCACCGTCAGTGCCGAGGGACTCGAAGTCGCGGGAGGCGAGACGGGAGTGGCGGTCAGCATCGCCCTCACAGAAGCCACGACCCTTGGTCTTCTTATGAGCAGAAAGAGAGGTGGAAGCGGCGCCAGTGATGGTGGACTTGAGCATAGGCAAGGGAGCTTGAGGAGAGGCATCGCCGGCGGCATTTGAAGTGAGGGAAAGCGAAATTTTGAAGTGAAGGATTTTGATTTCAGAACTTGGGGGAGGGGGTTGGCGGCATTTGGTAATAAAACCCACCGCTCAATTTTAAGTTTTTTTAAGTCAAATCTGATTTGGGGAAGAAAACGACCTCGTTTTGGTATTGTAAAATTTGCGGCGCTTACAGAAAACGCCACTAATTATATAACTTTTGCAGCGTTTTTATTAAAAACGCCACTAAAAATTAAATTCCTGTATCAAACGACGCCGTTTTGAAAAATAAAAATTCTCATAATTGCGGCGTTTTTGGTTCAAACGCCGCTATTGCTTACCTTTAGCGGTGTTTTTCTCATAAACGCCGCTAATGATTGAATTTTTTTGTAATTTTATATTTAATTATTATATAATTCATATTAATTTTAAATAAATAATTTTTGAAAAATTAAGTAATATTTTAAAGAATTAGATCATTTTTAAAATTTTTATATAATTTTTGAGGTAAGAAAATAAAAAAATTTAAAATATGAAGGAAAAAAAATCTTTAAAAAACTATCCATATCAATATCTTTATAAATTTTAAAAGCTTTATATAATTAATATTATGATTTATATTGAATTAATTCAATATTGATTAATTATCATTATGATTTAAATTAGGGGTTAAAGGTTAGGGGTTTCAGGGGGAAAGTTGGGTCTTTTCTTTAAAAGTATATAAATATTATAAAAATAAAAGTTTAAAATCTTTTTTAAATTTTTAAAAAATTTTAAAATCTTTTAAAATTCATTTTAAAATTTTAAATCACGTAAAATATAAAACCTTTCAAATTTTAGAAAAATATATGTTATTTACTCTTTAAATGATAATTAGAAATGTTCACTACCTATACAACTCACCTAGTCCAAAATATGGTTAGGCTTAGATTTATATTTTTTATTGTTTTTAAACAATGAAATGGGTGGTTTGGATAAAACGAGCTTGAAGTTGGAAAAGTATTTAAAATTGGGCATTGGCAAAATTTAATAAGTATTTGCGGCGTTTTCTTACAAAACGCCACTAAAATATTTCAATCTAGGACATAAACGGCGCCGCATTGATAAAATGTCAAAAATACTTGAGGCGCTTTTAGTAAAACGCCACAAAAATATTTCATTCTTTACGTAAACGGCATCGTTTGGACATATTTAAAATCATATTTCAGGCATTTTTCCGAAAAAAGCCGGTATAAAATTTTTATTCCTCAAATTAAACAACGCCGTATAGAAAATTTAGAATATAAATTTGCAGTGTTTTTTTGCTTAAACGCCACTATAATATTCAATTATTCTAATGAAACGGCACCGTTTAGAAAAATTCGAATGTATATTAGTGGCGTTTTTTGCTATAAACGCCGCCAAATCTCAATTTTTTATATTCAATTAGCATAAAAACTTATATAAAAATTAATAATGTTTACAATTTTTTTTATATCTTTCACACTTATATAATAACTTATTTAATATATAAATTAAAAAATACTAATTATCCTAAACCTTAAACCCTAACTCAACCCCAAATCTTTAAACCCTAAATCTCTAACTCTAAACCTCTAATCCCAAACTCATAACCCTAATTACCCCAATTAACCACTAACCACTAACTACTAATCCTTATTATTTAATATATATAATTTAAAAAACAGAAATTAAATCAAATACCATACTCTAACCCGATCTTTAACCCCTAAACCTTAAATCCTAAACTGTTAACCCTAAACCTTAAAACCCTAAACTTATAACCCTCAACCCCTAACATATAACCTCTAATCCCTAACCCCTAAACCTTATTTAATATATAAATTAAAACACACTAATTAATCTAGACCCTCAACCCTAACCTAACACCGAACCATAAACCGTTTAAATCCCTAACTAGCTCTTAACCTCTAACCCATAACCCCTATACCCCATTACCCTTAAATCACAACCCTTAAAATAGAATCTCTAATCCATATATAATCCCTAAATATTCCGTAATCTATAAACCTTAAAATTGTGACTCCTAAACCGGCCTTAACTACTAAATTAACCATATACCCTAAACCATGTATATATTAAACTATATATAATGATAATTATACAAAATAAATATTTTAAAATTATTACTATTTTATCCTTTACAATTATATATGAAATTATTTAATATATAAATTAAAAAGCAATCAATCATGTACCCAAAAAAATTTAGAATATTTTTAATTAATAGTAGTTTAATTTTTTTCATTTTTAACAAACATTTTGCTATGTTTTTTAATTCAAATTATTTCAATGTCTCATTATTTCAAATTTATCCATTTTTAAAAAATATTCAATTAAAAATATATTCAATTTTAATTAATATAAACAAACAAATTAAAAAGTAAAAAAAATACATAATATGTTTTTGCGGCGCTTTACAAAAAATGCCACTAAAGGTCTGCGCATTAGCGGCGCTTCATGAAAAAATGCCGCTAAAGGTCAGTGCATTAGCGGCGCTTCCTGAAAAACGCCGCTAAAGGTCTGTGCATTAGCGGCGCTTCTTGAAAAATGCCGCTAAAGGTCCACGCATTAGCGACGCTTCTTGAAAAACGCCGCTAAAGACCCACAAGGTTTGAAAACGGGCTTAAGTTTTTTTGCGGCGTTTTTTGGGAAGCGCTGCTAATGCTCGATTTTTAGCGGCGTTTTTTGTACAAACGCCACTAAAAGCGCCGCTAAAAACCTGTTTTGGTGTAGTGAGGGAGAGTGGTGAAAGATTTATTTTTTTAGTTGTTTTATTTAATAATTTTATATAAAACTATAAAGGTAAAAAGTTTTCTATCGTCTTTTTTAATTTTGATATTAAGTAAATTAGTTTCTCACAAAAAAATTAAAGTACTTTAATCCTTATCAATTTTGAAAGTGTACAATTAAGGGCAATTAATAACAATGTTAATGTTTTTTGTCCATTGTATTTTTCTTATATAATAAAAAATTTTAGTGCTCAAAATTTATACATTCTATCAATGGTTTTGATTTAACAAATTTAGCTCACAACATTTATACATTTTATTAACATTTATGTAAAATATATAAAAATTGAGGACTAAAATTTTTGTTATGCCAATCAAAATTATGCACAATTAACAAAAAATATTATCGTAATTAATTATCATTAGTCTGTCGCTTTCGAAATTGATAGGGATTAAGTTGTTTTGAGATGGACCAATTTAACAAATATGGAATTGAAAGGGAATGGGCGGTGTTTTTATCTTTTTTTTTTGGAAAAGCGATTTTGAATTTTTAAAAAATTAAATTAGTGTTGAATTAACTTGTGATAATAGGAACTTAATTAATAATTTTATAATAGAATAGATTTAAATCATAAAATACAATTAAAACACAATACAATTACATAAAATTATGAACATTTTTTAATCACACACTAACCGACATTGGTATTAAACTACAAAAAGATTTCAAATTGCGGAGACCCAAATGAAAAATTAAATTAAAGGTAAAAAGTGGGAAGGACGGTGAAATGATGTGATATGAAATCATGAAATTGTACTAGGTTAATCTCCAATTTCTCACGTGGGGTTTGTCTCCCATAAAGTGGTTAAGTCTAATCAATAATTCGCATCCTTACATTTGATTTCCAGATCTCATCATGGCTTCCTTTATTTCCACCCATATCAACATGCAACCAACTACCACAATTTCTGACTGCGAATTAACATGCAAAATGGTTATAAAAACTACACCATGGACTCTTTTAAATCAAGAGTATAGTAAGGTGTGAACGGAGGGCGGAAGAAAGTCCAATTTAACTGCGAACCATGTCCTAAAAATGACAGGCAAAGGCAATACTGTTTGTCAGTTAAGGTATTATATAAAGCAAAGAAATGTTATGAGTATGTCAAATACTCGAGCATTGTTTACTGAAATATCAGAATGACATGACAGCATTGGGTTTTTGCTAAGGCGAGGAGCATTTCGCGCTTTCCCTCCTCCATCAGAACCCTCTTAGATATGTGTGGTTAAATTAATTTTTATTTTTTTAGTAAATTAATTTTATATGTTGAATTAATTCTTTTGTAAAAAAATTCATCCAGTTCTACTATTAAAAATTGACCATTGTACGTGTCATTTTCTAGTTATTTCGTCAATCACGTTAATTTTTAGTAGTATAAATGAATGAAATTTTTAACAGAAATAATTAATTTGCTCTTTGATTTTACATACAGGGATTAATATACTCATTTTTAAGTAAATGAAACAAAATGTAATCTAACTTCCAACATAAACGCCTCCATGATACTTTCACCTCTTGAAACGATTCACATCCCTCAAACCACCCCAACTGTGAGCTCTTAGCAGTGGATTTTGTCTTGCCAATTTTATGAATATTTCTAAATGAAAATTGAAGTTGATGCCAAAGCGTGATTAGTTTGATTAAGCCATGCTTTGTTTACATTAGTTTTTTATTGCAAAATGTTGTGCAACAAGTAACTTTGAAATATATATTTAGAGACAGCAACAAGTGTGCGGATGTTATGACTCGTTTAGGCCACAACTACCTTATTCCATCTTTTATGGATATTTTTAATTTCGACTTGATTGTTATTTGTTCTGGATTGTATTAAGACCATTTTAATGATTGACTTTTGCAGACAGTTTCATCCCGTACTGCTTGATTTATTTTACTTACTCCTCCTTGATTAAAAATATATTATCGATAGTTACAAGTATTCGAAATTGTATTATATAAGATACATACAAAAATGAGGGATTTATCATTTAAAGTGCATTATTCTCTTATTTATAGATTGAGAAAGAATTACAAGTAATTTTAAATATTATCTCAAAAAGAACAGTTAAAAACATCAATGCAAATTTGTTTAACTATCTATTTTATCAATGTCAATTAAAATTGCATTTAATGGCTATGATACTGCATTGCCAATTAGACGAATGAATTATTCGATGGATTTAGTTTTAGTTTCCAATTACCTTAACTTAGTGATTCTGCATGTCACTTGATTTTTTTTCAATTCAAACTGAATATAGAAAAGAATATTTAATTTCAGATATTTTTTTCAAGTTTTTCATTTTCCATTATAAATGTTGTACCATTCTCCATGTTTTGAAATTTTTTTTATATATTCATATGATATAAACAGTAAAGAGAAACAAGGTTTACAACAATAGCACATAAAATGATTATAAGGATAATGTTGCTAAGGTTGAATTCAAAATGTACAACAAGAATCTTAAGTTTAAATTCAAAATAGATACAACAAAATATTTCTTAAAATTTGAATGAGACATTTGACTAAGTTTATTTGTTATTATTCTCCTTGATACCCTCTTGGCAAACGGAAGGGGGGAGAACTACCATCAGTTTGACCTTGAAAGCAAAAAACTATTTCTTGCATATCGTTTGGTTAAGACATCAACTAATTGGTCAACAGTTGAAATATACGACACCTGAAGATATTTCTGGCAATCTTGATCTTGAACAAAAATAAAAATCAAGCTCAAGTTGCTTTGCGTGAAACTGAAAAAACTGGATTGGTAGCTAAATATGTGGCTGAGACATTATCATACCAGATTTTTGGTATGGTAGGAAGCGGTTGGTTAATTTCTCGAAAAAGACATTGTAGCCAATAAACTCTAGAGGCCGGCGATGCTAAGACATGGTATTAGTGCAAGATCGAGCCATTGTTTTTTGTTTCTTCGAACACCATGGATTGAGATTAGGGCCATGAATATAACATAAGCCGAGGTATTTTTTTTGGACAATTTTGTCACCTGCCCAATCCGCATAAGAGATAGCAAAAAGAGACGGAGAACATGACGATTTGAGTAGGAGACCATGGTCTGTTGTACCTTTTAAATACCGAAGTATGTGTTTCACATCTTGCCAATGGTTGATAGGAGGTGAGTGCATGAATTGAGTTGTTTTGTTACCTGTCATGGTTATGTCGGATCGGGTAAGAGCTAAGTATTAAAGAGAATCCACCACCTGCTGAAATGATATAGGATCAAAGTTGTTGGAAGTGTACATGGCTAATATTGTTTGTGGAAAAAATGGTATAGAGACAGGGGTAGCTTCATGCATATTCACACGCATCAAAAGATCTCAAATATACTTAGATTGAGAGAGTTGAAGTCCATTAGGTAGTCAAGTGACTTCTACACCAAGAAAATAAGGGAACCCAAACCTTTAACCCAAGCTGTCGAATGATATTTTGATGAAGACTTGTCATTGAGTCTGTCAAAATGATATCATCAACATACACAAGGTAATAAGCAGTGTTATTTCCAAAAGAATAGATAAAAAGGGAGTTGTCAGCTTTGGATCCTTTGAAACCATTTTTTTGTAATCCCAATGTGATACAAGAAAATTAAGCTCACGGGGCTTGTTTCAAACCGTATAAGGACTTCTTTAAAGAACACACATGGTGTAGCTTGGGAGATCTCTAAAACCTTGGGGTTGTTCTATGTAAACCAACTTTTCAAGCGTCCCATGTAAAAATGCATTGGATACGCCAACTAGAGTGGACAATAATAGATAAGACGAGACGAACCGTGGCTGGTTTGATGACTGGGCTGAAGGTTTCAGCATAGTTTATGTCTGGCTTTTTATTGAAACCCTTGAGCCACACGGTTTGGTTTTGATGCGATAAATCCATTTGCAACCAATCACATTTGCTGCTCATGATCTTGGCACTAAATCCCATGTCCCATTTGCCATCAATGCATCTATTTCCTCTGACATTACTTGGCGCCAAATTTGTTGTTTGGTTGCCTCTTGATATGTGCACAAGGCGATGAGTGTCGTATGAAAGACTTCGTATTTTAAGTTGCCAGTTATTGATCTAGTAACCATGGGGTGTTGGTTTTGATCATGATAGGCAAGAGAGAAAATAGAAATTGGGGATAGCAGTGGACCGAGAACTAAAGATTGCTCATCACATTCTCGAGAACATTTGTTCATCAAATAAGACATGACGAGTAAAAAACTTTATTGTTAGATAATAGCAAACATTTATATCCTTTATCAACAATGCTATAACCAAGAAAGGCACATTTGGTAGAACGAGGCTCCAGTTTATTTTTAGTGCAGAGACGAAGCCATGGATAATAACAATAACAAAAAACACGAACAAGATTATATCCTCCATTACGTTGAAAAATTAGTTGATAAGGTGATATGTGGTTTAGCTTTGGAGAAGGTAAATGATTTATTGCATAAACGATAGTGGCAAAGGCCTGATCTCAATATTTTGGTGGTACAGATGAATGGTATAAATAAGCTCGACCTGTTTCAGTAATGTAGCAGTGTTTTCATTCAGCACATTCGTTTTGCTTGGGTGTGTTTGGACAAGAGCTTTTCTGTAAACCGGTGTTTTCGGTAAAGTAGTGTTACACTTCACATCAATGGAGTCGCCGATTTTGAATACAAAACGTCACATTTGTTGTCAGAAGAATTCAGACTAACTCGTACTTTGGGTTCTCTCGGTTTAAAAAAATTTGATCAAACTGAATTTTTTGACACCAACAAAAATCAAATCGTTACTGATAATGTTGTAGAGCTTGATATTCTCTCCCAATATGATTGAAATTATTTAATAAATTTATTAAAAAAATTCAATTATAGCCCAATATTTAACAAAAACAATTGGAGGAGGAGCTTATATATCAAAACAAATTAATTCTAAGGGTTGCTACCACGACATGTTTCATATAATGATGGATCGCGACTTTAGTAGTAGATAATTTATTTAAAAATAAAATTTTATTAACCGTTTAAATAAAATTCAATATGTTTCACATAAAGATAGATCAATATGTTAGGATTTAATGTTTTAAGTATAGTTTATTCCTCATTTATATTTCTAATTTTTCGAATAGATTGGTTTAAATAAAATTCACATTAATATTGTTTGTATACATATGTCCTTAACGGTTGTTGTACGTAAAACAAAACATTTATAAATATTGACTCATTAATTATTTAATATTTAATTAATACTAGGTTCAATCTATTTCTTTAAATGTAAAAACTTCAATAAAATTTTTAGATAATGTTAAATTTTTAAAAAGTTTTTTTAAATTTTTAATTTTTTTAATTAAATATATTTAAAAAATAAATTAAATAAAATTAAAAAGGTATTTACATTAACTTTTTTAAAAAAAAACTCTAAATTATGGCCTCTTAATTGAGTGTTCATCTACCTTAACAATAGTTTAGGTTTAAATCATCATCGTATAAACAAAAATATTATTTAAAAAATAAAAATATTTATAAGAAAAGAGTATATCTTAAATTATAATCAAATTTAATTTTTAGACATTTTCGAACTTTTTCAAACTATTTATACCTAAGAATTTGATTTCAATAAAAATATATTTCCCATAAGTATTTTAAATTAATAAATCTATATAAAAATATTTAAAACATTATAATTGTATTTTTAGTTAATGTACTTGAGATATTCCTCTACTATAGGAACCTGATCAAATTAGTCCTATTATTACTCTCAACCATTAAAAAGAATTAAATAAAGATCAAATTAGAATAGAGTTAACATTTATTATATAAAAAAGGTCATTTACTGCTTGATAGAGTTAATATTTAAAGTTTTTATGATTTTGTTAGTGAAATTTTTTTTGTTTAGAATTGAACTGCAATTGAACTTATTATGATTCTTTTTAATAGTATAAGGACTAAATTGATCAATTTTAATTATAAAACAACAAATTTGATACAGTTCCTATAATAGAAAAACTATATTTTTATTAAATTTAAGCAGTTTCATACTTTAAATGAAAATTTTAAAAGTTGTGTTTTTGGAATTTTTAAAACTAATATTTATTTAAAAATTTATTATTAAAATCACAAAATAATTAAATATATTTTTAATTGACGCACTAATTAACCTGTGAATCATACAACTATGCAAACTAGTTTAATTCTGTCGTCGCTCTTAGGTAATTAATCGCTTTTTAGAAAATGGAATAATTTAAACCATGTTTGATAATCTATTAAAAAAATGAATTAACAAAAATTAAGATTATTAGTCAATCCTTTAAACACTTTTGATGGTACATAATAAGACGCAAATGGTAAATTTTTTCAATTCTCTTTATTTTAGTTTATTGTTTCTTTTAGTATTATCTTTTAAATTGCAGTTTTTAAGTATAATAACATAATAACTGTCAATTCTTTAAAATTTTAAGTATAACTATTAATTCTTAAATTCTCAGTTCAAAATTACATCAAAATTTTAAAATTTTCAATTTATCACAATTTTGGAAACTAAAGCCTAAAAACAATTAATTTCTTCAGTTTTGAACTTCTTTTGATAGGTAAAATATCCCTCAATGTTTTACACTTGTTTCATAAGAAATTCAACGAATTTAGTCAAATTTGTTATAGGACAGAAAACTTTACCCTCTATTTTGTTTTAAGAAAATGACTGCAAACAGGAGTCACAGCGATAGTATAGTTTTATCAATAATTTTATGTTCTTAAAGCCAACAAATTGCTGGTGAAGCTCAAGGCAAGGACTTATTTGGTTGTCATTCATATTTCATATACCACACGCACAAACATAAAAATAATCCAAAAGGGACACAGAAATTTAATCTTGTAAAATCTTTAAATCCCAAAATAAAGGAAAAACACAGTATTTATGAACTCCCAGGGGCAGCCCCCCCCCCTTTTCTCCTGCTGAAAGGTTGTGCCAAGGAGCTTCTACATCCATCCAGTCAAATTTAATACTACACTATATTAAAAAAAAAAAAAGGGTCCGCTTTTGTCACCATAACTTAAGACACAGACAGAGATGATCTTAACTGTAGAGGTCATCTTCATCGGCTCCTCCAGCGGAAGCTGCAAAAGGGTCAGATGCTGCAGGCCTTGCACCAGTTTCAGCGAACCTAAACTCACTCCCGAATCCCCTTGACTGCTGCAGCGTTTGAGCAAATGCCTGGTATTTGCGGATGTCGGCATCACTGACACTCCTACGAGCAAACTTCATTGATTCCTCAAAATGAGCAGGCTTGATTTCTGCCACTTCATCATCCATATCTTCCTCCATAGCTTCAGGGTTCTCCGCTCTCCTCCTTTCTCTCTCAATATCCTGAGAATTACATAAGATATCTAATGTTATAATCCCAACCTCATGAGAACATTGCACATTCTACCATCTACAGCACAGAACATAAATTTGGCATAGTCGAACCTTTTCAATGTTCTCTCTGATGGCATATTTACATGCGCGCTGACAAATTTCAGTAATATCAGCCCCACTAAAACCTTGAGTATACTTGGCAAGAGCTCTGAGGTCAACCTCTTTTGCAAGTGGTGATTTCCTCAAGCAAGCCTTAAAGATCTGATGGCGAGAATCCTCATCAGGGAGGGGAATGTAGATCAACTGATCAAGACGACCTGGTCGCAAAAGGGCAGGATCAATAATGTCAGGTCGGTTGGTGGCTCCAATTATAAAAACTGTTTTCTTGGCAGACATGCCATCCATCTCAGTAAGAAGTTGATTCAGAACCCTATCAGCAGCACCCCCAGCATCACCTACACTGCTTCCTCTCTATAGTATATAACATGAAGCACGGTTAGAAGACATGCAAGACTAAGAACATCGAATATTGACAAGCATAATTTCATTCTAGAGTAATCTCATAACACAGAACGAAACTCATAATCCATAAAGACATGAGAATTCATTAGCCTTGAACACACCTGGGTTGCAATTGAATCAAGTTCATCAAAGAAGAGGACACAAGGAGCAGACTGGCGAGCCTTGTCAAAAATTTCACGCACATTAGCTTCACTCTCTCCAAACCACATTGTGAGTAATTCTGGACCCTTGACACTAATGAAGTTTGCCTGACATTCATTGGCAATAGCTTTGGCCAGAAGTGTTTTACCACATCCTGGAGGGCCATAGAACAATACTCCCTTTGAGGGTGACATACCAAACTTCTCAAACTTCTCAGGATGCTCCACTGGATATTGAACAGTCTGCATTACAAAGTAGAAAATTAATCCCATTTTTCAAAAAGAGTAAAGAGGAGAAAGAATGGAAAGTAATCAAACCAGTAAACTCTATTACCTCTTGAAGCTCCCTTTTAACATTCTCCAGGCCTCCAATATCTTCCCAACTTACATTAGGCACTTCAACAACCTGACCAAGCATGTAAGGAAAGGGTTGATTATAATCAGAACCGACTCCCGAAAGAAAAATTATAATCAGCAAGAAAGCTGTTCATCAATAGAAGTATCTTTGTCAGTACTCACAGTTTCACGTAATGCTGATGGATTGCTTGTTCCAAGAGCAGTCTGGAAGTGCTCATTGCTAACTGCCATAGAGTTGAGTATCTCCGCATCTATTGACTCATCTTCCAAGTCAATCACATCCATCTTTTCCCTGATGCACTGTAATGCTGCCTCAGTACAAAGAGCTGCAAGATCAGCACCAACATAACCATGTGTGTCCTTGGCAATTCTTTCTAAATCAACCTGCATTATTAAGTGAAGTACATTAGATTCACTAGTTCTTTGGAAAGGAAGAGAAGTGAAAAGATGTTCTAGGAAAGAAAAGCTTTTGACATTACATCGTCAGACAGCTTCATGTTCTTTGTGTGGATGCGAAGCACCTCAAGACGGCCAACTTCATCAGGTACGCCAATATCAATCTCCCTATCAAACCTTCCAAACCTTCGGAGAGCTGGATCAATGCTATTGGGACGATTTGTGGCCCCAATAACAATGACATGTGCACGGGATTTAAGCCCATCCATCAATGTCAAAAGCTGAGAGACTATTCTCCTCTCAACTTCACCATGGGTCTTCTCTCGCTTGGGAGCAATTGAATCGATTTCATCAATGAATATAATAGATGGTGCATTCTTCTCTGCTTCTTCAAATGCTTTTCTGAGATTGCTTTCACTCTCTCCAGCCAATTTTGACATGATCTCAGGACCATTGATGCAAAAAAAGAAAGCACCAGTTTCATTTGCAACAGCACGTGCAATCAAAGTCTTTCCAGATCCGGGAGGTCCGTAAAGCAAAATTCCTTTTGGTGGCTTCACACCAATTGATTTAAAGAGCTGTGGATGCCTCAGTGGAAGTTCCACTAATTCCCGAATCTGAGCCATCTGTTTTCTCACTCCACCAACATCATCGTAACCTACCTCATCTAATCTATCCTCATCTTCTCTCCTTACAGGCTCTCCCTCGCAGAATATCTCAGTATCTGGGGCAACCACACAGTACTCAGGAGGGTCAGTCTCAATAACCTTGAATTCCACACTTCTCATTCCACCTCTCACAAGGAAGAGGTCACCCTTCCTCACTGGACGGTATGCTTCCAGAAAGTAAGCTGTAAATGCCAAACTACGGCAGTCAGTATTTATGGACCACATTGTCAACAATTCAACAATAAGTTTAGTGCATAATTATGTTAAGAGGCATTGTTTATCAGCATATGACAAGTGATACAGGAGAGCAATTATAATGCAGACAAGTACACACAATTAAATGCCAAACTACAACGTTGTCAAAAATTCAACATTAAGTCCAGTGTATAATTATAATATGAGGCATCTATTATCAGCATATGACTAGTGATACAGGAGAGTAGTTATAATGCAGTTACATCCACACATATAACTGAGCCTCCTATAAACTATAACAGTCCACCTCAGATGCATGGATAAAGATACCAACAAAAAAGGAAAGACAGACTATAAAGTACTTTCAACATCACATATAGAGAGAGAGAGAACGAAAGAAAGAGGGGGGAGAAGCAGGAAGTCTCTTGAATAAGATTAAAAATTATTTATCCAATTAATCAATTACTCTCATTTATATTAATCAAGAAATCAGTGAGCGTATTAAGAAACCACATCTTATACTCTCGTCTTACTATTGATTAAGAGAAAAAAAACTACACCTCTTTACCTAACCAAAACTATCACTAATAAATTATAAAGACAATACTAAATATACGTTCAGATTAAAAGATAAAGAATAAACTCACGTTTCAGGTAAGCATCAAAGAGATTTCCAGTAACCCCTTCAATTGTGTCATCCACGGGCAAGATGTGCACACGTTTTCCATACTTGACATCAGGACACTGATGCACAGAGACAACATCACCTAGCCTAACCCTCAAGTTTGACCTCACAACCTTATTCATCCTGATCTTTGGCTCATCGCATGTGTCATCAGCAAGAGCAATGCAAATGGTATCTTTCCTCTTTTTCCCCTGTGGACCAAAAGAATAATGCAAGGGACAAGATTAACAAGATAGAAGCTTAAAGGCATTGAAAATTTATATTTATAAGAAGAAATACAATTCAATGACTATCCAGCCACATAAAAAAGAAAGCTTCAAACAGGCAATGCCCACAAAACTATTGTTGCACATTCCTCGGTAAAGATACAATCTTTGCTGACAGACTTAGCAAATTATCTGGGTTAACTAAACTATTGACAGAAACTAGAGAAAAATTTGACCCACGACAACATATCATGTAACAGCCCACGCACCTGCTTTTTACTGCCAATCTACCACAAGTATAACCTAAATTGAAGATGAATACAAACTCCAACAAAACCCCAGGAAATCCATCAAAATAAACCCAAAAATTTCAAACATCTTACTGCAAACGAAACCCTAAAACACACACACACACAAAAAGCCAACTAAGACGAACGAATACCCATTAAGCAAAAGAAATCAGAAAACTAAAAGAACCCAAAGAAGGGAGATTAAATAAAATCCAAATCTGAAGTAGAAACCTTGATCAGGATAGTGTCACCGCGAAAAAGCTGAAGCTTTTCCATGGTATCAGGATGAAGAGCAACAACAGAGTTATCATCGTTGATTGCCTCATCAACAACAAGTCGGTTCGGTGCCTTCTTTCTTTCCAAGATCGCAGTACTAAAATCCTTCTTAGTCCCCTTCCTGAAAACACAAAATCGGAACCAAATTAAGTAAAATATAAAACAAACCCATCAAAGAAAAGGAGGGAAGAAAATCTGGGTACTCACGAGTCAGATGATTCTGCTTGGTTAGACATGGTGAATTTGGGTCAATTAAAGAACCGAAAAAATAAGAATAAGCTTTGGGGTTTGGCGGAATATGTATGTGGGATGTGAAGAAAAGCGGTGGGTTATTTATAAGGAGAATTAAAAGGCTG
Organism: Gossypium hirsutum; assembly: GCF_007990345.1. Lineage (NCBI taxonomy): Eukaryota > Viridiplantae > Streptophyta > Magnoliopsida > Malvales > Malvaceae > Gossypium > Gossypium hirsutum. The sequence goes on along the minus strand of NC_053445.1, from coordinate 44,978,849 downwards.
CTCCGTTTTCTTGTTTGGAAAGATAAGGTTGTTTTAGTCAGATTGCAACTCTCCTTCTTTGCTTTTCGATTTTCGAACTCGGCCTTTGGTAATTTTCTTAACCTACTCTTATATATATTTGGTAATTTTTTTTTCATTTGTATGACCATTATTATGGATGTAAGTGAATACGTCTAAATATAATTATATCTATTGATACATTTTGTTGTTTTATCAATTTAAGAATTGCAATAAGTTTGAGAGAGGGATACTCTCACTATATTTTTTTTTTCAATTTTTTAACTTACTCAAATCCTAGTAGGTAATATTTAATTTGTCTGAGAGTAGGTTAAACAAAAAGTCTAGTTCTTTCCACCCTCAAATTTTTAACATTAACAACTTTCAAAAATCATCAGTAGCATTATAATTTTATACAAATAAAAAAATGTTATTTAGATTAATTAGAAAAAAAAAGAGAGGAGAAGTTATTTTGTACTTTGGAAATAACCTTGCTTCACTATGTTATTATGCTTCTTATTTTACTGGTTAAGATTTGAGCATGATAATTAGTAGCATGTTATATCCTTTAATAGCAATCATTATTTTATTTTAATTATTTTTTATGGAGTTGCTCCAATTATTGGTGGTATTATTGTTGCATCAGGGGGGAAGAGCTTTTATCCATAGCTGTTAATTCAACAAAGGAATAAAACATGTGGGTAAGATATTAAAGATCCATTATTCTGGCACTAGTTCAACCATTTTTTATTCTCTAGAATCTTCCATGCTCCAAATGTGAATTTTCTTTTCCTTCTTTGTTATTAGTATTTTTCTTTTCAATCCCAACAAAAATTGGATTGTTGGGAGAGCCATTGAATAATCTCCACACAAAAACATAATACCAAAAAGAAATAATTTAAATTTAAATACGATACCAAGTGATTAAAACGTGTTTGGATAAAGGATTTATAAGAAAGATTTTATGTGTATAGATGCTTTCAAGATTCTAAAAGTAAACATGTATTGTTGAAGTAAATATATTAAAGATTTGTGAGCAATTTCCAAAAGGAATTTCGGTAGGTTAATTTTATTTTTATACTTATTTAAATACAATTTTATCATTACTAATTTAAAATTTTATAAATTATAAATATAGTTAAATGAAAAAATTTTCATTCCAAGGAGCTAATGAACTTGTCACATCTATACTTTTTTATACTTATATATTAAAGTAAGTTTGAAAGGATTTTCGACATATGACACACTCACCATGCTTTTCTTTTTCTTTTTCTTTTTTACGTTTTGTAAAAGTGGTTAATTTTTAATTTTGGTTTTTTTAATATGTTTAAATTTGATATTTAATCCTTATATTTTAATTTCTAACCTATAAAAGTGGTTAATTTTCAGTTTTGGTCAATCAATATGCTTAAATTTGAGATTTTTAATCCTTATAATTTAATTTCTAACATAATTTGGTCTCTATATATATTTTATAATATTATTAATTTATTTAATATTTTTATAATGTAATTAATTAGTTCAAATAGTTAATATACCATTAACTTTTCAATTAAAATGTTACGTGGTTATATATAATTGGAAAGTAAATTTATAAATCCAAAAAATAAAGGGATTAAATTTTTAAAAATAAAAATAGGAGGACTAAATTCCGATCGGGGTATCAATCCAAGGAGAGGCATCATACCAATTGACTCACGAACCAGTACGAATCAGTTGAACCAGACTAAAAAACCAATTGAACTGGTTTTTTATTTTCTAAATATATATTTTTTTTATTTTTTAATGATTTATTCAATCGAATCATATAAATTAGTGGCTTGATTAGTTCGACCATCAATTCGGTTTTAAAAATCTTGCTTAAAATATATTATAATTTTTAATTTTTTTACTCTATAATTTGATATAAACAAATAATCAACTCAACATGAAGTATGAGTACAACATAATAATATTTAGAAAATAAAATGAGGATATAATTTAGTCACTTTTTTATTTGTTTGCTAACATTACAAGGTAGATATATATTCCCTAGTAGGGAAAAGCAATTGCATTTGAATCTTTAATTTCCCAAAAAGGGAAAAGTGTTCAAATTCTATATGCTTTCACCCAACTCAAAGCAAGTTATCGAACCCACTACAACTTTCCACCCTCATCACCAAACTCTCACATTTCAGCTTAACGTGCTAAACCCCAATCGGTTTACTCATAGACAAACCTAGCATTTTCTTTTTTTTGAGCAAGGTAATAGCAATTCGATCCAGCTCACTAAATCCTTAGACCCAATAGCTCACTGGGTGAAGCGGAATTTTATTTATACAGCATTTTATTTATACGATGAACTTAAAAAACTAATTTTTATTATATTTAAGAATTTTTTACATTCACTAATCATATTAGATTTTGATTAAATTTGAAGTCGAATAAATTCGGATCCTTTAAATAAGAAAAAAGTGGAATTTTATTTATACAACATTTTATTTATACGATGAACTTAAAAAAATAATTTTCATTATATTTAAGAACTTTTCACATTCACTAATCACATTAGATTTTGATTATATTTGAAGTCGAATAGATTCGGATCCTTTAAATAAGAAAAAAAGTTCTCTCAAAGTTATTTTTTTTATCCATAAGGCTTTTTTTATCCATAAAGCTCAAATTCGAAATCTTATTTAATAGATATTAAGTTCATTATCACTTAAATAACATGATATATCCAAATTTAAATCACAAATTCATGATATTTTACTTTTCTCTAACTTCTTTTATACAAAAATAATATAGTGTCTTCCGTTGATATCTCAATAATTGTTATTTTAATGTAAGAAGTTTTGTCTAAATAATCTTTTTAATAATTTAGTTCCATCCTCCTCTCAAATATTTATATTTTAAAATCAAAGAAACTTCATCTATTTTTTATTATAAGGTTTGACAAAAACAGTTACTGTTATCTCAAATTTCTTTATTTACTCACTCTTGAATAATATAGGGATTAAATTATCTTGCTTACCACTGGAGATTTTAATTCCATTTTGTGTAGCTCGGAACATCAGGGAGGTGCCAATGTTCGGAATACATGTTGCAAGTTGTTTTAGGATTTTGTGTTTCATAATGGGCTTTGTGATATGGGATTCATTAGTCCTAAGTATACTTGGATGTGTGGGAATTTATCAAAAATATCGGACAAAGCTATTTGTAACGTAAAATGGGATAATTTTGCTCTTGATTCTTTGGTTAGACATCTGCACAAGTTAAAATATGATCATTGTCCCATTCTCATATCTATTGAGGATTTGAATGCTCGAAAGAAGGGTCTATTTTGTTTCTTGGTTAGTTGGATGTCCCATCCAAAGTTCAAAAGAGTTGATAGCCTTAGAGTGCTTTGGTGGGTTAAGTAAGCTCATTGAGACACTTCAGAAGTGGAATGGGGAGGTGTTTGGTAATATTTTTAGGCTAGTCCATTTCTTGATTTAAGAGATTCGACATGCTCTTGATTTGTATGATTTTAAGAGACTTTGTTGTCAGAAAATTTCACTAAAAATAGAACTTGAAAAAATATTTATTCAGGAAAAAATATCATGACAACAAAAATTAAGATGTGAGTGGTTGAGTAATGGTGATCGAATCATAAATTATTTTGATAGTCAGTCGCTTGTGCAAAAAAGGTAATCAAATTAAAGCTTTAAAGTTACAAGTCGTAATTGGTGTTTTGACCAGGAGATTTTGAAGGCTAATGTTATTGACTTTTATTCTCGACTATATGGTATTGACAGGCCATGGTTGGGTCAGTTTTCGTTACAAGGCCAATTTCTTTGCCTTTCGAATTAGGAGATAGCGAGTTGAGAGAGGTAGTTTCTTTTGATGCCAAATTTTATTAGTTATAGTGGGATATTGTGGGTCAAAGTATTGTTGACTTGGTTCATGATGTTTTTCCGGGGGTGTCATTAATGAGTCTCTAAACTAGATCCTATTGGTTCTTTTACCCAAGATGGGTGGTTCGAAATCCTTTACTTAGTTCAGGTTGATCAGTATTTATATGCTGTTGTATAAGATTTTTACAAAGAAATTCTCTTAAAGGAATTATGTTGAAATTTATCAAATTCACCTAAATCAGTTTCGTTGTAAGGTGGTACATTAAAGATAAAATTCTGATTACACAAGAAATTATCCATTCGATACAAACTTTATTTATAAATTGATAAACAAAATAATTTACTCACATAAATATGCACTAAAAACCAATTCTTTAATGAACTAGTTAAGTGCTCCCTCTCCCATGTATATTAAACTTAAACAAGTTGTTCTATGTATAGTATAACGTGGCTTGACAAAACGCATTTTGTAATGACCCAAAATTCACAAGCATTGGAAAAAAAGTATATCATCGGGCCTCCGTCTTAGTAAATTGAGTTTGAAAATAATTATTAGAAATATTTACTAGGCTAGTTGTGTGTTTAATTAGGTATTAATTGGGTGAATTTAGTTTAATTAAGAGAAATTAGGAAAAAGGACTAAATTGATCTAGGGGTAAAAGTTGAATTATAGATTAATAAAAAATAAAAAGGATTAAAATGGCAATTAAGCCATTAATAAGAAATGGGACGGTAAAAGTGATAAAAATCTTAGATTTTTATGTTTTATATATATTATTTTATTATATAATATATTATATTATATTATATTATATTATATAAATTAAATAGATGACAAATGTATGGTAAAGATTAAGACAAGTGTAATAATAATAATTATATAGGTACACTTGTAATAAAAATAAATATATGCTTAAATAATAAGTAAAAGATTTTTATTATTATTAATATTATTAGTTATAATACAAGAAATAAAGTAAAGTAAAATAAAAAGACAAAGAAACAAAAGAAGAACAGAATAGAAACAGAGAAAGAGACGAAAAACAGGGGAAGAAAAAGGGAAAGAAAAAGAAAAGGGGAAATTGAGATTTTAAAGCTTCAAGTTAATTGGTAAGCTAAATTTAGCCCTTTTCTCCTCATTTTGATGTTTTAGAAGCTTTAAAACAAAGTTTTGTTGAAATTAAGTGGAGGTTATGGAAGTTCATAGGTTTTTGAATATGATTCATTTTGAACAAGTTGTTAAATTAGGGGTTTAGTTGATAGAATTTCTAGTTAGAATAGATAAAAAGATTGATTTGTAAACTAAGTTGTAAGTTTTACATAGTTGGGATTAAGTTATAAAAAGCCTTAAATTAGGGTTTATGTTGAATAAATGAGGGAATTGAGGGTTTATTTGATAGAGTTTCTAGTTAGAGTTGATAAAAGGATTAAATTGTGAACTAAACTATAAGTTTTGAATTTTAAGGATTAAATTGAGGAAAATTTGAAATTAGTGAAAAAAATGCTGAAAAATTAGTAGATAAATTTGAGTTTAGAAGAAATTTGAGTAGAAATAGAGTGTGAATTAAGTTTAAAAAAAAATAAGTAAGCTTAGTTAAAATTAAATTGGAATAAGTAGGAATTGAATAAAATTTAATTATTATTATTATTAATGATTGTAATTAATAGTGAAAATAATTATTATTTTCGTAGCTAACAAGAAAAACGAGGCATCGGCATCCAAAGAAAAAGAAAAGATCGTTGAGGAGTAAACGCGTATTCCGGGTTTGTATTACTATAACTTAATCTATTTAATAAATGCTATATTGAAATTGTATTCATGAGGCATTTAAAGTAAGGTAAGTGATAACATTTGAAATTAAGTAAGAATATGTGTAAATATTGAAATATATGTGAATTGAAATAATGGATGTTTTGAATTGTTTGAGTATTTGAGATTGTTGTGGAAATGGATTTGAAATTCGGAAAGTAAAATAATACCCTATTAACTTATCGGACTAGATTGGATACAAATGGCATGCCATTGGATTTGTGATGTGATGATGAGATTTGTAGTTCGGCCGAGAAGATAATTATATTATTATATGCTTTGGTTTATCCGAAGAGGCATTTAATGCCTTATTGGTGTGTTAGGGAGGATATGATACATTGGTGTGTTATGGAGGATTTAAATAATTCCGGGTGTGTTTAGGTTGGATAATCTGGTGTGTTTGGGTGGAATCCGCGTATCTGTCAGAGTCCGAGCTTTGTTAATAGGGTAAATAATTGAAATGAAAATTTGAAAATGAAATTGTTGATTTGTCACTATAGAAAAATACGAGAAAGAATGTATGAGTTAAATTATGAATTGAATTAGAATGAAAATATATATATATTTAAAAGTTATGGAATGATATATGAATATGTATATTTGGTTTTTAAGTGATTTATAAAGATTATGGTCAATATTTGAAATTTTATTATTATTAAATAGTTTAATTTATAGTAATACCACTTAGTATAAAAATACTCAGCGTACGGTTGTTTCCGTGCGCAGGTTGTAGAAGTCAAGTATTGAGCCAGCATCCAAAACCAGACCCGAGTTCAGCAAATTTTGGTGATGTATATTTTCTTTTAGAATGTGGCATGTACATAGGATGTGTATAAACGTTATTATGTTTTGAATATAAATAGCTAAAAATGTTAGTATTATAAATCTAAGAATTTTAATGAAAGAAATTTATCCATTCCAAATTAATTAGTACATTGATAAATTTAAATTGATATTGAATTAATTGAGTTTGATTAGAATGCATTTAGAATAGAAAATAAGAATGTGAAATGAATTGGTTGAATTGGCTGAATTGGTTATGTTTGTAAAAATTTATGGTTTTATTTGCAGGAGGTTTAGTGTAAAAGTAAGCAGAAATGTTGCCGAAATTTTTATAAAAAAAAAGGTCAATTTGTAATTTTTATATGAATTTATGATTTTATTTTAATATGTTTGATATTTATTTAAGAATTATTGTAAATTATTAGATATGTCCGGGAATGCCTCGTAACCCTATTCCGGTGATGGTTTGGGGTTAAGGGGTGTTACACATTTAATGTGTATCTAATTACACAAAAATAACTTTCAAATATGTCTTCAATAAAGAGCATATTGGCACAAATTTTCTTGATATCAAACTCCATGAAGATTAAATTTCTTATTTATGAAAACTTCAATAACATTGAAAGTCTTGATTCGATCTTTACTTGATTTGATTTTTGCACAATATATTTTCAATAATGAGTTCTTAAAAATCCTTAAAGATAAGTAATTAAAAACTCCAAATAAATTTATTCAAAATATGCGAATCAATTAAGGTTATAATAATCTGATAGATGTTTCTTAAATTGCAATTGAGATTGCATCTAGCTTTTGTAGTGCACACTAGCAATTTCCAAAAACACATGTAAAATATATATATATATATAGTAACCAAAAATAGCACTAATTAGAAAACTCAAACCAGCACCGATGAAGTCAATAACAATTAGGGAGGTCCAAAAAACAACAGCAAAGTCAATGGTGGTGATCAAAGAACCAAACTATAGGGAGGAGGACTTCATGTGTCATCACATGAACAAAAACCTAAAAATTGTTGGTGGTGTGTGAAGCTTATCCATAAAAGATTCGGTCATTGAACTTTGAAGTTTGCTTGAAAAATGAGGCTAAAACTCCATTAAGGGAGGCAATGAGAAGAGAAAACAAGCCTAATTGGATAGATGTCAAATTTGGATTTATAGGGTTTGAGAGATTAAAAAAAACCCTGAATCTAAAGTTTTAGACTAGAAATCGGAGAGCAACAAATATAGGAGGAAGAATTCAACTTCTATTGCATTGAACTTCAACAATTACAAGGATATTTATACTAAAAATTTATGCTATCAATCTTATAACTTATCAACACAATCTTATAACTCATCAATTATACATGGTTTATTCCGTTAACATTTGAATTTTCTCATGCTAATAAACCCTAAAATCAACAAACTCTTTCGTCGAATGCATATGCCTACCATACAATTCAACCAAAAACATGCAGGGTTTTTCTTTTTTTTTTTTAACTTTCTAGTTGCAATGAAATATGAGAAAGCTGAAGTTATAAAATACGATGTATTAACCTATGAAATTTTATATAAAATACAAAATATCTTAAAACACGACTGTAACATGATAAATACACAGAACAAGAATTATTGGCTTATTGGGTCTAATTCTTGGCTAACTCAATTCCCTATTGGCAGAATTGCTTGTCAAGCAGTTTCTCACAAACGTCTCAACAATCATGTAAATTGCAGTTGCTTCCAATGTCCGGCAAAACAAATTCCAAGGAAGTGTGCTTGGCATGTATCTGCATGATCATCTGATTAACAACCTGATAAGATTTTTTATATATAAAAAAAAGAACTGACAAGATGCAACCATGGAACTTGGAAGAATTAATAGCTTTACCCTTCTCTAGAATGGCATAACACAAAATTGAAGCTTGTTGGATTAGCAATATGAGGAAGCATATGACTAAACTTACTTCCAAGAAAGGGTAGACCGTGTCTGTACCAGCACCGAGTTCTGTTACAGGTGATCTTCAAGCAATATGTGGATAGTTCAGCTACGAATAATGTCTTAAAACCAGAAAATGCCCAATAACTTATTCAAGAGCCAGTTGATTTGGAAAGCATTAATCTGTACATAGGAGCGCCTCTATCTATAACATGTTGCTCCCAGTCCGAACGAATGCCAAATGGGTTCTCCTCGAGCCATGCATTTCCATTGATTCTTATATTGTATTGATCATGCGAAAGATGAAGTTTTCCCTTTCCGTACTGCAGAAACTGTTCTTTCATTCTCATAGCAACTGCTTCGACATCAGATTGCAGAAAGACCTGAGAATAAAATAACCAATAAACCAACTATATGACTCATTGTTGTCTTAGTTGCAACTGAGCATGGCCTTTTGTAAATCACATTTACTATCATTTGATTATTATCAAATCACTGCAATTTCAGATGTTCCGTTTAACGCCAACGTAAGATATAACTACCATCTGTTATGTTGTAATCAACAATGGCATAAAAGAACACAAAGGAAAACACATCCGATCAACTGCAAATAGTATTTTCAATAATGTTATGAATTAATCTTCTTGCTGGTGATAATTTCATCAAAGAAGTGGAGGAATATTAGAACTTGTGATGCACATGATGGAACCTCAGGGGCTCATGTATTGCAACAAAATTATGTTACCTTCCCCTTAGATGCAAGAAGATCAGCCACTGCTTCAATTAACGACCTTTGCAGCATGCTCCACCTATTTTCTGGTTTGTTAAAATCCGGGTTTGGACACTAAATGGAAAAAGTAAGTATGCTTAAAGTTCAATATTTGCATAAAGGAGAGGAACAAAGCCTATTTTGCATTTCCAAAAAGAAAGAGAATATCACAACTTGAACTCAGTGAATATTGTTGTCTACCTGAACTGAAACAAGAACCAATTCTCCTGGGTAACTGGAGACAATGGAACGGAATGTCGTTGTTGCATTTGAACCAATAAAGTACCTACACATATGACCGAAGCAACATGGTGATGATACTGAACTGAAGTCAGGTCAAAAGTGATATAATTCTTCAATTAGTCTTTATCACAATACATCTTTTTCATAATAATTGCAAGAGCTCTTACGCGTTTCTTATGCCAGATTGATGAACAGAATCCAGACAACGTTTTACAAGCTGCAAAACTAGTACACTATTAAGATAGACCAACTGAAAGGTGAAATAATAATCTCAAAACCAAGAAAACAATAAAACAGACCTTTCCATTAATCTCCAAACCAAGAAAATTCAGATCCTTCCTATTTTGGGCCATTCCCATGATAAAGAGTCCATTGCCTGCCATAGACAATCCAGATGCAAGAATTGATTATAAAGAGGAAAAAAGGCACAAGGTACAGAATCATTCTACTAAGTGAGCCATTAAACTACATATTGTGTGAAGTAGTAAATAAATATAGATCATTATCAAAAAGGCATTATTTGCTTTTTCTTTTTCTTTTGGGACTATAATAGGAATAATTTGTTTAAGGAAACATGATAAGTACCGCTTCCAATATCAACGACCAAAGGTTGGGATGCATCATGATAGGCCACACTCCAGTCAATCTCAAATGGGTATGCCTGCACAGATAGCATCCACTTTAAGCAGACTCAAAAATCTGTAACTCTTGGATCTTTGAATTGCAAAACCAAAACCATTAAGAACAATCCTTAGCATTTTATGCAAGATGAAATAAGGAATCAGTTCCGGAAGATAAAGAAATTTCAATGATGCTACCTTTAGTATTTATCATACATGTCAAGCACATTTCTCCACGGTCTTTGGAGTGAAAAGCAAAAAGTACAAGTATTACTCTAGGATATGATGCAAAAATCTAAAAAAATGTACTTTAAATAACAATATGGCAGTAATGCGAAGTAAAAGTTGAACATAGATGCAGTTGGCGTACTCTATTTAAGGACATGACACCAGGCAGCTTTTGTTCTTTGAGAAACTCCCATACAACTGAAGCATTTTCTAGCACATTGAAAGAAGATAAAGAGTTTGATTCATTTTTTATTACTTCACATGCTGTACTCCCAACAATTGTTATCTCACATTCACATTGACTCTGTTTGCAAAGCATCTGAGCCAATTTAGAAGTTCCAACTGTGCAAGGTTTGGAGGAACTGAATTTCACTGGACCAATCCATATAATCTTCTGTAATATGTGGAGCAAATGCATCAGGTAAGTCAGACCATGAGAATCACCAGAATTAGCATTGAGCTAATTGAAAATGGCTGACACAAAGAAAGCTCGAAGGACAAAAATGATACAGCCACGTAAAATATAGGATTTTTTTTTCTTTCAAAATAATAGGTATTGATAATTTCTTCATACATGCTTGCTTTACTGCATAAATGCAAATCGATTAAACAATAATTTCAATGGTTGATAAAAACATTATTAGTCACCATTGAACTTAACATCAAATTAAGGTTGTCAAATATACCGTTTGACATACTTTGCAGCTCAACCAGTAATATAAAGTGATTGATTTGTCTACCAGATCATGTCGCATTTGTAACTAGGTAGCCAATCACACCAATGTGCCCTAAATTTTCTAAAGTTATGAATGTCAAAGTATTGAATGCCAAAAATCAGTGATGTTCTTGCAAGTTGATCATTTAATAGATCCTCAACTAACTAAGGATGCTACAGAACAATTTCACATGAAGGAGGACCTATGCTCAACCTAAAGTAACAAGCATTTGTCATAGTACTACGATATCCATTTCCACTTACCTTGGAGTTTGTTACCAGAGAATATATTTCTTCCAATGACCTAGGTCCAAGATCAACAGGTAGCCAACCTAAACAGAAAATTTTCTGTATGAGTACTTTAAAAGAGAAAAACCATTATCTATATATATTTTTATTATAGAATTAGAAATTTAAAAGGAATAGCTCAACCATATATCTAGTTTGCTATAGTCTAACATACTTGCAAAAAGTATATGAACCATAAATGCAGCATAGCAGCATATTCATTTCCAATGGAAAGATGAATAAGATGAAGGAGAAAAGGTTAAAAAATATGGCTACTACATTGTAAACCGTACAGCCAATCATTTGGTACTTAATTTCAAATTTTGGGCTAAGTATTTAAAAGATAGCTATTTCAGAAAAGGGGAAAAAAGATCATTGCATCATAGTTTACATAGAAAAGAGGAACCAAAAACGAAAAGCAAAAGAAAAAACAATAAACACAATTATATTAGAATGGATGCAATTTTACTAGCTGAAACTCCATGAGCAGGAAAAACTTCCAATTCCGTAGGAAGATGCTGATTTGTGCACCAAAAATCTTTTGGATATGACATGAGAACGTTCTTATCATGTGCAAACTGAACAATGTCTAAAGCTGCTTTACGTGCATCACGTTCCACCAGATTAGTTGGAATACTGTGTCCTAAAGCACGCATTATCTGAAAGGACATTTGTCCAACAAAGACCAATGCATCACATCTAGATGCTAAAAATTGTAAAGCCGCTGCTTTGCTCTTGAGATTGCCTCCTCCAATCTGCATCAAGTCATAGCAAGTTACTGACAAGTGAAGAACAAAAATAAATAGAAACATTTTCCTAGAATTACTAGGAAAAAAAAAGAAGAAAAACCATACAACTGCGAGATATGGTTTTTTCTTAGTTTTTGCAATCTTCTTTAGCTGATGAAGGTTTTCTTCAAAGGAAAAACCAGCCATAGAGGCATAGCAAAAACGAGCAACACCAACTGTTGATGCGAGAACTTTATGAGACTGACAAAATGAGTCATTAACAAGAATATCAACTTCTGATGATAAAAGTTCAGCGAACTTTGAACAGTTGGCAACTTCCTCTTTATATTCAGAAAGATTCTCAAGCAAAAAGATGTCTGCTTTCTGCAGGTCTTCCCTCCTCAGTGGTGATTTGCAAGAAATACATCTTAAAGCAATAACTTTGAGCTGGAGAACCGATGACAAGATATCTGAAATGTAGAGACAATAACATATTAACCGCAGAGCAATCTTTAAACTAATGGGTTTAAGGCTGGATAAAGATTCAATTGTGCCTCATTATTTAATATCTGTATGGCCCAATATCTTTTATTTATAGGTATAAATGAATTCCAGACAAGGTTAATGAAATGTTGTACTTTCATTTTGAGATGGCTACTCCACTATATGCCAGTATTCCGAATGTTAACACAATAAGTTTAGGTTCTAACTTCTAACTGTTAATGCTCACCAGTAAAAGCTTCTCTGCTGAAGACAAAAACCATCAAGAGCTTAAACTAAAAGATGGAATGGCTTAAAATACCTGCAACAGCTTGTGCATCAAGAAGTTTGGGATTGATTTTCCTACTCCATTCACTCACGAGAATCATTTTAGCCCCACATTCGTGTAAGTACTTAATGGTGTACAGTGCTTTCGAAGCAGACAGAGAACTCAAATCCAGTTTTCCTCCAAGCAAAATGGTAGAATCAAATCTCACCATAACAACTTTTGCAACAAGCTCCTCTTGAGGAAACTCTCTAAGAGTTTGTACGTGTGGCAAGGCCTCCAATTCTCCGTCATCATAGAGACAAGTCTGGTAAAAATCCAATTGGGAAAGAAAATTAAACTCAGCCACCTTAAGGGGAAAATGTTTTCACCAACTTAAATCAGCTTAAGCTAATTTAGCCAAGAGGGCATACAAATGCAGCTATAATAGCCAGCCCTACAACATAGAATCAATTCCATGAACCTACATTGTAAAATGTTTGTTTCCAAATTTTTTCTTTTAAGCATTGTTACAGAATTAAGTTGTTGATATTCCATAGATCATGCATATGGAGAATTCATTCAGATGATCAATGAGAAGACAGATTCTGGCTTCTTTGAGTTATCTTCGTATTGTACACAGGATTAATAAGACAATCAGCACAATTGTCTTAAACTTCAAAAAATATGCTAACACTGCTCGTTCATAACTACCAATGCTCATCCATACCTATGTAATTCATAGAAAAAGAATAACATTCACTCAAAGCAAGGCTAGGAAGCAAGGAACCTTTTCTTTATGAGAGCTGTTAACATTACTTACAACCTCCAAACCACCTAGCAATAAAATAACTTTGTGAAAACAATGAAAGAAAGAAAAAGAAGTAAGCTTGAACCATTAGTCTCAGTTTTCAAAATACATACCTTGGAAAGATAATTGGACGTTATTTATTGGAAAAGAGCATGACCCATGTTGAAGCAACTTCTTTTCTTTCCTAGGATAATTGCGGGAACTCAACTTGTTTAATGAAAGAGTTGTCTGGACTGTCTTCAAAACTGGACTCATGTTCTCCCTGCCAAAGCAACAGGAAAAAGAGTTGAACAATACGAAAGGAAAATTGCTAAAAGTAAAGTCTAAAGATTCAAACCTGCAATTAGATTCAATGAAAGCCAAGAGCAACTGAGTGCAATTTTCAGGACTGAAATTTCCTCCTTTGTTTTACTGCATTCTCTCAGCAACCAACCATAGATAAGAAGTCTTAAGAGTAGCTAATGAAATGCTGCGTTTAATAAAAGAAAGCAAATACTTTTCAGAATTATCGAAAAAAAGAATTCAGAATATAATATAACATGGCCAGTACGACGCCGTTTCCTTCAGAACTAAGATTTTAATATTTAAGTGGTTCCTTTAAATAAAGTACAAAAAAGAAAAATTGTGTTTTCCGTTGGCTTTTAGGTTGTGAATTGTGAATCGACGCCGTCAACGATGGGATTAGGTTTCATGGTCGGCGTTTTGGGGGTCCTATTCCTCTTCCACGCAGCTTATTCCACAATTCAGTGTAAAATTCCGGTAACTTGGTATTCATCTCTGATCTGATTTGATGGATAAAGTTTTAAATTTTCTTTTTGATTGGGTTTTCCAGATAGGGGGCTGTTGAAGATTATGGAGGAGGAGTTTTCTGGTCCGCCCATGAACGTAAGTTTGATTGTGTTAGATCTGATTTTGTTAAGAAAATTTTGTTCTTTAAATCTAAAGTAAGTAATTGATGTGATAAGTGCAGGTGGTTTTAGAGTTGCTTCTAGGGTTTGTTTTCTGTATTTCAGCTGCCCTAACCGTGCCCGGGAATTTTCTCTCCATACATCCTGATTCTGAGGAGAATAGGTATGTAGAAACTATATATTTGTTTCTGTTCTCAATGTTTATAAAGATAAATTATTGGATAAGCGTGGAGTTCAGCGGATTAATTTTCCATTAGGGATCAGATCAGATTATCTAAAGTTGTTGCTGTTTGCATTCATTTAACTTTGGGGGGAAGAAGGAAAGTTCTGGGTCCTAAGAAATGTTACTTGGATTCTGCATTTTTCCCTGAAGTATCTGTGATATTAGCAACATTTATGTTCAACACATCCGTTGGGGCGTGACTAAAATGTGAATAGAACTTAGAAGATTGGGCATGTATGTGTTGAATATACCTTTATCTGGCGTTTTAGTCTGGGTAGCGTAGTAAATGAAGTTGTTATTGATGTCTTAGGAATCATGATCATGGTCGGACTGCCTTTTAGCATCTTGTATAGTTGAAATAAGCTGTGTGCCCCACATATGATGGTGTGATTGTATTTCATAAACTACCTTTATCAATTTACTGTGCGTAATCTAACATTTGAACCTAGTGATTTTGAATTGAATGTTAGTAGGTAATCACAGGTGTGAATCTTCACCAGTTTTCACACAGACCAATATGCCATAGAAGGTCTTAGTGTGTTTAATCTTTGAGTATATCCTCTTGAGGAATTTTCCTCTACACTCCCAAGTAGATCCACAATCAGCTATATCTTTTGAATAATGAACTCAATGAGAATCCAGCCAAATTGGTTTTGACTAATCATTAATATAGCAAACAAGCACTGCAAAATTCTATGGTAATAAACACACTACTGTGCTTTGCTAAATTAATAGCTATAATGTAATTGCTCTCATGAACCTCTCAGCCACATGCTCACGCATACTGGCTGATTATTCTTTTCAATTTTGGTAGCTCTTCGACGTCATGCTTTCCATAAAAAGGTGTGCTAGTGAAACTTCAATATGTGATGCATAACTCAAATTGTGTTCGTAGGAAGTGAAAATTTTAGAATTACTACTATTGCTTTATTGTTGTACAACTGTTATATGGCGCTCTGATATCGAAAAGTATAATCTGGAATGCAGGATTGTTTCTTTATCAGCAAACTTGGACTTTATGATCTTCAATCACAGAGCGAAAGCACTTCCTTTAGAAACTGATATGAAGCTGAAGCATTAAGATCAATGAAGCTTCATAGTCCTTTGATTAAGGAGATTACCACTGTTGGCAGGTCTGTTGAACGTAAGAGTAGAGAGCCTATGTCTCAGGTCATTGTCGATTGTTTTCTGAAGTGGTAGTGTTTTTTAACCTTTCATTACTTGCTAGAATTTGGATTTTGGCTTTCTTGTTTACTTCTATGTTACTTTGCCTGACATACTGAACCCTAGTTTTTAGTTGGAATCATTATAAGGGCTTCTACCAGGCCAGCAATTCAATATATTATTCTTCTTTACATTTTCTTCCGTCTGTAGTCCTAACCTGTTTCATGTTTGGCACAGAGCAAATTCTTGAATTTCCAATTATATCCAATCCAAAGTGGGTAGTAATTCTTAAACTCCAGCTATAATCTAATTTTAATCCTTTTATTCATTACTGTTGGTTTGTTGTTGAATTGCAATTGACTTCAACACAGTCCTCTTAGGGACAGTTCTTCATTGCTTCTGAAAAGTGCTGGGGAAAAGTACTTTTGAGAAGTATTTTTGAAAAGTTTAGTTTAAAATTTGAGTGTTTAGCATTGCTGTTAAAAAGTGCTTTTGAGCAATAAAATATTCATTTTGGACATGTTATTATCAAGTAACAAATATGCATTTAAATAATATTTAAATTAGTTAATATTATTATATTTTAGTAAGAATATAAAAAAATTATTATAACTTGTTAATATTTTAATATATGAAATATAAAATTTAAATATTTTTAAGCAATAAATATTAATTATTTATAAAATTTAATTAGAATATATAAATTATATTTTAAATATTTAAATATAATCATTAAATATTTGTAATTAGTATTTTAAAAAATATTTTTTTATTTTTAATTAATGATTTTAACATATTTGTAATTAAATACTAAAAAAAAAATTATATTATTGGAGGGATGAAAAAGTAATTAAGCATCAAAAGTGTTTTTCGAAAAGAGAAAAAGTTAAAACTTTTAGTTTCTCATTTTCAGTTTCTTTTTTGAAAAGTTGAAAATTTCAGTTTGTTATTCACAGTTTTTCTTTTAAAAGTATTTTTGAAGTCAGAAGTGTTTTTTTTAAGTAATGAAGAACTGACTCTTAGTAATCTTTTAGTAAAAGGATTGAGCCTATCATATCGTTTATCTTTTAGATAGTTACAATGTTATCCAGATATGCAAGATCGACGGAACACAAACTGAAAATTTCTCCTGGGGTCCATAATTAATCTTGTGTGGATCCTTGGGGTTTGTGTATTCTTTTCTATTCTATTATCTCATGGTTTTGAATCATGGATCGTGCGCTGTCGTGGACAATTTAACCATGCATGCACATTTGATGCACGATATCTAGTCCAATGTCATGAATTTGGTACAAACAATTTTCATCTGCAACCCAAAATCGGGGGCAACGTTTTGTCTACTAAAGAAACAGACGTGGCAGCGTCGGCATCAATTGGTAGACTTGTCAAAGACAGCTCTGCAAAAGTGCAAAACGTATCATCAACTGGTGCAATAATAGAGTTTCGGATTGATCTGTTGCTCGAGGAGTATCAAGTTGACCACCAACTCCATGCGAAATTCTTGGGCAAGAGTTGCAAAATACATTCTGAACTCGAAGATATGTTGTTCACATGTGAATGCAATAATGCTTGAACCTGAAACACTGCAAGTTTAACTAAAATGATGTGTACTTCTGTATAAATAAATAATCAATGCAATCCTAGGGTTCACATTTTAAGGGTAAGGCAGACAAGCTCAATTGACAAGACTACAAAGAATAGCAGAATGCATATAAGTGTGTGCAATGAAGCAACTAAAGAGCAGTTTCCTCTCCAATTTTATGTTGCAAACCAAAAATGGTATAAGCAATACAAAGTGTTGAGAATTCAGGACCCTTTAGAAAAGGGGAATTTCTCAGTTGTGCTCGAGAATGGGTGAGCTAAAGTTATTTGTTGCACTCAGATATCTATGATACTCACCATTTATCAAGTTACTAAATGCAGAAGAACAGGAATATGGTTGCACTCAAAAAGGGTGCTCTAGTCATCTTTGTAAAGCAAGATGAAGCATGGATGGAAAATCCACGCTACCCAAAAGTTTATTTTGTTAGTTATATGACATGGCGGTTTATGATTTGTTGAATTTTTTTAACAGATATAACAGTATAAAATGAATGATAAAAAAATAATTTAGATACCATTTATGATAAAAAATGAAGTTCAGGTACCAACTTGAAAAAAAAAATGATATAATTTAGGTATTGATTTATGAGTTAAGCTAATTTTTAAATAGATTTAATGATTTCACTAATAGTTGGATTAATGGAGATGCCAACTTAAGGAAAATGGTATAGCTTAACGGAGATGCCAACTTAAGGAAAAGGGTATAGCTTAGGTACCAATTTGTGGATTGAACCTTTTAATAATAGCAAAATTGGACAAAAAAATTTAAATAAATAAATTCAGAGGACTCAATGTCACAAAATTAAAGTATAAGGACTATATTTTAAATTCTAAAAGCATATAAGGAGTTTTGACAGATTTAAACCAAAAGAAAATGTTTTGAGTCCATCATCGTTATTTGTACAGTTCTGAAGCCCAGAACTGTGTGATGGGCTTCTTATAAGCGATCGTCTTTTAAAATCAACTTGGAACTGCCTCCTCCCCTCAAGCGGCTCCCTCACGTCAACAACAAACCGTCAGCCGTCGCAGGTTACTCAGTCATGCCATCTTTCCTTTGAATCTCTGATACATGTTTCAGTCTGAACTGATTACTACAATTTTTGGGTGTGTAGTGGATAGATATGTCCTTTAGGGGACGAGGACGAGGGCGGGGAAGGGGATTTGGTGGGCGTGGCTTTGGTGGGTACGTACCGCCAGAACCCTTTGTGCTTTTCCCTGTAAGTGATGTTCAACTACTTATTTTCCAGGCATGGGTTCTGTTGTAAACTATACACAATGGTTGAAGATTATATTGTCTTATTTTGGGGGATTTGCAGGATATTGAACTACCTGATGTAAAAGCTGTGCCTGAAGAGAAAATCTTAGTCGTTTGGAATTCAAGGTTGCTAAGCTATTGGAAAGCCTCTCCTTACTATCTTGAAGAACATGTTTCAAAGAGTGAGTGTTTCAAATTGTAGCTTTTTTTTTTAGTTTGAATTGGTTAACGCGTTTCTTTGTTGTAAATGCATCATATATTTTGCTTCAAGTGAATGATCTTCTTGCGCCTAATCAATAATA
The DNA here is from genome assembly GCF_007990345.1 of Gossypium hirsutum. Taxonomy (NCBI): domain Eukaryota; kingdom Viridiplantae; phylum Streptophyta; class Magnoliopsida; order Malvales; family Malvaceae; genus Gossypium; species Gossypium hirsutum. The sequence continues at coordinate 44,959,848 of NC_053445.1, read as the reverse complement.
TTTTAACCTTATTTGCTTCTTCAAATCAATAATCTTTGAAAATGTGAGAAGACAACTTATAAAGGGTGCTTCTTGAGAAACAAACAAGTTTTTTCCTTCAGTCGTGTGAAAGTTAATGCTCAAGTGCATAAAGCAAAAATGTCAAACTAAGCATTTGTAGCAGTTGAACTCTATGGTATGGTATGGTATAAACTCGCTGGAATTTCTTTTTTTTTTGTCATTAAATTGCGTGCCGCATGTTTACAAGTGTGTCAGCCAATTTTCTTGGATGCAATCTTATACTTATTATTGTTAACTTTTCCCATTTTCCAGCCGCATGCCAATATTCTTCTTGCAAATTCATATGTTATGCTGTTTATGTTATACCTGTTTTGATATTTCCCTAAATGTTATGCTAGAAAGCCAGAGTATGGATATTGAAAGATTTTCTGACTGGGGGAAGCCAAAGAACACCTCAAAACGTGATAGCCTTAACCAGGTTCTACAACTCCAATCTCATAATTTTCCTAAAGAATTGATTGGAGGTTTGCAACTGAAACAACTTATGGAAATATTTATCTGATTGTAATTATATATTTATATATATTGTACTTGAGAGCTTTCATCTTTCCCTTTGCTGGTTCGGTTACAATCGAATATTGGAATTTCAGATTCAAAGAGAGCGCAGCGAAGTGCCAAAAGAATGCGATGGAATCTAGACTCAGGTTTGAAACGGAAGCATGTGTTTATTCTTCATTGTTTTCCTGTATTTCATATTATATATTTATTGCTTGGAGTAATAGACAGTGAATGGATTCCTCTAATCAACATAATTTTTTGACTTTGTGTACCATGAAGAAACTCTCAACCTTCTATGTGTATATGATATACGGGCATTACCAGTCTAGAAAGTGCTTCTATAGTCATTAAGCTAGCTGCTTATCATGACTCTATAGAGAGGTGGTTTAATGCTATGTTACTCGGACTTGGGTGTAGGCATCAGATTAGGGTATCTGTTAGACACATAGGTTCAATTCTTTCCAAGATTTTCATGTATAGGTCTTTGGAGCATCATATCTTCATACTCATGTTGGATACGGGCACTTTAGAAAAAAATGAAGAGTCAAAGTAACAGATTTAATGGGCTCAGCAATCATACTTCACTACACTCCTGTGATGATTTTGGAATATTTGATTTGTTTGAAATGATCTCAGAGTAGCTGGACCTGTGTGACGGAATGATTGTTTTCAAGTAGGAAAACTTAATTGTTTTGGACCCAAAGCTTAACACAATCGATTTATCATCATCCTTAGAAGATGGCATCCAACAAGTTTGGTGTTCGAATTCCAACATGTGCAATATCGTTTAGGTTATCATTCTTTCAAAGCAAAAATAGAAGTATGTTGTTTTTCTCCAACTTGAACTTAACGAGTCAGAATAGAGCAACCTAGCCTTTGTTCCAACCTTCCCTGTCATGATGATGTTTTCTACTTAATGGCTTAAGAAGAGTATCAACAACTTTCAAATCTCAGTTTAACAGTTTAAATAACCTATTCTGGTTTACACGTTTCCTATTTGTGAACAGGCCTGGAGAAATTGGATGTGTTTGAGAAATTTGAAAAGGTAAATTTTCCTACCATAGCTCATTAAGCGTATACTTTGGACTTGAATTAACAGCTTATTTAAAAAAAAAGGAAAACCTGTTGGAACTTGATAAAATCTCTGCTTTGTTGGTGTTCTTTTTCCAATCTCTCATAATGGATGCTTGTTGACCTTGATAGACTCATTGTTTACTTGCCAGGATGGAGACAAAGAAGGAAAGGAGAAAGGTGATGGAGAAGAAGAAAATTCAGATGAAGAACAGGGAGCACAGTCTGACGAATCATACAGCGATGATGGAGATTATAATGAGGTTAGCGTAAAGCTTGAGATGCTAAACACTTTTGAATCCAAATGTTGATTAGTATTAATTCACATGATACCAGCATCTGTTATTCCCTTTCGTTTATAAGAGAGTTTAAAGGAGCCCTTTAAAGAACCCACCATAAATGTATAATCTATTTGGAATTTTGTTTCAAATTGGGTTCCTAATAATGTTTACGACTTTGCAGAATGAACATTTCGATGATGATGAAGATGATTATAACATAGAAGATGACCATGATGGTATGCATTTTCTTTTTCATCTGCTTACTATTTGCAACTGAATCTGCGTCTAATTGTTACAGATCGATAAATGTTAACTTTTCAGTATGTATGGGAATAGAATATTGAGTGTTTTTTTTTTCCCTTTTAACTGTTACAGATGAACCTATATATTAGTTGCTCTTCAATTGGAATGGTGGACTTTTTGAAGTTCACTCAGGCAAGACAAGGTGCCTGCTGGTGGCATGATGGTCGCCCGCCATAATACCTGCATCGCGCAGTGCGGTACACTAGTATTAGTTCAAAATAAATATACCATGCTTTCGTAACCTGTTTAGTTACATTGTATATTTCACCATAACAGCACATTAGATACATGGAACGCATGCTAAAGAGCAAACTCCAAATTGACTATATATATTGTTAAATTAACTTTTTGTACTCTTCATATATTTGACATTTAGTCTTTTTTTTTTTTTAAGAATTTAAAAATCCAAATTCAATTGTTAGCCCAACTAAAATTATTTTCTTAAATTTATTAAATTAAAGTTATTGGTTTAATATTTTAAAATAAAAAAAAATTCTCATTTGATATCGCCATTTAACAAATAAAAAGAAAGAAAATATTGTAATGAGGTTGGATTTAAAATATTTTTAAAATTTCAAATTCAACATCTAATAAATCATCCATGAATTTGATAGATTATCATGAATGTGACATTTTTCAATATTTATGAGATTTCAATAAGGAAAACCTAAAATACACTTCTAAGACTGATTAAGTTCCATCGGAAATTCCGTGGTTTGTCTGAGAATAAACTCAGCTCTCCTTTTCTTATCGTCCCTCTCCTCAATACGCAAAAATGCTGTTGTCCCCCTCTCACCTTTCTTCTGCAAGCTCAAATCTAGCGGCTCACCCAAGATTTTCTTGCCGGCTCTAAACTTGAAATGAACAGCGGCCCTCTTTTCGGAAAGGTGTAGTTTTTCACCATCTGATGGCCCCCCTTTCATTGCTTCAATGGCAGGAGCAAATGCCTCTAGCATGGAAACATGATCACCCTTGCTTGCTTCATCAGTAGGCTTAGCTGGGGAAACAACCTGCGAAACATCTTTCTCTCCTGGTTGCAGTGGGGCAGCAAGAAAAGGATTACTTTCACCCCCTTGTACTTTTTCCTTTTCAGCATCCGTGGCCAAGGAAGTTGAAGTTCCAGAAGAACCATTACATACCAGCCTCTGTTGCAACTGCAGCAAAGCCTTCTCGGCCTTTCTCCGCTGCCTTGCTTGCTCAATCTTATCAGCACAAGGATCCGATGCCCTCTCATTCCACATGGGTGTATGGATATAAGTGTGTGGATCAGGGAAAGCTGGCAACCAAGTTGGGATATGCTTGCCCGGCGGCTTTTCATTCATATGCTCAAAACTTGGAATCAACTTCCTATTTCTAACAATTGGAAACTTCGGCACTGGCTGAGCAAATGGGATTTCCTCTTCCGAATCCACAAACCGAAATATTTCCCTAACTGTGCCAGAGCCTACAAGACAATGCCCAATATCGGAAGCACTCGGAAATCCATGTGAAGCTTCCAACTCTTCTAAAGCCCGAGTTATATCAAACAGATTGCATTCCGTCCTACCAGCTAAATTAGCATAAAAACTAGCATTTCTTCCTAAGTCACAAAGGTAACAAACTAAGATATCAGTAAGAGCCTCCAAAGCAGACTCTTTAAATCCCTGAAAACCTACACTCTCGCATATCTGTGCCACCGCAATCTTTGAAACCGCTCTTCCAAATTCATCAGCTTTCAGTCTTCCCAGCGACAACCTCTGCTGGTTTTCACTCTTTATTGTGTCTCTTGTACTTTTCACATCTCCATGGCTCATGTTCAAAACCTCATATCAAATTTTACACTTTTTTCCTTAAAATTCTCATATTATATTTTCTTTCATCCCATTAATCCCCACCTAATTGCTCATAAATACTCGCCGTCACCCTCTTATCTTGTTAATTGAAAAGTCTGATCTATGAAAAAAAAACCCGAAGAAAAACAGACCCAGAATATTTTTTCCCTATATATTCCCCAAAACAAATATAACCAAAAAAATTACAGCTGATCCGAAGAAACCCTAGATAAAGTCTAAGCTTTTACGTCTACAAAATCAAAATTGTAGATAAAAAAAGATTTGGAAGCTTACCAGTCATCCAAGAAATTCAAAAAAAAAAAACTCTAATGATGAACAACTTCAGCTGAAATAAAGAAACAGAGCCTAATTTTAAAGCACACCCAACCCGAAACAAAACCCTAAGAAATACTTTTAACTTTCCTGGAGGTATTAAGAGTTTCCAATAAAGGGTCAAGGAAAATGGAGGGAAAATTTACGAAACTGAAAAAAAAATCCTTCTAAGACCCTAAAAAGGTGCGGATCAAGCAAAATCGAAATTCGAGAGCGGTGAGAGTGAGAGGGGTGGATGCAGTGAAAGGGTGTTTTGGGTTTATTATTTAGACTTCTCAGGTAAACGAGTATTAACATTATACTCGCTTTGTTTTTGGGCCTATAAGGCTTGCCCAAAACTATATCGTCTTACCATAAGAATGGTTTTTCATTAAACCTGGTAAAGATAAGAGCTTGGCTTGTGGTTGTGAGAGAGGAGAAGAAAAGAGTGAAGCTTCGGAAATGGAGAAGTACTTTGGGAATGCGTATAGAGGTGACCCGGGGGTGCCCCATGCGGGCCCGGACCGGTTCGTGAATATATGGATAGGGTCGGCTGCTTTCTCTGTACTCACTTGGTTCAACCCTTACATGTGGCAGCTCACAAATCAATTCAAGTAATTTTGGTTCAACTCACTTCTCTCCTTAAATTCTTCTGTTTCATCTTTTCTCCCAGTTATATATATAGGGTTTATGGAATTAGGGTTTATGTGACTTCTGTGTTTAATTGCCTCATGCGTTACATGTAGGGTTTATGTGAATTAGGTTGTACTGTCAATATATATTGCCTCTCCTAGTTTTTTTTCATCTTTCTCCTATTTTTTCCTTGTTAAATTCCATATTATAAAGTTGATATATTGAGTGTATTATGTATCTATGGACAGTACAAGACAGGGTAATTCATTGTTTCCATTTATCTTATGGTGTGGTTTGATTGGGATAGCAATGGTGCAGTGGGGTTGGATTGTAGCATTTCTTCCTTTTAGAAGTCTCAATCCCCTTTTTTAAGCCGGTTTCAAATGAACAACTTCCAGTTGTGGAAGATTTCTATTGCTTTGTTGGTAGCATCTTTTTTTAGCAAGTTGCCTTTGTGCATATTTCTGTTCCTTTTGGAATTCATAGCCATTCTTCTCACCGGATTGAGTTAGACAAGTTTGGCTTATTGACAGTTTTTGCAAGAATTCCATTTCATAATGCTGGAATTTGTCTACTTCGTTGCTTCTCATACTTTTCTCTGTAATATTCCTGGATTTTGTCTCAGTAACTTTGGTCTGCTTCAGGGCATATGCAAGACACATTTTGATTTGTTAATGATGTAGCTTACCAGAGTCCGTATCCTTATATGGATGCAAATGATTCAGTTTTTGCTAAGAATTTGCTTACATTCTTGTTAGTCTTAGCCAATATGAATATTTGATGTTTTAATCTATCTACAGCAACCTGTATGCCTCTCAGCATTGTATTTCTTCAGTGAAATCATTGCATATTTGGAAAACAGGCTCTTCATAGGTGGCAGATTCTGCATTATACTAATCTAGCATTCATTTATACGTTCCTCTTCATCCTCAATATCGCATGTTCCGGAGTTTCTTTTTATTTATTAATTTGGAGTATGTCAATTTGTAGTTGGCATGACAAAGCAATGATATTTGAACATTACCATTGGAAGAAGGCAAAGGCTAAGAACCAACCATACAAATTTAAGGTTCGTTGTCTGTTATCTTTTGTTGACAAACTTTCTTAAAAAGTACTATGCAAAGTCCTAGATGCCTTATACGAAGTTGACATAAAGCGTTCTCAGAAACCCTTCTCTTTTGTTCTTTTCAGTGGAATGAGTACATGGACAAGGATCACAGGGACTCGTATTATTTCAACTGGCCTGTCTACTTCCCATAGTGTTTCTTTCATGTAGGCATGCTCTTTGATAAGTAGTTCAGACAAAGAGGACTTTACCTGCCTAAAAAATTATGTTATCTTTATTGCTTTGTCCCTTCTTCCCGACTCATTATGCTGTTTTAACTCTACCCTATCGTATTATGGTGGATGTTATATGGTTCAAGTAATAACAGGATCTTTTGTCAATTTTTGTCATGGTTCTTATGATGCTTTTGAGTGAAATGTACTGCAAATCTGCTAGTCATCAATGCTATTGGAAACAGGATGGGAAGATTGTTGTTGAATGCTAGGTTGTAAGTTGAAAAAGATTTGTGCACATCCCTGGATAACATTAGTCAGTGATTGTGCTGCCATCGACTTGTTTTCAAAAGCTAAGGCAAGTTTGGGTGATAATACAACCTGTGCCTTCCCGGGTTTTAAGCAAATTCCGGCTTCAACATATCAGGTTGAGCTAGTTATGGGATCATTTGCATTTGGCTTGATATCTTTTTCAATCTGGGTTAAATGTACAATTTGAGGCTTATATTTTCACATTGGGGTCTGAACTTTTTTTAAGTTAAATCTCTAAGTTTAACAATTGTTCTTATATTGGGATTTGAACTATTTTCTGGTTCAAGTTAAATTTAGGAAATTAATTTTACCAAGTTGAAGATTAAGTTGAACAAAAAAATTCGACCCTAATGTGGGAATGATTGTGAAAAAAAAAATTAACCCTTTCAATTTCAATGGATTGCTGTTGATCCAGCTAGTAACTAACTGTTGCAACCGGTCCTTCGAAAGTTGTCAATGAAATAAAAATAGGGAATGATACAAACATCTGGGTGGAAAATTTTGTGCCTGCAATGGGATAATCTTGTTACGTTATAAATGAGTAATCAAACTGGCAGCAGTAAGAATATAAGGTTGAAATTATGAGAGTTGCTCATTTCTATTTTCCAAGTGAAACAAGAATCTGGTTACCTTGATTCTTTCATGTTTACAAATAAGTAAGATTGAATTCACTATTAAATTGGTTGAATTGAAAATTGATTAGAATATTAATTTGGATAAAAAGATTGAACTGAATCATTCAAAATCAATAAAAAATTAATGGTCGAATAAATTTATAATTTTAATCCATTATTTAATTATTATTATTAGATTCCTAAAGAATGAATTAAACGAAAACAATTAATTGATTCCACCGCTGATTCGATTTTTAGCTCTAGAATTCAATGATTAATCTCAAATTGAATAAAAATTAAGGAACACTCCCATGTCACAGAGTTTACTTTATAAGCTTGACACGTAATCGACCACTTGGAGACGTTCTTTGCCAAGAAATTTTATAGGAAGTTGTTCAAATCCTATCTAGGAACAGAAGCCAAAGGGAAAAAGAACCCCCCCCCCTCTTGAAAACAGGCAATGGCGTTTATTCAATATTCATCTCCTTGTTTCACAACAACCTCATTTCCTACTTTATCAGTGCCCATCAGAGCTTCTTCTCGTCTCTCTCTGCCAACCACTTTCAGAAAATGGGTCCCAGCATTTAAAGTCAAGTCCTTGAACTGGGTCTTCTCTGGTGCTCTTGCTCTTACATTATCTGCAACAGGCAAGTCTAATTAACCTGTAATGAATGCTGGTTAGGCTGCTTTCTTAGTAATATTGCTTACGCTCTTGAGCACCACTTTGTTTACTTTAGAATTAGTCACATCATTACATTATACAAGTTCCCAATGCTGTGATGTTTTGGCTTATTATTTTTGTCGAGAAAAATGGGGCTTATGAGGCCAACATTTTAGGGGTTGGGTTTGCGGAGGCAAAAGTCGGGGTTAACAAGCCGGAATTGCTTCCTAGAGAGTTCACTCCAGTGATTGATGTAGCAGGCTTTCTCTCTGATGGCCAGGTTTGGTTTCTTTCAATTATTTTTTACTTTTTCGTGGGACAAAATGTTTGGATATGGAATATTGGTAAACGCTGAAACTAATGAGAAACTATTAAACTCTTCAAGCCTTCAAGGCATATAACAATGTCACATTGTTACTTTTATAAACCTCCATAGTGCAATGGCATTCAGTGATTCACTATGTTTTTCATTGATGAAATCCATCCACTTAGCATTCATCAGCGTAAAATTAGAGTTATCTGATTTGGTGATACAAAACTTAAAGGGCTTCCTTGGTTTTGTTCCATTTATGGAATAGTTATTCAATCTTGGTTGAGCTCTTTGTGTCTTCCAAACGTAAGAGGAGTTCTATTTATAAGCAAATATATATACTTTATAAACATTGCTGTCCGCATAGATGTCTTTCTTATAGACATGACTGGCCAAATAGATGTCTCTTCGTATAGACATAACATTTGACATGAATTTTTTAAATATGTCTTGTTAAAGACTTGTAACATTTGACAATCACATACAAGTCATGTGACATTATTTTGAAAATGTTCCAACATTAAATGTGTTTTTTTAATGATTTCTTCCTATAACTTGCTTGTTTTGCAAGATGAACAACTTTAGTTTTTACATGACATATTTCATAGGGATTGAGTACATAAGGCCCTTACATGTTAATTGACCAATAATTATATCAAATTGCATGCTTAGATCCGTACTTTTGATCCTCATTCTGTCTAGTTTTAGCTCTCTCATACTTATGTTTGCTAAGGTACCGTAAAAATGGGGAAAAAAAAACTTTTTGAGCACGCTTTCCACTTTTTTGAAATGTTATTGTTTATCCTCTGTGCTCTTATTGAGGAAAAAGCCATAGAGTTATAACTACAATTGCTATTTTCAAGAAAGCTCAAGGAAGAAAAACATTCATTTCATCTTGTCTTCTGGATAGTAAGCCAAACTCTTGTTGGAAGAAGCAAATATAATTAATAGATAAATAATGCTACTGCCTTTTACAAACGGAAGATTAATACTAACACCAGACTGTTAAACCTCAGGAGAAAAGACTCATTCAGGAGATCAGTGATATCGAAAAGAATACCGGCTTTAAGTTGAGAGTATTAGCACAAAATTACCCTGACACACCAGGTATGAGTAATATATAGTTTATGTGTCATTGATCTCACTGTGTGTGTGTTTTCTTATAATTAGATTTTCTCTTTAAAACTTATGTTTATTCTCCAATTGCTACAGGGTTGGCAATCAAAGACTTTTGGCAAGTAGATGATCGAACTATAGTTTTTGTTGCTGATCCTACCTTTGGTAAAGAATTTGACTACGGCATTGTCTTTAAACTCTAATATGATGGATGGAAATTTTCTAATTATGGATGGATTTCGGACCAGGCAATATATTGAATTTCAATATTGGGGATTCTGTTGACTTAGACATTCCCCGAAGCTTTTGGAGCCGTTTGGCAGGGAAATATGGAAATATGTTTTACTGGAAAGAAAAGGTAAACTTGTTCTATCATCCATGTATAAATCACAGTTTGTGTACGAAAATGTTCAGTTTATGCATGATCTTTTCCCTGAAAAGTAATTTCGAGTTATTTTGGCTGAAACAGGGGGAAGATGCATCTATTGAAGCTGCCGTCATGGCAATATCCAATTGCTTAAGAGAACCTGTGGGGCCAAATAATTGTTCCGAGGTAAAATAGCACTATATTAGTATTACAAGCATGATCAATTCCTTATGTTTTCATTTTCATCCCGTTTGATAAATAGATCATCTGCAGCTCTTTGTATAGGTTGATATTATGTACCAGTAGAAACCAAGTTGTAAATGATTTTTTTACTTGTTCTTCGGATGATCTACTACTCATATAATGTTTGTCAATTTGGATTGAAGAAATGAAACAATGCTGCAGATTTGAGTAGCATTAGAGATTTAGAAAACAATAAATAATCCATGTTAGAAACTCATGATGTATTGTCCTCATTTAAGTATCCTTAAACTTCTTGGATGTATATTTAAAAATCTCAAAGGATGAATTGCAGACACTTTAAGAAAACAGGGATAGGGGACGACGCATTTCCCGGTTACCTATTGTATTTATTATATCTGCATTTTGAAGCAGTATTTACTAAGAAAAGCAAAAAAAAGACATCAACTGCCGATCTAAGAATCTTCCTCGGAATATTTGTATCTCATAAGAATGACATTGTGCAGATACATACATGCATGCATGCATGCATGCATACATACATACATCGACACTCTGGTGTATGCTTCTGTTTCTGCAGAAGTCGTAAACAGTATGGAATTTTACATGCAGGAGCATTGAACTAATAGGGGAAAAAAAAGGAATAACATTAGCTTAATCATCCTGTCAGAAAACAATATAATGGAACTACACCTAGAGACTAGTAGTTTTCTTTATTTTGTCTTCTAAGATCTTCTGTAACTCTTCAGGTTGACAAGGGACAGTTAGAGCTCCCATTTGTTGGAATCCATATTCCTCTTTAGCTTGCTCTAATAACCTTAAAAACGCTGGATTCCTCAGATAACTCAGTTCCAAGATAAACCTCTTTGATTTTCCACCTTTGACTGCAATTACTGCAAAATGTCCTTCCTTCACATCGTTTGGTATCTTTGTTTCTTCAACATCCTCATCAAACTCAATGTTATTTCCATCGCGGCCCCTTGACGATAACTCTGAGAGAAAACTCTTTAGCTTTTTCGTCAAAAGCCTAATTATTACAAGCCCTGTATGACGTTGTTCCCAGTTCTGCTGCATTTTCAGGCACTCTGGACAACTCTTGGAAATACTCTAGTGTTTGGTTTTGTGATTGATTGGTGGATCCTAAGAGAGGCATTTATACTGGGGAGTTGAAGGAAATGGAAGCCAATGTGAAATTTCTGGGAGACATTATGGGGGCCATTTTCATATGGTTGGAGCCAAACTTGTCATTTAATGCCATCTTCGATACTCCATATATTTAATTTCCATGCTTTCTCGTAGACCGGTGGGCTCTTTTGAAACGCGCAGTACATCTATGCAATTGTTTTGATGTTTGCCACAGTGTCTCTGCCTCGCTGGACTGGTTGAGCTGTGTTTACCATGCCGTAGGTTATGTCAAAATCGAAATCGAATCCTACTATTTCACCGTAAAATCTAAAGGGAAAGTCGTCCGTCCTTTCCAAAACATGCGAATGAATGAATCTGACTTACACCTGTCATTTGAGCACATTACAGGTGAGATGAATTTGGGTTCGGTCAGATATTTCATATATGGTTGATAGTAGATTTACATTCAAGTCATTTGTGTTCTTTTTAATTGAATTTTACCTTTTTAAATATGAGTTTTGAGACTTTGAATTAGTTTCTTTTTATAATTAAATTGAATTGGATAAAGTTCAAACTCATGTTTGTCATGTTTATGCAGACATAAGTAGAAAAAAGGTTGTTCTAAACCAAAAGAAAATAGCTTTTGTTCTAACCCCCATTACTAATTGTCGGTTAAAGGGTTTCTTTTTAGCTGTTAGGTAACGAAAAGAATAGAATGTCACCTTGTCCATAGTAGATCATGCCTGTTTAAATCTCTTTTCTAAATGCAGGCCGGAATCTAAGACAGACCGACCTACAATATTTTTATTACATAAACGATTGAAGATTTATTACAACCCATTTTAACAAATCTCATTACCACAAAAACTATATATAAGAAAACCAGTTTAAATATTCCATTTAAATTTAAAACAATCAAATGGGTGTCAGCCGGTGGCTGTTATCTATTTTCTATTGACTTCAACAAACTTAAAAGGACGACCGTAAATTTGAGCGCATTAAGATTTCCATAGGTGATTCCAATAGCTACCATTAGACTATCATTGCAATCAAAGTCATAAGAGTTGGTCCCAAGCATTAAAGTGACTCAAGATACAGGCATGGGAGAGGCAGCAGAGCAGAAATCATGGTGCCACTAAGTATGTATTTATTCTTACTTAATGATCTGTTTAAGCATCAAGTTGTCTGTCATTAACAATTGATTTTGTCTTCATAATGTTGTTGCTGAGAAAAGCAAAAGTTACCCATATTTGTAAACCAAGTGATTATACCTTTCCTCGATATTTGCAATTTTCAAAGTAAATGATGATATATACTTGGATATTTTGTTGGAACCGACAAACGAGTGGATCTGTTTTCCAACGATAGTCAAGATTTGAACGAAGTCAAGAGAATCCAATAATTGCATTTCACAAATAATACATATAAGTGGAAACTTTTACCGTGTTGTACTACTGTGTACGGTTGTTTTGTCTGACGGTGGGGAAACAGATAGATGAAATTAACGAGTTCATGGGACCGTATAACAGTAGCGTCTGGTTTATAGCTTTGAAATGACAATGGCTGAGCATCCATGGTCTTTTCTTAATGATATTCCAAGGTTTTCTGCAAAACTCACTCAGTAACCTTACAATATTTCAGTCTAGAAAATAGCAAGCAAGCATTGAAAACTGCAGCTGGCTTCTTTTCACTGCCAAATGATTTTTTCCCAACTATTTTGAAGGCAATCTAATCATGTGTTTCCTTTCACTACTATGCATACTTTAAGATTTCTCACAAGCACCATTTTTCTGCATTTCCTCAAGTTCATTTATTGTAGTATTCAAGTAGCTGAGGTTACAGCTGGTATGAAGTGGAATTTCTTAACATAATTGATGGAATTTCTCCATCATCCTCGGCTTGGGAATCGTAAAATCGGTCGAAAATGATTACACTGTCATTAAAACTCTTTTGCTCATTCTTTAATAAACACAAATTCTGGTTGAAGGTAAGGCAAAGGACTGAGGGCTTCATGTGATATACTAAGCAAGTAATTACCAACTTTTCAAAAACGTTAAGGGGATAGTATTAGTTAAAATATACAAATGAAGACATGTTGCTTCGTACAAGAACTCGAAAAAGTTTACAGAAATCTTTTTATTTGTTTTCCTAGTAGCTAGCTTTCTAGTATGTTAGCTTTACATGTATCCCCAACTTTCAGTGCAAGCATTGTTGCTTCCTTTGCTGTGTTGTAGAATCTCCTGCAGTTCATGAGGTCGACAAGGGAGAGAAAGAGCCCCTTTCTGCTGGAATCCATATTCTTCCCGAGCTTGATCCATTAGACTTAGAAATTCAGTGTTTGTTAAGTGGTGTAATTCAATAACAAACCTGTGTGTTTCTTTTCCCTTCACTGTAAAAACAGTAAAAAATCCTTCCTTAACATCACCTGGCACGGCTTTACCAACACTCATGTCTTCATTGAATTTGGAATGGTTGAGCGCCGGAGATGCACTGTATGCTGAACTCGAGAATCCCTTTCGCAATTTTTTAAAGAAAGGCCTGAACATCATTAATCCTCATCTGCTTTCTGCCATTTTCTTGATTAACAACTTCTCACCGAACTTTTGAGTTTTTTTTGAAATCTATGCTCCTTAATGCCAGACTTGGAGGGTATTTATATTGTTTTTGCCTATAGATGATTGAAATGTCTAAGTAATGCTGTGGAGCCAATCTGTTACAGCCTAAATGCATCAACAGACACAGCATTATACTGTTCTCAACATCGATATTCCTGTTCAAAGCTTTTCCTTGATTTTGCCTTATCTTTCCACAGGATATTGCAGATAAAGTGAGAATAAATTAGCATTTCTCGATGATAAGACCCTTTGCTTGATGTGGAAAACTGATACTTAACAGATGGGGAAACTTACCGGAAGTTAACCATAAATTGATTGATATAGGCCATTAACATATACGGTTTGATTATCTTAGTTTATATTCCCTCTTTAACATGGATTGTTAATAAAGGACTCTAATTAGCACTTGTTTGCCTATACGTAGAAATGACCGAATGGGGCCTGGTTGTTGAAGCCGTGGCCTGCATCGCAACAAAGAACCAACAGCAACAAATTGGTCAAAAGACCAACAGCAGCAAATTGTACAATTTTAGCTGCTATACTGTTTTGTAGCAAAGAAATGGAGTTGGTTCAGTTATAAAATTACTTTTTTGAATATTTGTTCCTATGGAACTTAGCCTAAATCTTTGTAATGAGTTAGCTAAGTTAGTAGGAAAGATTGACTGATGTAATAGCTGGTATGCCAGCTTTCTTTTGTATACAAGTTGCTATATTTTTTTTGGTAAGTAAGAGCAGTTAAATTAGTAGGTAACTGTCAAATACTTTTGTAACTATCATATATTAAAAGTTTGAATGAAATTATGATGACTTCTCAGTTACAAATTTTCTTGCTGAGTTCTTTTCTTTTGTTTTTCTTTCATTCGTTTTTGCTTTCTTTGCTACTGCCATTTATCCAACAAATGGTATCAAGAGCTTTCAGTCTTTGAGGGCCTTGGTTGTACACTGTCACTAAGCAAATTGTGTTTGAAACAAAAGAAGAAGAGGTTGTTTTGCTTGCTGAAAAATGAGTTTTACACCACCTCCTCCACCTGTCTTTGCTGGAGAAAATTACAACATCTGGGCAGTGAAAATGAGAACATACCTGCAAGCACACGACCTGTGGAATGTTGTTCTCAATGACACTGAGCCACCACCATTAAGAGCCAACCCGACCATAGCCCAGATTAGGCAGCACAATGAAGACTGTGCCAAGAAGTATAAGGCTATGTCGTGCCTTCAAAGTGGAGTTTCTGATGTTATTTTCACAAGAATAATGGCTTGTGACACTCCAAAGCAGGCCTGGGACAAACTCAAGGAGGAGTTTCAGGGGTCTGACAAGACCAGACAACAGCAACTGATCAACATGAGAAGAGATTTTGAAAATCTCAAAATGAAGGACTCAGAAACCATCAAGCAGTATGCTGGCAGAATCATGACTACTGTCAACAATATAAGGCTGCTTGGGGAGGAATTCAGTGACCAAAGAGTGGTTGAGAAGGTCATAACAACCTTGCCAGAGAAGTATGAAGCAAAAATTTCTTCTCTGGAAGATTCAAGGGACTTGTCAATAATCCCTTTGACAGAGCTTATAAATGCTCTTTATGCTCAAGAGCAGAGAAGGGCAGATAGGCAGGAGGACCACTATGAAGGAGCTTTTCAGGCTAGAAGCAGAGAAAGCTCAAGTGCAAACTTAAATGCCAAAGGCAAGAAGCCCTGGACTGAGAAGAAGAAGAAAGAACCTGTCAAAAGGAAGTTCCCACCTTGTGTCCATTGCAAGAAGACTACTCATCTTGAGAAATACTGCTGGTACAGACCAGACATTCAATGTAGAGCCTGCAAGCAATTTGGCCACATCGAAAAGGTCTGTAAGAGCAAGCCAAAACCACAACCACAATTTCAAAACTAAGCTCAAGCTGCAGAAGAGGTTGAATCACCTGAAGAGCATGTCTTTTCAGCATCATGCTTTGCAAGCTCGAGCAAAGTTAGTAAAATATGGTTGATTGACAGTGGATGTACCCACCATATGGCTTCTGAGAAGAGTATATTTAAGGAGCTTGACACCACCTTCAAGTCTAAAGTTAAAATTGGCAATGGTGAGCTGCTGGAGGCAAAAGGGAAAGGCAAGGCCTTGATAAGCACCAAGTCAGGTACTAAAACCATTTCAGAGGTTCTCTATGTACCTGACATTGACCAAAATTTGCTAAGTGTTGGCCAGCTATTGGAGAAGGGTTACTCTCTGATTTTTGAAGGCAAAAACTGTTTGATCAAAAATGCTGCTGGTGAAGTGTTGACTACAGTGGCTATGCAAGACAGAACCTTCATTGTGGATGTGAATCAACTGCAAGCCAAGGCATATGCATCTCAGTCTGATGAGACAGACTTGTGGCACAGGAGGATGGGGCATGTGAACTACAATTCACTGAACATGCTGCACAAAATGGATTTGGTCAGTGATATGTCCAAAATTCAGCCAAAGGATGCTGTATGTGAGGTCTGTCAGCTAGGCAAACAAACCAGATTACCCTTTCCAGTCAACAAGGCATGGAGAGCACAAGGGAAGCTTCAGCTTATTCATACAGACATCTGTGGACCAATGAAGACTACCTCCTTAAATGGCAGCAGGTACTTTGTACTCTTCATTGATGATTATTCAAGGTTCTGTTGGGTAAATTTTTTGAAGCATAAGTCAGATGTTTATGACTCCTTCTGCAAATTTAAAGCCTTGGTTGAAAACCAAGCAAATTGCAAACTAAAATGTTTGAGGTCTGACAATGGTTCTGAGTATGTATCTCAGAAGTTTCAAAAATTGTGTGATGATGCTGGAATTCAACACCAATTGACTACTGTGTACACACCACAGCAAAATGGTGTTTGTGAAAGGAAAAACAGAACAGTCCTTGATATGGCTAGGTGTTTGTTATTTGAGGCTAAAATGCCTAATGTTTTTTGGGCTGAAGCTGTGAATACAGCTATTTACCTGTTGAATAGGTTGCCAACTAATGCAGTCAAAGGAAAAACTCCCTTTGAAGCCTGGTTTGCACAGAAACCATCTGTCTCTCATTTGAAGGTATTTGGCTGTCTATGTTATGTGTTGGTACCTGAGGAGAGAAGAACTAAGTTGGACAGGAGGTCCATGCCTGGGGTGTTTGTTGGCTACAGCAACGTGAAGAAAGGATACAGAGTCTTTGATCCACTGACCAAGAAGGTTGTAGTGAGCAGAGATGCAAAATTCAGTGAAGCAAGTAGCTGGAAATGGGATGGAATTGAAGCAAATTTGCCTGATGGAGAAGAGATTGATGTTGATCTGCAGCAAGCTGAAAATGAAGAAGTAACTGAAAATGGCTATGATGATCAACCTGTTCGAGGCACCAGGACATTAACTGACATCTATGAGAGATGTGCAGTAACTATATTAGAGCCTTCATGTTTTGAAGAAGCTGAAAAAGAAAAATGCTGGCAGGATGCTATGGAAGCTGAATTTAAAATGATTCAGAAAAATGATACATGGGAGCTTGTAAACAGACCTGAAAACAGAAAAATTATAGGTGTAAAGTGGGTTTATAGAATTAAGAACAATGCAGATGGCTCCCTTAATAAACATAAGGCCAGACTGGTTGTTAAAGGTTATAGTCAGCAGCAAGGGGTTGATTTTTCTGAAACCTTTGCACCTGTTGCAAGGTTGGATACTATCAGATTACTGCTAGCTTTGGCAGCTCAAAAGCATTTGAAAGTACATCATCTGGATGTTAAGTCAGCCTTTCTAAATGGCTTTCTTAATGAAGAAATATTCATTGAGCAACCTGAGGGTTTTAAGGTCACTGGTGAAGAACAGAAGGTCTACAAGCTGAAAAAGGCTTTGTATGGTCTAAAACAGGCTCCAAGGGCCTGGTATGAGAGGATTGATGGCTACTTAGCAAGGCTCGGGTTCATAAAGAGTATCAGTGAGCCTACACTCTATGTTAAGAAGGATCAGGAGGAGACCTTGTTAATTGTTTCCTTGTATGTTGATGATCTGTTGGTTATTGGCTGCAAAGATCAACTTATTGAAGACTTCAAGAAACAGATGCAACATGTCTTTGAGATGACTGACCTTGGTCTGATGACCTACTTTCTTGGCATGGAGATAAAACAAGGAAGTGATGGCATTTTCATAAGTCAGCAAACATTTGCTTCCAAGGTGCTTGAAAAATTTTGCATGTTGAAATGCAAACCAGTCACTACACCAGTTGCATTGGGAGAAAAATTATCAAGTGCCAGTGAACATGATCGAGTAGATGAGAAGGCATATAGAAGCTTAATTGGTTGTTTGCTTTATTTAACAGCAACTAGACCAGACATTGTCTATGCTGTTAGTCTACTTTCAAGGTTTATGCACTGCAGTAATGTGGCACATCTGAAGGCAGCAAAAAGAGTATTAAGGTATGTCAAAGGAACCATCGATACTGGTGTGAAGTTTTAGAGGGCAAAGGAGCTGAAACTCGTAGGCTATTCTGATAGCGATTGGGCAGGGTCAGTTGATGACATGAGGATCACTTCAGGTTATTTTTTCACCTTAGGCTCGAGTGTTTTCAGCTGGAGTTCGAAGAAGCAACAAACTGTTGCACAATCTACAGCAGAGGCTGAATATATCTCAGCTGCAGCAGCTGTGAACCAAGCCATTTGGCTTAGGAAGATTTTGGATGATTTGAATGAAAGTCAAGTTCAGCCTACTGAGATTAGAGTGGATAATCAATCAGCTGTGGCCATAGCCAAGAATCCAGTCTTCCATGGTAAGACTAAACACTTCAAAATCAAATTTCATTTTGTTAGAGAAGCTGAGCAATCTAGGGAGGTTAGCTTAATTCATTGCAGCTCAGAAATTCAGATAGCTGACATTTTAACTAAACCATTGGGAGCCAACCGATTTAATGCTTTGAAGAAAAGGATTGGTGTTTGTTGCATACAGACCAAGGAGGAGTGTTGAAGCCGTGGCCTGCATCGCAACAAAGAACCAACAGCAACAAATTGGTCAAAAGACCAACAGCAGCAAATTGTACAATTTTAGCTGCTATACTGTTTTGTAGCAAAGAAATGGAGTTGGTTCAGTTATAAAATTACTTTTTTGAATATTTGTTCCTATGGAACTTAGCCTAAATCTTTGTAATGAGTTAGCTAAGTTAGTAGGAAAGATTGACTGATGTAATAGCTGGTATGCCAGCTTTTTTTTGTATACAAGTTGTTATATTTTTTTTGGTAAGTAAGAGCAGTTAAATTAGTAGGTAACTGTCAAATACTTTTGTAACTATCATATATTAAAAGTTTGAATGAAATTATGACGACTTCTCAGTTACAAATTTTCTTGCTGAGTTCTTTTCTTTTGTTTTTCTTTCATTCGTTTTTGCTTTCTTTGCTACTGCCATTTATCCAACACTGGTTAAAGGTGTTTGATTCTTGTTTCTGCAATTCTCTCAGTGTTTTTTTTATAGCATGCATGCATGCATGATCCTATTCATAGAGTTATACAAGAGATAGAGGATAGGGCCAATCCGCAGGTGATTCTTTTTCTCCTATCAACTAGTAGGCCCTCCATGCATCTACTGAAATCTGCAGGCACTTAGATTTCAAGCGCAACTATGGATAAGAGGATGTAACTGGATAAGAATGCCAGCTTTGGAGGCCTGTGCAGTTGCGCTATCTCTTTCAGGCTCCTTCCTCGTACCATACTAGATGCATTTTCTCACAAGGGACAATTGCATTTCACACATCATTTTCACTTTAATAAGCAAAAACTGTAATGTTTAGCATTTTTGCTTCTAAAATGAAGCTACTCTTATCTGAAACAGACATCAATTGAATTTGAATGCACATGGAGAAACTATCTGTGACTGTCAACTGTACTGTAGGTCGAACGGCTATAGTTTAAATGGTATCAGCGTGAGGTAGAATTTAATGCATATTAATTTTTTATGATGCTTAAAGAGTTTGCGAATTGAAAATTAACACAAACTACTTGTTTGTGGTTAGCCGAACATGTATCTAGATCATCTTCGAAAATTGAACTTTGTTGATACTGGTGTTCAATAAAGATGGGATAAAGAGGTTGATTCATTTGTGACAGCTGGAGAGCCGAAGATAAAGGCCAAGTAGGAAGTAGGAGAGGACTTAGATCTGGAGAGTGGGAATAGGTTATATGGTGGTATGTTTAAGGAGAAGCCAACCTCTTTCTATTCATGTTGCGGTATATATAAGGGAAAATATTTTTGTCTGTCAGTGCCATGTCACCGACAATAACGATGGTGACCCGCTTGTGCAGTCAGTCAAGTGACATGGTCGTTATATATTGGTTGTCGTACCGTGTGATTTTATTTTGACATTCCTTTTATTGAGGTAGTATGAGTTTGTTATGCTTCAAAAGTCTTTCAGTGGTCCTTAAGAACATTCTGTAGCAGGTGGCTAAAAGCGGATGGCTGAGAGCTAGTGCCTTCACTTGCGGGTCGCATGAGGTATGCGGACCGTTACTGATGGAATAAGGATGCCATCCCTAGGCGCCTTCTGTGCTGCCCCTCGTGTTGCCACGTGCCTAAGCTGGGGAAGGGGTATAACAAACTTGTAATAATAACATATCTATCCCATGGAAGAGAAACAAACAATACATCTCGGTGGTAAACAGATGTAAGAGGATTAAGAGATATATTTGAACTAAAATTGCTGATGAGAGTATCAATCTCAATGGAAATTTTCAGGCGAGAGAAGTGCCAATGGCCCAAACTATAACCAGTTAGAGTTCTTATCTATTATCCAAACTGACATTTATAAAACTTTCTGATACTGGTTTTGAATATGCCATAATCAATTTTGTATGTATTAAAACGTTGGTCATAACTCATAACCGTCACTGCTTAAATCCCATTAATTGGACCCTTACGACTATTATATATTATCATAAAAATATAGAACCATCCCTTCAATTTCCATTTCCGGTATTATTTTCCTGTAACTTATATTGCCTAATAATTTTATTATTACTTAGAACTATACAAATATGAAGTATACCATGTTCTACTACTGTTCAGAATGTCCCTAAGGTTGCCTTATAGTTAGGAAACAACAAAAATAATTGAATTATGTCGAATACATGGGACCAAAGGAAACAGGGTCTTATTTGGGTTCTAAAATGACTGGAGCTCAGTAGTTCTTGATTTATCTACATCATCATATTCCAAACTTTTTGCATCACTCACCTTGTTGCCTAGCCTTGTCCAAGTTTGCTTTGCAAAACTCCAGCGTACAAAAATCAGATTTTAATGTATAACCAAGCAGTGAAACTACAGCACTGACTTATTTTTACATGATAACTTCAGATTCCGAGAACATGAAACTTAGCAGAGGGCTTGTTTCCATTGCAAATGATTCTTAGAACTATTTTTAGAGATACCCAAACCCTATATTTATTGTATTTTTGTTCATAAGTTAAGCGTACTATGGACTCTACCGGAAACTAGTTTACATGAGTTACTTTCCACTGTATTCCCTTATATTTGAATAATAGATTATGATTTATATGTAGACGAAACCATAAAACTTTGGAGTCTGGTCGAGTTCAGGTCTTCACACTTGGAAAAAGTTTGTTTCTGCAAATGTTAACGCGTTTCAGAACCCTTAAAACAGCTTATTACCAGAAGTCTTTGGGTTGTTCTGAAAATAGTCCATTTAGCTTACTTTGTGAAAATAGTCCATAAAATTTTCATTTTCACTTGCTGCATGCTAACTCCATTATGTCAATAGAAAAGTATGCAATACATAAAAATACCGAAGGTGTAATTTAATAAAGAACTGTAGAATTAAAGAAGGAACTCCACTGTCACCAGAGAATTAAATGAAATAACTTATTTGTCCAAAGCCATTGGCTTTCTAGGCTAGTTTCCAGATGTTGAAAGCTGGACTGCAATGCAACATGGAGCCAAAAGCTTGCTACTGTCGAGACCAGCAGCTATCGAGCTCAGCTCATTTTTGCTTGGTGCGCATGAATGGTTTTTGAACCGAATGAAGCAACCAACTTTGCTGCTTTGTTTTGATGTAATTTGGTTCAGTTCAACTTTAGTTTGTTTGTAATGCTAGTTAAACTTAAGTTAGTGGCAAGATCTTTTGATGTAATGGCTGATTGGTCAGCTATGTTTGATTATTTTTGGCTAGTGTTTAGGTTTGTATTAGTTGGGGCAGTTAAATACATTAGGTAACTGTCAATGTACAATGTAACTCTTTTATATATTTCAAGTTGAATGAAAAATGATGTATGTTTAGTCACAACATTGCTGAGTATTTTGATTTTTGACCAAATTTTTTGCTTTGCTTTGCCTCGATTCTTCTTGCTTCAGTCTTGCAAACACTGAGTTGCAACTTTGCTTTGATGTTTGCTGCTGCCTTTGTTCCAACAAATGGTATCAGAGCCCGAGTCTTTGAGGGGCCTTTGTATGCAATCAGTTGTGTTCGAATCAAAACCAACTGCAAGTTCAAAATTTGGTAAGATTGAAGCATTTAAAATCAGTTTAGCAGAATGAGTTTCACTCCACCACCTCCACCAGTGTTCACTGGAGAAAACTATCACATTTGGAAAGTTAAAATGAAGACTTATCTCCAGGCACATGATCTTTGGAGTGTGATCGAGAATGATGCTGAACCACCTCCATTGAGAGCCAATCCCACCATTGCACAGATGAGGCAACATACTGAGGAGCGAGCCAAGAAGCATAAGGCTATGGCCTGCTTGCAAAATGGAGTCTCTGATGTGATATTTACTCGCATCATGGCCTGTGACTCACCTAAGCAGGCTTGGGAGAAGCTGAAGGAGGAGTTCATAGGGACTGACAAGACAAGGCAACAGCAAGTAATCAACCTCAGGAGAGACTTTGAAAATTTGAGGATGAAGGAGTCTGAGACCATTAAGCAGTACTCAGACAGGATAATGGCCATTGTCAACAGTATTAGGCTCCTGGGAGTGGACTTCACAGAGAGCAGAGTTGTTGAAAAGGTTATTACAACTCTCCCTGAGAAATTTGAGTCTAAAATCTCTTCACTTGATAACTCGAGGGACTTATCAGCCATTTCATTGTCTGAGCTGATAAATTCCCTATATGCACTTGAGCAAAGGAGGGCAAATAGGCAGGAGGAAAATCCTGAAGCTGCTTTCCAGGCTAAAGCCAGTGAAGGCTCGAGTGTGAGTGCAAAAGGCAAGAAGCCTTGGCACAATAGAAGGGTCAAGTCAGGAAGAGATGAAGCAAAAAGGGTGTTCCCACCATGTGTTCATTGCAAGAAGACAACACATTCAGAAAAGTATTGCTGGTTTAGGCCAGATATTCAGTGTAGAAAATGCAAACAGTTTGGCCATGTGGAGAAGGTGTGCAAGGGCAAACCAAGGGAGGCTACTCTGCAACAAGCTAGACCTGCTGAGGACATTCAAGCTCAGGAGGAGCAAGTGTTCACAGCAACTTGTTTTGTTGGCACAACCAAGGACAACAATGATTGGCTACTAGACAGTGGCTGCTCACACCATATGGCAGCAGATGAGAGGCTGTTCAAAAGCCTAGACAGAAGCTTCCACTCGAGGATTAGAATTGGAGATGGTAGGCTGATTGAGGCTAAAGGCAAGGGCAGTGTGTTGATTAGCACTGGTTCAGGTAACAAGCTGATCTCAGATGTGTTTTTTGTACCTGACTTAGACCAGAACTTGCTTAGTATAGGCCAATTAGTTGAAAAGGGCTATACATTGGTTTTTAAGGATGGTTGCTGTATTGTTCAAGACATGAATGGTCTGGAGTTAGTCACAGTCTCTATGACTGATAGGTGCTTCATGCTGGATGTTAGCCAAATAGAAAGAAAGGCATACACCAGCCTTGTTGAAAGCACTGACTTGTGGCATAGGAGACTAGGCCATGCAAATTTTAGATCCATCGATCTGTTACATAGGCTGAATCTGGTTGATGACATTTCAAAAATTGAAGCTAGTGGGAATGTTTGTGAGGTTTGTCAGCTTGGTAAGCAGGCTAGACTGCCTTTTCCTGCTGACAGTGCTTGGAGAGCTCAAGACAAGCTCGAATTGGTGCACTGTGATGTTTGTGGCCCTATGAGAACACCTTCAATCAATGAGAACAGGTACTTTGCCTTGTTTATAGATGATTTAACAAGGTTGTGCTGGGTCTACTTCTTGAAGCAAAAGTCAGAAGTGTTTGAAGCCTTCTGCAAATTCAAGGCTTATGCTGAAAATCAGTCAGGCTGCAAAATTAGAGCCTTGAGGACTGATAATGGATCTGAATATGTGTCTGAGAGATTTCAGAAGCTTTGTGACAGTGCTGGGATTCACCATCAGCTCACAACAGTCTATACTCTTTAACAGAATGGAGTCTGTGAGAGAAAGAATAGGACTGTACTGAACATGGCCAGGTGCCTCTTGTTTCAAGGCAAGCTTCCAAGTCAGTTTTGGGCTGAGGCAGTCAACACCTCAGTGTATCTGCTCAACAGACTGCCAACTAGAGCAGTCAAGGATAAGACTCCTTTTGAGGCTTGGCATGGAGTCAAACCTGTGGTAACACACTTAAAAGTGTTTGGCTGTGTATGTTATGCACTTATTCCAGTAGAGAAAAGGACCAAGCTTGAGAGCAGAGCAACTCCAGGAATCTTTGTTGGCTACAGCAGCAACAAGAAGGGCTATAGAGTGTATGATCCTACAGTAAAGAAGGTTTTAGTCAGCAGGGATGTTAAGTTTGATGAGGAAAAGGTGTGGAACTGGAATGGTGTTGTGGCTGACTTGTCTGAATTGGACCAGTTAGACTTGGTTGCTGAACCTGTAGAAGAAGGACCAAGTAATAATGCTGTCGATGATATACCAGTGAGGGGCACCAGAACTTTGGTTGATGTTTATCAGAGGTGCAATGTTGCTGTGATTGAGCCCTCAGACTTTGAAGAGGCTACTAAAAATAGAAGCTGGATGAAAGCTATGGAAGCTGAGTTGGAAATGATCAACAAAAATCAGACTTGAGAGTTAGTGAGCAGACCAGAACACAAGAGGGTCATAGGAGTTAAATGGGTGTATCGGGCCAAGTACAATGCTGATGGCTCACTGAACAAGCACAAGGCCAGGCTTGTGGTGAAGGGCTACAGTCAGCAGTATGGTGTTGACTACCTAGAAACTTTTGCTCCAGTGGCAAGACTGGATACAATTAAGCTGCTGTTTGCTTTAGCAGCTCAGAAGCAGTGGAGAGTTCACCAATTGGATGTCAAATCAGCATTCCTGAATGGTTTTCTCAAGGAGGAGATCTTCATCGAGCAACCTGAAGGTTTTGAAGTTGTTGGACATGAAGACAAAGTGTATAAGTTGAGAAAGGCCCTCTATGGCCTGAAACAGGCACCAAGGGCCTGGTATGATAGAGTTGATGCCTACCTGACCAAACTTGGATTTGTAAAGAGCCTTAGTGAGCCTACTCTATATGTTAAAAGGTCAGAACATGAAACCTTGCTGGTAGTCTCCTTGTATGTGGATGATTTGCTTGTGACAGGGAGCAAAATCGAGCTCATTGATCAGTTCAAGGTCCAAATGCAGCAAGTGTTTGAGATGACAGATTTGGAGATCATGACTTACTTCCTTGGCATGGAAGTACACCAATCTGATCGAGGTATCTTCATCAGCCAACACTCATTTGCTTTGAAGATCCTAGACAAATTTTGCATGCATAACTGTAAAGCAGTCAGTACACCTGTGGCTCAAGGAGAAAAGCTGACTAGCAGTGGTGATCAGCAGAGGGTTGATGAGAGGCACTATCGAAGCCTAGTTGGTTGTCTGTTGTATCTAACAGCAACCAGGCCAGATATCATGTTTGGTGTCAGCCTGTTATCGAGATTTATGCATTGTTGCAATGAGGCACATTTGAAGGCAGCAAAGAGGATCCTTAGATACATCAAGGGCACTGCTAGTTTTGGTGTAATGTTTGAAAGTCAGAACCAACTGAAACTAGAAGGCTACTCTGATAGCGACTGGGCAGGATCTCTCGATGACATGAAGAGTACCTCTGGATACTTCTTCACACTTGGATCGGGCATGTTTTGCTGGAGTTCTAAGAAGCAACAAACTGTTGCTCAGTCCACAGCTGAAGCAGAGTACATTGCTGCAGCAGGAGCAGTTAATCAGGCCATTTGGCTAAGAAAGCTGCTTTATGACCTTAATGAAACTCAAGATGAAGCAACTGAAATCTGGGTGGACAATCAGTCTGCAGTTGCAATAGCCAAGAACCCTGTGTTCCATGGCAAGACCAAGCATTTTAAGATCAAATTGCATTTTGTTAGAGAGGCTGAACAAGCAAAGGAAGTCAGCCTTGTGCATTGCAGCTCAGGAGCACAATTGGCTGACATAATGACCAAGCCCTTAGGGGCTGCTCGATTTGAATCTTTGAGAAGTGCAATTGGAATGTGTTGCATACAGTCCAAGGAGGAGTGTTGAAAGCTGGACTGTAATGCAACATGGAGCCAAAAGCTTGCTACTGTCGAGACCAGCAGCTATCGAGCTCAGCTCATTTTTGCTTGGTGCGCATGAATGGTTTTTGAACTGAATGAAGCAACCAACTTTGCTGCTTTGTTTTGATGTAATTTGGTTCAGTTCAACTTTAGTTTGTTTATAATGCTAGTTAAACTTAAGTTAGTGACAAGATCTTTTGATGTAATGGCTGATTGGTCAGCTATGTTTGATTATTTTTGGCTAGTGTTTAGGTTTGTATTAGTTGGGGCAGTTAAATACATTAGGTAACTGTCAATGTACAATGTAACTCTTTTATATATTTCAAGTTGAATGAAAAATGATGTATGTTCAGTCACAACATTGCTGAGTATTTTGATTTTTGACCAAATTTTTTGCTTTGCTTTGCCTCGATTCTTCTTGCTTCAGTCTTGCAAACACTGAGTTGCAACTTTGCTTTGATGTTTGCTGCTGCCTTTGTTCCAACACCAGAGTTGTAGAATATCCTGTAATTCTTGAGGTCTACAAGGAAGACAAAGAACGCCCTTTTGTTGGAATCCGTATTCTTCCCGAGCCAGCTCCAGTAGACTCAGGAATCCAGGGTTTGTTAAGTTGTCTAGTTCAATAACATACCTCTGCGCTTCCTTTCCCTTCACTGTAAAGACTGTAAAATATCCTTCCTTAACATCATCTGGCACTGTTGGTGAAGCCACTTCCTGTTCTTCATCAAAATCTTCCTGGTTGAGAGCTGGTCCTCTGGATGCTGAGACCGAGAGTCCCTTTCGTAGTTTTCGAAAGAACGGTGTAAACATCATTAAAACCTCGCTTGCTTTCTGTTATGTTCTTTATATGAATCTCTTAGTGAACTTTGATGAGTTTATTTGGAAGGTATGCTCTTTTTGCCTAGTTTGCAAGGGAATTTATATTAGCCTAGGCTAACTTGTATGAAGAAGTGTGGAGCCACTTATAACTGCGTAAGACTCGTCAACTTGAGTAGGACTACACGGATTAACAGACACGGAATACTGATCTGGTAATGTGTTAATCTCACTTTCGCCTTATCTTTCACTACCACATTTGGAGCTGGTGGGACTAAAGTACATATTGAATTGTACACTGTTGTCTTTTCCTTTTCTCTCCCGTTTTGATGACATTGTGCATAAAGCCATAAAGCAGTTTCCCTACTATGGGACATTGGTACTTTACGAAAGAGAAACTGTTTCCGAAATGGTACATGGCATCCTTGTTGACGATTTTAGCAATAGTTTTGAAGTTCTTTCATTTGAATATTATCAGTGTCAGACTCAAAAGAATCTGCCAAGAAACTTACATTGTTATTGACATAAACATGTCAAAGAATTTTCTTTAGCAACAAGCTGTTCTACAAGAATCTAGCTTTATCAAAATAATTTCATTTTGTTTTCTTCTTCTTCTTCTTCTTCTTCTTTGAAGTTCTTTCATTTGAATATTAAATTTTCCAATATCAGTGTCAGGCTCAAAAGAATCTGCCAAGAAACTTACATTGTTATTGACATAAACATGTTAAAGAAATTTCTTTAGCAACAAGCTGTTCTACAAGGATTTTCTTCTTCTTCTTCTTCTTCTTCTTCACACTGGTCTGTCGTGATGCTTGATGAATCCATGCGTAGAACACCCTTGTTTGTGATTGGATTTGGATTTGTAAAGTTGTGAAGTTTTCGTTTTGGATTTACTGTTTGGTAGACCCTACACATGGGTGTTGAAAGAAGTTTATTGTTGGTGCAAGAGGCAGCAACAAGCTGTTTCTAGTCTTGCTTGAGTAGTAAGCCTCGAGCCTTGGTGAAGAAGCAAGCTCGGAAGCAGAAAACAGAAAGATGAAACTAACAAGTGAAAAACAGAAAAGAGAGAAGAAGATTGAATGAAAAATGAGCTGATATCTTTCATTAACACATCAACAAGGCATTAAGCCATTACATATATCAGTCAACAAGTAAAACAAACAAGTAATCACCTAATCAACTACCTAACTCCACTAATTTGCATTGAAACTTACAAGATTAGCTTGTACAACTTGCATTGCTGACTTTTCAGTCAATCAATATCAAAACATTTACCTACTTAGTTCAACATGAACTAGATTACAAAACAATCAAAATGGAACTAAAAATAGCAAATAGATTGGCAGCTTCAAACTTCAGTTGCTGCACACCATGGCACCACTGCTTGCAGCGATTCCAGGAGCATGACCACCTTTGTATGTCGTGCATGGCCACCTTTGCATGGGAACTAAACTTAACACTCCTCCTTAGTTTCCATGCTAGTAACACCTAATTCCCTTTTGAATTTAACAAATTTAGACACATTGAGTGCCTTTGTGAAGATATCAGCAATTTGCACTTCTGAATTGCAATGAATCAGCTCGATTTCATGAGCTTGTTCCATCTCCCTTATAACATGCAACTTAATATTGAAGTGATTGGTTCTGCCATGAAAAATGGGATTTTTTGCAATTGCAACAGCAGATTTGTTGTCACAATAAATCTCTGTTGCCTCCTTTTGGTTTTGGTTTAAATCAGCCAAGATTTTTCTAAGCCATATGGCTTGGTTCACAGCAGATGCAGCAGCAACATATTCAGCTTCTGCTGTTGATTGTGCCACCAGACTTTGTTTCTTAGAACTCCAGCAAAACATGCCTGAGCCAAGACTGAATGCATATCCGGATGTGCTCCTCATGTCATCACTTGATCCAGCCCAGTCACTATCAACATAGCCTATTAGCTTTATGTTTTCAGCCCTTTTGAACAATACACCATGACCAATGGTGCCTTTGATGTATCTTAGCACTCTTTTAGCTGCTCGAAAGTGCTGATCATTGCAGCAATTCATGTATCTTGATAGCACACTAACAGCAAACATGATATCGGGCCTTGTGGCAGTCAAATACAACAGACTACCAATGAGACTCTTGTACATGGTCTCGCAAATTGGTTCACCACTCCCTTGCCTCGAAAGCTTCACTCCAACAGCCATTGGTGTGCTTGTTGGCTTGCAGTTCTTCATAGAGAACTTGTCCAGGATCTTCATAGTAAAAGAACTCTGACTAAGAAAGATTCCCTTTTCTGTTTGGTTCACTTCCATTCCAAGGAAGTAGTTCATTCTGCCTAAATCAGACATTTCAAACATTTCCATCATTTTTCTTTTGAAATCTTCCAGCATTCTTCTATCTCCTCCAGTTACCAATAGATCATCAACATAGAGTGACAGAATAAGCTGAGTTTCAGCTTGGTTCTTCTTCACATACAGTGTTGGTTCACTGGGACTTCTCTCAAATTCCAAACTGAGCAAGTAAGAGTCAATTCGAGCATACCAGGCTCGAGGAGCCTGTTTCAGGCCATATAAAGCCTTTTTCAGTCTGTACACCATGTGTTCTTTGCCAGTGATCACAAATCCTTGAGGCTGCTCGATGTAGATCTCTTCTTCCAGGAAACCATTGAGAAATGCAGACTTAACATCAAGTTGATGAACGGTCCACTGATGTTGAGCAGCCAAGGCAACTATCATTCTAACTGTGTCTAGCCTGGCTACTGGTGCAAATGTCTCCAGGTAGTCTAGACCATACCTTTGGTTAAATCCTTTGACAACAAGCCTGGCTTTTAGCTTGTTCAGACTGCCATCTGCATTCTGTTTTACTCGATAAACCCATTTTACTCCAATGGTCTTCTTTTCAGTAGGTTTATCAACTAGCTCCCATGTATGGTTCTTCTCAATCATGTTGATTTCATTGACCATAGCTAGTTTCCAGCCTTCATCTGCCTCAGCCTCTTCAAAACTGCTAGGTTCTGCTATTGCAACCTGTGCCCTTTCATAAATATCTTCTAGGGGCCTTGTGCCTCTCACAGGCACATCATCAACATCCATTTCAGATCCTAGCTGCTCAAGTTCAGCTTGATTAGGCACTAGGTCTTCTGAAACTGCTTCTGGCTCATTTTTCTCCCAATTCCAGCAGGCTTTTTCATCAAAGATGACATCTCTGCTCACCTGGACTTTGTTTATCAAGGGATCCAGAACCCTGTAGCCCTTCTTGACTGAGCTTTAGCCTACTAGAACACCTGGTTGAGCCCTTTTGGAGAGCTTGTCTCTCTTTGCTGCTGGTATTTGTGCATAACACAGGCAACCAAACACCTTCAGATGTGCCAAGGAAGGTTTGAAACTGAACCAAGCCTCGAAAGGTGTCTCGGATGCAAGAGCTTTAGTAGGAAGCCTGTTCTGAAGGTAAACAGCAGTGTTTACTGCCTCAGCCCACATGGTCTTGGGCAGTTTCTTTTCAAACAGAAGACATCTGGCCATATCCATCAGACTTCTATTCTTTCTTTCAGCTACCCCATTCTGCTGAGGTGTGTAGACATTTGTAAGCTGATGTTTGATACCAGCATCATTGCAAATGGCTTGAAACTGAGCTGAAGTGTACTCAGTGCCATTGTCAGTCCTTATCGATTTCAGCTTGCAACCTGTTTCTGTTTCTACAGCATTTTTAAACTTCACAAACACTTGAGCTACCTCAGACTTGTGTTTTAAAAAGAAAATCCAGCAAAACCTTGTAAGGTCATCAATAAAGAGGATGAAATACCTGTTTTTGCTGAGTGATTCAGTCCTCATCGGGCCACATACATCAGAGTGCACCAGCTGCAGTCTTTCAGTAGCTCTCCAAGCTGAATTTGTAGGAAATGGCAGTCTTGCCTGTTTCCTCATTTGGAAAACTTCACACATATCATCATGCTCCACTGAGCTGATGAAGTTCTCTGCCAAGCCCTCTTTGGCCAATCGAGCCATTGATCTGAAGTTGGCATGTCCAAGCCTTTGATGCCAAAGCTTGGAGTCTTCAACAGAGGCTGTGTATGCTGAGTTTGAGTCATTTGCCCAGTGAACCTCAAAGCATTTATCAGTCATTGTGACTGTCATAAGGCTTGATCCACTTGGATCAGTAATGTGGCATTGTTTATCCTTGAACACAACAGAATAACCTTTCTCGAGCAGTTGAGCTATGCTGAGAAGGTTTCTGTCAATCTGCGGTACAAACAGCACATTTGGAATGATCTTGTTGCCTGTGGGAGTACATATCAGCACTTCTCCTCTTCTTTCAGCCCTTATAAACTGACCATTTCCAACCTTGACCTTGGTTTTATAACTTCTGTCCAAGGTTTTAAACAAGGAGGCATCTGGTGACATGTGGTTAGTGCAACCACTGTCCAACAACCAGCCTTTGGAGCATTTCTTCTCAGAAGCTACACAGGAAACAACAAAGACCTGTTCTTCTTGGTCACTACTGTCCTCAGCTACTCGAGCTTCAACCTTTGACTGCTGAAATTGATTCTGCCTTGGCTTACTTCTGTTTTTGCAAACCCTTTCAACATGGCCCTTCTTCTTGCAGTGTTGGCATACTGCATCTGGCCTAAACCAGTATCTGTCTTCTGGATGGCCAGGCTTCTTGCAATATCTGCAGGGCTGGTCATTGCTCCTTGCAGCATCAGGCTTAGGCCTGTTTTTCCAAGGCTTTTTGCCTCTTTGAGCATTAGTGCTCGAGGTTTCTCTGGCCTTGGCTTGAAATGCACCTTCTTGGTGATCTTCAGCTCTGCTAGCTCTCCTTTGTTCCTGAGCATAGAAGGTGTTGATTAACTCAGTCAAAGAGATGCTAGCAAGGTCTCTTGAGTCCTCTAGGGAGGATATCTTGGCCTCATATCTCTCAGGCAAAGTGGAGAGGACTTTCTCCACAATTCTTGCCTCATCAAAGTGCTCACCTAGGAGCCTTATGCTGTTAACCACTGCCATAATTCTATCTGAGTACTGCTTCACTGTTTCTTCTTCCTTCAT
This sequence comes from Gossypium hirsutum, assembly GCF_007990345.1. Lineage (NCBI taxonomy): Eukaryota > Viridiplantae > Streptophyta > Magnoliopsida > Malvales > Malvaceae > Gossypium > Gossypium hirsutum. The sequence goes on along the minus strand of NC_053445.1, from coordinate 44,927,976 downwards.
CTTCAAATTCTCGAAATCCCTTCTCAAGTTTAACAGCTGCTGTTGCCTTGTTCTCTCAGTGCCTTGAAACTCCTCCTTAAGCTTATCCCAGGCCTGTTTTGGAGTCTCACAGGCCATGATTCTGGTGAAGATGACATCTGACACACAGTTCTGGAAGCAGGACATGGCTTTGTGCCTTTTGGTCCTCTCATCAGCATGTTGCCTAATCTGAGCTACTGTGGGATTAGCCCTCAGTGGTGCTGGCTCAGTATCTGTGTTGACAACTTCCCACAGATCGAAGGCCTATAGGTAAGTCTTCATCTTGACCAGCCATATGTGAAAGCCTTCTCCATTGAAGACTGGTGGGGCTGCTGGTGAAAATCCTGAAGAAGCCATCAAGTTCCTTGTTTTGAAGCAACAGGTCCACTAAGACAAGAGCTCTCGATACCAATTGTTGGTGCAAGAGGCAGCAACAAGCTGTTTCTAGTCTTGCTTGAGTAGTAAGCCTCGAGCCTTGGTGAAGAAGCAAGCTCGGAAGCAGAAAATAGAAAGATGAAACTAGCAAGTGAAAAACAGAAAAGAGAGAAGAAGATTGAATGAAAAATGAGCTGATATCTTTCATTAACACATCAACAAGGCATTAAGCCATTACATATATCAGTCAACAAGTAAAACAAACAAGTAATCACCTAATCAACTACCTAACTCCACTAATTTGCATTGAAACTTACAAGATTAGCTTGTACAACTTGCATTGCTGACTTTTCAGTCAATCAATATCAAAACATTTACCTACTTAGTTCAACATGAACTAGATTACAAAAAAATCAAAATGGAACTAAAAACAGCAAATAGATTGGCAGCTTCAAACTTCAGTTGCTGCACACCATGGCACCACTGCTTGCAGCGATTCCAGGAGCATGACCACCTTTGTATGTCGTGCATGGCCACCTTTGCATGGGAACTAAACTTAACATTTATGCTGTGGATGAGAGGCTAAGTGGATAAGATTGCTACCACTTTTTTGCCCTTTCATCTCACAACACCAGATGCATGGTTGAACTGTTTCTCACAAGGACGATTCCCTTTTCCTAATCCAGTTTCCATTTTCGTGGGTCTTTGCAGAAGAATAGATTTTGACAAATTTTATTTTTAGTTTAGTGACTCCATGGTGTCCAACAACTGGTTAAGGCACCGTTTCCATGCATTTTCTTAACTCATAAACTAAAAAATGGCTTACTCCATATCTGGATACTGGCACAAAATCTTTTACATGTATCATTAGCTATTTGAATTTTGACATGCAGTTAATGACACAAATCATTAATTAGAAATTGCACATGCCAATAATGGCTTCCCACATTAGCAGAAGGAGGTCAGCTCTTTCAAGCCTTAGCAGTTTTCTTATTTTTTTTCTTCTAGCCTATTAAGGAAGGACTTGCTGATAAAGTTACTCAACTCAACCATGAATTAAAACCCAAATTTAATGATCAAATACATGAAAGCCTTTTTCTAATGGCTTATGTTTCTGCAAAAGTTATAACAGTATGGAACCTCGAACTCCTTCAAGTATAAAGTCAAAGCAGATAGACATTCATAGCAATCCAGTTTGGTGTTGTTTATTTATTTTTCTTTTTATTTTCTGATTTCCTCATACATAAATCAAGAACTCGAACTACTTTTTCTTATGTGATGTAAATAAATCGAAGAGAAAGAAAGCCCAGAAAGGCCGCTTCCCTTCTCAACTGCCTTGCTTAATGCAGATCAGTCCAATGATTCCTAAGGCTAGAAGACAAAATGTCCTTTATAAATGAAGGAATCAATAAAACCCTTAATTTTTATTTACAATTTTTTACGCTTGTCTGCTGATTGGGACACAAATAAATGAATTTTGTTGATACATGGGACTATAAAACGGTAGCGTCTGGTTTGTAGGTTTGAAATGACTAGAGCTGAGTATCTATGGTCTTTTCTTACACTATATGCCAAGGATTTTGCAAACATCCCCATTCAGCTTTTAGCACTGCAGTTGTAAGGTTTCAGTTAGAAAATGGCGGCAAGTTACATGCTAACTTAACAATGAAAACTGCAGGTTTTGACAGGAAGATTTACAAAGATTACAAATATTGCATATAGACAGTAATTACCAGCTTCGCAAAGGGATAGCATTAGTGAAAAATTACAGATCTGATATCTAAGCAAGATATGCTGATTCATACAAGAACTCCAAAGAATTACCAGAAATCTTTTTATTTGTTTTCCTAGTTGCTTTCTAGTATGTTAGCTTTACATATATCCCCAACTTTCAGTGCAAGCATTGCTTCCTTTGCTGTGTCGTAGAATCTCTTGCAATTCTTGAGGTCGACAAGGGAGAGTAAGAACCCCTTTCTGATGGAATCCATATTCTTCCCGAGCTTGATCCAGTAGACTTAGAAATTCAGGGTTTGTTAGGTGGTCTAATTCAATAAGAAACCTCTGTGTTTCTTCTCCCTTCACTGCAAAGACAGTTAAAAAATCCTTCCTTAACATCAGCTGGCACGGCTTTACCAACACTCATGTCTTCATCGAATTTGGAATGGTTGAGCGCCGGAGATGCGCTGTATGCTGAACTCGAGAATCCCTTTCGTAGTTTTTGAAAGAAAGGCCTGAACATCATTAACCCTCTTCTGTTTTTTGCCATGTTCTTGATTAACAACTTCTCACTGAACTTATGAGTTGTTGGTTTTTAACTTAGCAACAAGGTTCAAAAACAATCAAAACAATTGTTTAAGTGTTTGAAAGCTTAAAAATAGAAGCAAAACAAGCTGAAAAATGAATGAACAAAGTGTTTTCTTCATTACCCGAATAAGAACATAGTTGCTTACATAAATAGATCAAAACACATAGAAAGAAAACAAAGCTTGCTTGTGCAAGTAACTAAAGGTTTACATCAACAAAAGACAACCTAAATTGACTATTAAATCAACTAAGCACACATTTAACCTTAGCTGATCAAAGCAAATAATGATTACACCATAGGCTAACAAAAGTCAACTGGATAAACAAAGCTACTGTCGAATTACACCATGGACTTTAGCATGCTTCTGCTGAGTTCCTGGTTCCATGCATGCAACGTGAGTTTTGCATGGTTTCTTGCATGTTGCTGCTGTAGTTGCCACCTTTGAACACTCCTCCTTGGCTACAAAGCAGCAAACTCCTATTTCATTCTTCAAATGCTCAAGTCTTTGAGCAGCCAGTGGTTTGGTCAATAAATCAGCAAGCTGATCTTTTGAGCAGCAGTGAACCAAGCTAACTTCTTTTGACATTTCAGCCTCCCTCACAAAGTGATATTTGATTTTAAAATGCTTGGTCTTTCCATGAAAAACCGGATTTTTAGCAATGGCAACAGCAGATTGATTGTCAACCTTAATCACTGTGGCCTTCTTTTGATCAGCATTCAAGTCGCACAACATTTTTCTAAGCCAAATGACTCGATTTACTGCAGAGGCAGCAGGAATATATTCAGCCTCAGCAGTGGATTGAGCCACTGTCTGTTGCTTCTTCGAGCTCTAGCAAAAAACACCTGAACCAAGAGTGAAGAAATAACCTGATGTACTCTTCATGTCATCAGAACCAGCCCAGTCACTGTCTGAATATCCCACCAGCTTCAATTCTTTAGTTCTTTCAAACTTCACTCCATAATTCAAAGTCCCTTTGACATACCTTAGGACTCTTTTTGCTGCTTTAAAGTGAGCAATAGTGCAGCAGTGCATGAATCTCGACAGAAGACCAACAACATACATGATGTCTGGCCTAGTTGCAGTTAGGTAGAGTAGGCAACCAACTAGACTTCTATAATTCCTTTCACCCACTCGATCTTCATCACCATGGCTTGAGAGTTTTTCTCCTAGTGCCACAGGAGTGCTAGCAGGTTTGCAATTTGACATGCAAAACTTGCTCAAAACCTTTGATGCGAATGCTTTCTGACTTATGAAAAAACCTTGCTCATTCTGGTTCACCTCTATGCCTAGGAAGTAAGTCATCAAACCAAGATCAGTCATCTCGAACACACTTTGCATTTGCTTCTTGAAGGTTTCAATTAGTTCACTTTTGCAACCAGTGACTAACAAATCATCCACATACAGAGACACGATCAGCATGGTCTCTTCTTCATTCTTTTTGACATAGAGAGTAGGTTCACTAGTGCTCTTGGTGAACCCAAGCTTTGTCAAGTAGGCATCTATTCGATCATACCAAGCTCTTAGAGCCTGTTTCAAACCATACAAGGCCTTCTCGAGCTTGTAGACCTTTTGTTCCTCTCCATGAACCTCGAAGCCTTCAGGTTGCTCTACAAAGATTTCCTCCATGAGGAATCCATTCAAAAAAGCTGATTTAACATCCAATTGATACCTGCCATTGTTTTTGAGCTGCTAAGGCAAATAACAGCCTTATGGTATCCAACCTTGCAACAGGAGCAAAGGTTTCAAAGAAATCGACTCATTGCTGTTGACTGTACCCTTTCACAATTAATCTGGCTTTGTGTTTGTTTAGTGACCCATCTGCATTGTTTTTAATTCTGAACACCCACTTGACTCCAATGATCTTTCTATTTTCTGGCCTATCAACCAGCTCCCAGGTGTCATTCTTTTGAATCATCTTTAGTTCTGCTTCCATAGCTTCTTGCCAGCATCTTTCTTTTGCAGCCTCATTGTAGCAGGATGGCTCAACCATGGTTACAGCACATCTCTCATAGATGTCTGCCAATGTCCTGGTGCCTCTGACAGGCATATCATCATAATCATCCATAGCTTCACCTTCAGATTCAGCATGCAGTAGATTAAGGTCCTGCAAGTCTTCTTCAACTAAGCTTGCATCTGTCCTATTCCACTTCCAACAGCTTCCTTCATTGAATTTGACATCTCTACTCACAATCACCTTCTTGGTAGATGGATCATAGATCCTATAACCCTTCTTCACACTACTGTAGCCAACAAACACTCCTGGCATGGACTTTTTCTCCAGCTTAGTTCTTTTCTCTGCTGGCACTAATGCATAGCACAAGCACCCAAACACCTTCAAGTGTGACACAACTGGTTTCTACCCAAACCAAGCTTCAAAGGGTGTTTTACCCTTAACTGCTTTAGTTGGCAATCTATTTAGCAAGTAAACAGATGTGCTTCTGCCAGAAATTGTTTGGCATTTTAGCCTCAAACAGAAGGCATCTGGCCATATCGAGGACAGTCCTGTTTCTCCTATCACAAACACCATTCTGCTGTGGTGTGTAGACAGTAGTCAGTTGGTGTAGGATGCCAGCATCATCACAGATTTTCTGGAACTTCTGGGACACATACTCAACTCCATTATCTGACCTTAGGCTTTTAAGCTTGCAGTTGGCTTGGTTTTCTGCCAAAGCTTTGAACTTGCAAAAAAAAATCAGTAACATTTGACTTTTGTTTCAGGAAGTTTACCCAGCAAAACCTGGTGCAGTCATCAATGAACAGGGCAAAATACTTACAACCATTCAGTGAGCTGGTCTTCATTGGTCCACAGATGTCTGTGTGAACCAGCTGAAGTTTCTCTTGGGCTTTCCATGCTTTGTTGACTGGAAAAGGCAGTCTGGTCTACTTGACAAGTTGACAAACTTCACATACTTCTTTCTTTGGCTCAAACTTGGACAATTCTTCCACCAAATTTAGTTTTTGCAACTGCTCGAGTGAATTGTAGTTCACATGCCCCATTCTTCTATGCCACAGACTTGCTTCATCAGCCTGAGTTGCATATGCTTTGGCTTGCAACTGATTTACATCATCATTAAATGTTCTATCTTGCATGGCTACTGCTATCAACACTTGATTAGCAGCATCCTTGATCACACAGGTTTTGCCTTCAAACAAGAGGGAGTAACCCCTTTCCAGCAGCTGACCAACACTCAACAAGTTTTGATCAATGTCATGCACATAAAGAACTTCAGGGATAGTTTTAATACCTGACTTGGTGCAGATTACAGCCTTGCCTTTGCCTTTGGCTTTGAGAAGCTCACAATTTCCAATTCTGACTTGGGACTCAAAGGAGGTGTCGAGCTCCTTGAAAATGCTTTCATCTGAGGCCATATGATGAGTGCATCCACTATCAATCAGCCAAATCTTGCTGACTTTGCTAGAGCTAGCAAAGCAGGAGGCTGTGAAGACATTTTCTTCCTATGCCTCAGTGTCCTCAGCAGCTTGAGCTTGATTTTGATGCTGTAACTGAGCTTTTGGCTTGTTTTTGCACACTTTTTTCAATGTGTCCAAGCTGTTTACAGCCTCTACATTGAATGTCAGGCCTGTACCAGCAATATTTTTCAAGGTGAGTTATTTTTTTGCAATGAGCACAGGGTGGAAATTTCTTCTTGGCAGCTTCCTTCTTCCCTCTTTCTTTCTTTTCTGACCAAGGCTTCCTTTGTAATTTGAGCTCGAGCTTAAGCTCTCTCTGCTCTTGGCTTGAAAGGCACCCTCAGAATACTCCTCCATTCTGTTTGCTCTTCTTTGCTCTTGTGCATAGAGAGCATTTATCATCTCTGTCAAAGGAATGGTTGATAAGTCCCTCGAATCCTCCAGGGAAGATATTTTTTATTCATACTTCTCTGGCAGGGTTGTTATGACTTTCTCAACTACCCTCTGATCACTAAAATCATCCCCAAGCAGTCTTATGTTATTGACAGTAGCCATAATTTTGTCAGCATACTGCTTGATGGTTTCTGAGTCTTTCCTTCTCAGATTCTCAAAATCCCTTCTCAAGTTGATCTGTCTGGTCTTGTCTGAACCTTGAAACTCCACCTTGAGTTTATCCCAGGCCTCCTTTGGTGTGTCACAAGCCATTATCCTTGTGAAGATGACATCTGAAACTCCACTTTGAAGGCATGACATAGCCTTATACTTCTTTGCACAGTCTTCATTGTGCTGCCTTATTTGAGCTATCGTTGGATTAGCTCTCAAAGGTGGTAGTTCTGCATCATTTTGAAGAACATTCCACAGGTCATGTGCCTGTAGATATGTTTTCATTTTTACAGCCCATATGTTGTAGTTTTCACCAGCAAACACAGGTGGAGGTGGTGGTGAAAAGCTCATCTTTATGCAGCTTCTAAAGACTAAGTAGCAAAGGTAGCTCATGTTTCTTTTCTTTCAAGCAGTTGACTTCAACAACCTCAGTCACAACAAGAGGCCCTCAAAGACAGTAGGCTCTCGATACCATTTGTTGGTTTTTAACTTAGCAACAAGGTTCAAAAACAATCAAAACAATTGTTTAAGTGTTTGAAAGCTTAAAAACAGAAGCAAAACAAGCTGAAAAATGAATGAACAAAGTGTTTTCTTCATTACCCGAATAAGAACATAGTTGCTTACATAAATTGATCAAAATACATAGAAAGAAAACAAAGCTTGCTTGTGCAAGTAACTAAAGGTTTTCATCAACAAAAGACAACCTAAATTGACTACTAAATCAACTAAGCACACATTTAACCTTAGCTGATCAAAGCAAATAATGATTACACCATAGGCTAACAAAAGTCAACTGGATAAACAAAGCTACTGTCGAATTACACCATGGACTTTAGCATGCTTCTGCTGAGTTCCTGGTTCCATGCATGCAACGGAAGTTTTGCATGGTTTCTTGCATGTTGCTGCTGTAGTTGCCACCTTTGAACATGAGTTTCTTTGAAATCTATGCTCCTTAATGCCAGACTTGGAGGGTATTTATATTTTTTTTGCCAATAGATGATTGAAATAAAGTAATGCTGTGGAGCCATCTGTTACAGCCTTAATGCATCAATAGACACGGCATCATGTTGGTTATTTTATGAAGAATGGATTGAGATAGAAAGCAAAAAACAAGTTTACACGTACAACAATGCTTAAATAAGCTGAAATATTAAATAATTATAATTTGGAAAGTCTTACAACTTATACGGTAAAACATTTTGTCAAAATTTTATTGTTCCACAAGAAGTTGACAACTTATAGAGTAAGGGTTCGCCTAACAAAGCTCGCACCTTTAGTGACTTTGCAACTTAGGTAAACTCGTACATTTGATGAGCTTGCATCTTTGGGTGAACTCACAAATGTGCGATCTGTGTTCGCCAGTGCATGGATGGTCACTTAGCAACACTCTTCCTTGGCCTCCATGCAGTGAACTCCAATATCATAATGCAACTTCTCAAACTTCATCTTCCTAAGAAGTTTTGTTAAAATGCCCTTTAATTGATCTTGCGAACTGCAGTGAACTAGAGTTACTTCCTTAGCTTGTTCCACTTCTCTCACAAAATGATACTTGATTTTGAAATGTTTTGTTCTTTCATGAAACATTGGATTTTTTGCAATTGCGACAACAAACTGATTATCACACTTTATCATAATACTAAATTAACATAACTTTTGGTTAGTTATAACTTTTCATTTGTAACTATTGAAACACTATATATATTTTGAAAATATTCTAAGATAAGCCTCTTCATTTCTCCACGTTTGGCTGTAATTACTGCAAAATGCCCTTCCTATAGATGAACTTTCCAAGGGAGAGTAAGCTGGGGGAGTAAGCTGGGGGGGGGGGGATTTCGTATGGTTTGCAACTTTCTACCAAGCATCATTTAATGAAATCATTGAAAGTCCTTCTAGACACGGAAATTAATGGAGGTACATGATTTCTTAGCTGGTATTAATGTTTGACTAATTTCAGACAGTTTTTCCAGCCAAGCGTGTAATGAGATGTGATAACCATTGAAAACATACAGATTAATATGAAGGAATCCAGATCTCATCTTTTCACAGGATGACACATATTTACACATTTTCTTTTCTTGATGAAGCCAAGAATAGCAAGAATGCAGCCACGTGAGTACTTTATAGAAGCTAACTGATGATCTGTAGTGTTTATTATACCAAAACTTGGTCTTGTAGATTCTAGAATATGAATTGAAGTAGTAGTTACCTATGAGTTTTTGCCACTCTACTTTTTCTTTTATGATGTAAATAAGTCGAAGAGAAAGAAAACCCAGAATGGCCACCTAGTTTAGATTAAGTTATCTCTTTTCAACTGCCCCACTTGATACAGATCAGTCCAATAATTTCTGAGGCTGGAAGACAAAGTTATTCACATGCATAAACGAAGTAATGCAGGAAGCAATAGACGTTCCTTGTTATTTGCAATTTTCAAGTAAATGAGATCAATAATTTGTTGGAACAGAGTGGTTTTTGCAGCTTTTGCAAACCCTTTAGATTTTTTTCCCAACGCTGGTCAAGATTTGAGAGAAGTCAGAGAATCCAATAATTGCCTTACACAAAAAATAATATATAAAAGTGGAAATTTTCACCGTGTTGTATACTTTATACAATTTGCTACGGTTGTCTGCTGGTTAGGACACAAATAAATGAATTTTGTTAGGACATGGGACCATAAAACAGTAGCATCTGAACCATCCAAAATAGAGAGAAAAGTAGCGTCTGGTTTGTAGGTTTGAAATGACTAGAGCTTTGTATCTATGGTCTTTTCATACATGATATATTCCATAGTTTTTGCAAACATACCTAGACAGTTTTGGTCTTTCTGGTATAACACTGCAGTTTGCGAACATTCCAAATGATTTTCCAAACTATTCTGGAGGCAATCTAATGACGTGTTTCCTTAAAATTTCAGACAACAACGACTTTCAGTATCTGCTTAAGTTTATTTCTTGTAGTGTTAAAGTAGTTGAGGTTTCAGGTGTTGTGAGGTGGAGTTTCTCACATAAGTGATAATCCTGTTGGTTTTGCATCATCCATGGCATCCCAACTGTTAAAACAGTCGAATAGGATTAAGCTCTGATTTAAACACTTGTGGTTGTTCTTCCTTGGAGTTCAAGTTGGCTCAGGTCTAGAAAAAAAAACACAAATTCTGGTTCAAGCCTGAAGGTACAGCAAAAGATTGAGGGCTTCATAGGATATAATATGCATGTAACCAGTAATTACCAGCTTTTCCAAAAACTTTAAGGCAATGAGACACGAGGGGATTGTAGAAAACCAGATACGATTCATGGAGAAGGCAAAGTTAAAGGAACAAAGCTCACATATTGATTTGCATGAGCTAAACCTTTTTATTCAACTTACAAAAGTTTGACATTGCTTGACATTGCACACTAAACCACAAGGATTACATTAATAAGACAAGATAACGTAGCTTGACATTGCACGCTAAAGCCTTAAAAGTTTGCCAACCAAGCAAGACATTAGGGTGCAAATGGATTCGACAGCAAAAATATCACGACTACACACAGCGGGATAGCAATAGTGAAATTTTACAAATCTGACATCCAAGCAAGACACGTTCACTGGTACAAGAACTTGAAAGATTACAACCAATATTTTATTTATCATCCTAGTAGCTTCCCGTTAAGGTAGCATTACCATATCCTGACTTTCAACGCAGACATTGTTTTCTTTGCTGTGTTCAAGAATCTCCTCTAATTCATGAGGCTGACAAGGGAGAGAAAGGACCCCCGTTTGATGGGATCCATATACTTCCCGAGCTTCATCGAGTAGGCTTAGGAATTCAGGGTTTGTTAAGTGGTCCAATTCAATAACAAACCTCTGTGTTTCTTTTCCATTCGCTGCAGAGACAGCAAAAAATCCTTCCTTAACATCGCCTGGCACTGCTTTACCGACGCTCATGTCTTCATCGAATTTGTCATGGTTGAGTTCTGGAGATGTGCTGTATGCTGAACTCGAGAACCTCTTTCGTAGTTTCTGAAAGAAAGGCCTGAACATCATTAACCCTCTTTTGCTTTCTGCCATGTTCTTGATTGACAATTATCGCAGTGAGTTTATGAGTTTCTTTGAAAATCTACATGCCATTCTGCCAGACTTGGAGGTATTTATATTGGTTTGTGAATCAAAGTTTGAAACTATTTTCAAGTAATGCTGTGGAGCCACACGGTATTCTACTGTTCTCAACACGAATATTCATGTTAATATCTTTTTCTTGATTTCGCCTTATCTTTCCACAGGATACTGCAGTAAAGTGGGACTAAATTCAGTGTTTGTTTATGATAAAACCCTTTACTTGATTTGGAAATTGGTTCTTAAGAGAGGGGGGAAGTTACTAGAAGTTAATCATAAATTGATTGATGTAATATTAGGCCATTTGCATTATAGTTTGATTGTTTTCTTAAATAGTAGCCCCTCCAGTACATCTACCATGAATCTGCAGTCACTTGGATTTTAAGCACTGTTACGGATGAGAGTAACTGGCTAAGAATGCCGGTCTTAAGAGGCCTGCGCCGTTAAACGGTCTCTTTCATGCATGCCATTTTCATTTTAATCAGAGACAAAGACCAGTGATTTGAATTTTCAGCTTTCACTACATGATCCTACTCTATTTGAAACAGGACCGCACATTGATTGGGTGTGCATGGAGAAAATATCTGTGTCCGTACATTGAATGGCTATGGCTTATACAATGTCGGCAATGAGGTACAAACAATGCCTTTAGGTCATCTTCAAAAATCGATCAACCTTGGAAGAAAAACACAACATCTCACTGGTATAAAAAAGCTAAAGAAATTAAAAGTAAAGGTGAATTCAATTTGCTGATAATCAAGAAGTTTTTCTACTGCTAGACTGTTAAGGGCCAAACTTGATCATCAAGAAGCTAAGTTTCTTCCTACTTATGATTCTACAGATCTGAATCCAGTGGTTTTGCATCAATTCTACTTCTGGTTTTCTTCCCTAGCCTAGTCTTAAAAGTTGTATAGCCTAATAATATCATTATTACTTAGAAATATGCAAAAATATGAAGAAGCACCATGTTGTCCTTACGCTTGTCTGATGGGAAACAAAGAAATAATTGAATTATGTCGAATACATGGGACCGTATAAGATAGGGTATGGTTTTGGTTCTAAAATGACAGGAGATAAGAATTTCTTGATTTATCTACACCATCATATTCCCAACTTTTTGCATCACTTATCTTGTCACCTATCTCTATCCATGTTTGCAGAATCTGAGTGTAAAATAGGAAAACCACGATGTAGTTCCAACTGATGTGGACGTTTATGAGATTAAGAATTTGAGAAGAAAAGAAGGAAGAACGAGAAGGGAAAAGAGGAACAGAGAGGAAGAAGGGAATTTTCTTGAATTTGGGTGACTGAAATCCACGCCCTCATTCCCTCCTTTATTAACCGCTTTAACCCACAATCAAAACAAGACGCACCGGTTCAAAAATTCACAAAATTGAAAACTAAATGACAAAATATAACCCGTCAATCTTTTTATTTTCAACAATTACTACCTCCCACACTCGATCCTCGTCCTCAAGGATCAAAGGAAGGAAACTGTTGTTGCAGGTCGTAGAGCAGCTCCCACGTAGCATCCTCGGGAAAGGCATTGGACCATTGAACCAGCACTTCAGTCACTGCCCGGTTCCCTCGCTTAGTCATGCAGCGCTCTAGAATTCGCACCGGTTCCTTGACAATAGTCCCATCAGACCCAACCACTGGAAGCTTTGCCTGCACTGGTTCAATTATGACACATGAAAGGTAGGATGGACGCGGAACCCACAGGCAGCTGGAGCGTGTATGCAACCTTGGCAATCTTGGCCAGCACAAGGAACGGACCAAAAAACTTGGGAGCTAACTTGCGATTGAACCTCCTACAGTTTGTTGCCTATAAGGCTGCAGTTTCAAATATACAAGATACTGCGCCTTAAATTCGTGCTCACCCCGCTTTCGATCCACCATCACTTTCATTCGATCTTGCGCCCGTTGAAGATAAAATTTCAGCATGTTCGTGGCAGCTTCCCGTTGCTGTAAGCTTTTATCGACTAGTGCCACTGATTAAATGCTAAAGTTACATATTTTATATAATTAATTTGGTTAATTTATGAGAATGCACCATTAATTTTGCCATATTTATTGAATTTTGTGCAGGAATACAATTTGAGGCTAAATAAAAGAAAAAGGAAACAATTGGGCTAGATTGAAGAAAGAAGCAAAAAAGGAGGGCCAAAGAAGAATTTTTCCAAGATTAATTAGCTGAAATTTTTGACTTAGTGAGAGATTATTTTGCGATTTATTTTATTATGGGATATTTTTCCTTAATTTTCTATGACTAGTTGGCTCCTAATTTAGTAAATCCCCTAGTATAAATAGAGCTTGTATTGTTCATCAATTCATCAATCAAAAATATTAAGTTCTTGTCTTTCAATACATTCTCTCTTTTCTCACGTAGCATTGTTGTTTCTTTAGTTTCCTTTCCTTCAATTTTTAATTTCCAGTAGCTAATCACCAAATCAAGCCATTTGCAATTCCTTTTTCAATTTTTTTCCAAATAGTCAATCACCGCACTTTAATATATTCCAACCCCCATACTCAATCACATCACCCATCTTTTCATCTTTTCTACCTTATTTAATTTATCAAATACCAACATGCCCCAAACCTTAGCCAACTAAATCCATTTTCAGCTTTAGGCTGAAATTAGCCTCGTCAAAACTCGTGAGTTACGAACCTGAGCCATTTAACTCCTAAAATTCCAGTACTTATTACTTCTCCGGATTAAGAGTATGATTTTGTCAACTCATAAAATCAGATCAACATTAAGTCAAAAAAGACGTCGTTTGATTTAGTGTGGTTAGACGTATAGTTGGAATTCCGAAATGAACGTTTCTAATCGGTTTTCTGTGAACACATTGGCGTGCCAAGTGGAGATTGCTGTTTGGTTCCGTCAAGGGAAGTAGTAACCGGATTTAAATGTCACATGCGGTTGAAGGCATTGGTTCGAGCTAGGCTCTTCTAGAACGCAAAGCTGCCGGAGTTCTAAATCACGAACGTTTCGTGGTTGTTCAATCGGTAAGAATTAGTTATTGGACGTTCCATAACTAATTTACACAAGGAAGAGTTGGTGTCCGAGGCGTCCTTGGTAGCTATAACTAGCTTATTGGAAAAGAGGAGTTCATCCAATTTCGAGGATCGGTTCAAAGACGAGGAAAATTCGTGTCTAAAGCTGAGCTCATTCTAATTAATTTTCCTTAATATTTATTTCACGGTTTTTATTATTCTGTTTTCAACTTTTACTTTTGACGTTATTTTTCTGTTAATTTCAGGTTTTCAAATTTTTATCCCCTCGAACGTCTTGGGCACGACAATTGCCCAGACAAAAATCTGGTCAAGCGAGCAACAGTTTACAGTAAACCAGTCTCTGAGGGATCGACTTTACTCCCTATACTGCATAATTTGCAAACTAAGGCGTAGGTTTATATTGGTGGATTCGACACCCATCTGTTTTGGCGCCGTTACCGGGGACTGGCAACACTTATAATTGTTTAAATCATCTTCATGACTAGATCTTCATCCGGATATCTCGAATACGACCCAGAGATCGAAAAATCAGCTCGAGCACGACGTAAAGAGATGAAAGTTCTTTAACGTGTAGAAGCAATTGAACGTGGAAAACAAGTCGAAGTGGTTGAACCTGAGACTAAACCACTTCCTGAAACAAAAGGAGTAGAAGACAACCTCGGTGAACCAGAAAGGATGGCAAACCGAACCATTCGTCAACTAGCCGCTGCTCCCAACGAGCAAACACCGTTATGCATCAACTATCCAGCCGGAGAAACCCTGTTCGAGTTGAAGTCAGGCCTGATCCACCTTTGCCCACTTTTCGAGGCTTGAAGAACGAAAATCCACATACCCACTTGAGAGAATTCCACATGGTCTACTCAAGCATGAAACCACAGGGAGTAACCAAAGATGAAATTAAACTTCGGGCCTTTCCTTTTTCTTTAGTTGATACAACAAGAGAATGGTTATTTTACTTACCCCCTGGTTCTATTACAACGTGGGATGACTTATCTCGTGTTTTTCTTGATAGATTTTTCCCAGCATCGCGAGCAGCTGAACTTAGGAGAGACATAGTGGGAATTCGACAAATGGAGAGTGAATCGCTCTACGACTATTGGGAGCGATACAAAAAACTGTGTGCAAGTTGTCCTCAACACGGTTTGACCGAGCAATCACTTCTTCAGTATTTCTACGAGGGTTTGCTCCCTATGGAAATGAAAATGATTGACGCAGCTAGTGGAGGGGCGCTTGTCAATATGACTCCTCAAAGGGCAAGAGAACTGATATCCACTATGGCGGAAAATTCTCAACAGTATCGACCGAATTCAGAACCCACAAGACGGGTTAATGGGGTAAACGTTTCATCCCTAGAAGATAAATTGGATAAACTTACTAATATTGTTCAATCTATGCTTATAGAAAAGAAGAATCAGACCCAACTGTGTGGAATTTGTACTACATCTGAACATCCGACAGATTTGTGCCCAATCCTTAACGAAAATTCAACGGCACATATTGATGCTGTCGGAGGCTTTCCGGGACCTCCACAAAGACGATATGATCTTTTTTCTAACACCTATAATCCCGGGTAGAAGGATCATCCCAACTTAAATCACGGAGCTAATCCCCGATATAATCCATCGTACCAACCAAGACCTCCGCAACCGCCACCCAAGCTTAGCACATATCTAGAAGCTGTTATGGAAAGACTTGCCGTCGATGTTGCGAAGTACCCACAGAGGACAAACGCATCAATACAAGAGATAACTAATCAAGTTAGTAAACTCTCGATGGCGGTTAATCGTTTGGAATCTCAAGGTAAATTACCTTATCAGACAGAGCCGAATCCTCGGCAGAATGCAAGTGCAATAACTTTTCATAGCAGAAAAGTTCTGGAAACAGTTCCAGACAAAAGTCATGGGCAAGACAACGAACGAGAAAAATAGATCTCTGATCCAAAAGCCAGACCGGAATCAGAAATTCAGAAACCAGTTGTGGTGCCACCTCCTTTTCCAGGGAGACTCGCGAAGGATAAGAAAGAAAATGAGGAAAAAGAAATCCTCGAAACGTTCAGGAAGGTGGAGGTAAATATCCCTTTGCTCGATGCTATCAAACAAATCCCTCGCTATGCAAAATTTCTCAAAGAATTATGTACTAGCAAGAGGAGGTTACTAGGTAACGAAAAAGTAAATGTAGGAGAAAATGTCTCCGCAGTACTGCAAAAGAAAGTTCCGCCCAAATACAATGACCAAGTTATGTTTGCTATTTCTTGTGATATAGGTAATGTAGGCATTAAGAAAGCCATGTGTGATTTAGGGGCTTCCATTAATGTTATGCCTTATCCTATTTATAAGTTGATTAACGCGGGTCCTTTGAAAAAGACAGGAGTAATAATCCAGTTGGCGGACAGGTCAGTCATTTATCCCGAAGGGTTGCTTGAAGACATCCTTGTTAAAGTTAACGAATTAGTTTTCCCTGCAGATTTCTACATTATTAATATGGAGGATGATAACACAACTAATTCGTCTGACATCTTACTTGGAAGACCGTTCCTAAGTACCGCAAGCGCAAAAATTGATGTTCAGAGTGGAACATTGACAATGGAGTTTGATGGCGACATCGTGAAATTCAATGTCTATGAAGCCATGAGTCATCCTAACTCGTTATCAAATATTTCCAGTATCGATAGTATAGATTGTTTAACTCAAAATTATTCTGAATATCATGACTTTGATGAGTTGGAAACTGTCTTTTATAGAAGCATTGACATGGATGTTTTAAGTCGTCTCGAGGAGTTAGCAGTTATAGAAGATCCGTTGCGCGAAATTGTCAAACACTTGGAGACGCAACCATCGTTGACAAGTCAAGGTAACCAATTTGAACTATTACCTTCCCAAACTAAAATGTTGCCTTTGATTTTACAGCCACCAACCTTGGAACTTAAAGCATTACCGACCACCTCAAGTACGTCTTTTTAGGAGAGAAAGACACCTTGCTGGTAATAGTGTCAAACAAACTAACCAAAGACGAGGAGGAAAGTCTAGTTCGAGTTCTAAGAGATTATAAAGAGGCTATTGGTTGGACAATAGCCGACATAAAAGGGCTAAGTCCATCCACCTGTATGCACAGAATTTCCATCGAAGATAACACAAAACCAAAAAGAGATGCTTAGAGGCGCCTTAATCCACCCATGATGGAGGTAGTGAAGAAGGAAATCCAGAAATTGTTGGATGCTGGAATGATATACCTGATCTTCGACAGTGATTGGGTTAGCCCGGTTCATGTCGTGCCCAAGAAAACTGGCATGACAGTGGTGAAAAATTCGTCTGGAGAGCTGGTTCCTACCCGAGTCCAGAATGGATGGAGGGTTTGCATCGATTACAGAAAGTTAAATGCAGCTACCCGGAAGGACCATTTACCACTACCCTTCATTGATCAAATGCTCGAGCGATTAGTTGGTAAGACTCATTATTGTTGTCTCGATGGATATTCAGGATTTTTCCAAATTCCGGTGGCCCTAGAGGATCAAGATAAAACAATTTTCACGTGTCCCTTTGGAATGTTTGCGTATAGACGAATGCCGTTTGGAATCTGTAATGCTCTGGCCACTTTTCAGTGATGTATGGTGAGCATATTCTCCGATTATGTCGAGAAAATCATTGAAGTCTTCATGGATGATTTCACGGTGTATGGTAACTCTTTTAACGAATGTCTCGATAATCTTGCTAAGATATTACAAAGATGCCTAGAATTTAATCTTGTTTTAAATTATGAAAAATGCCACTTCATGGTTGACAAAGGGTTAATTTTGGGTCATATAGTTTCCTTAGAAGGTATTGAGGTCGATAAAGCAAAAACGAATATTATCAACTCATTACCTTACCCCACATTTGTGAGGGAAATTTGTTCGTTTCTTGGCCATGCAGGATTTTACAGACGATTCATAAAAGACTTCTCGACGATGGCACAACCGCTTTGCAGTCTGTTATAGAAGGATAAAGAATTTAAATTTGACCAGACTTGTAAAGATGCATTTGACATATTGAAGCAGAAATTGGCCTCAGCCCCCATAGTGCAACCACCAAATTGGAACTTCCCGTTTGAAATCATGTGTGATGCAAGTGATCGAAGTGTGGGAGCTGTTCTTGGGCAAAGAATAGGGAAAGAGCCTCATGTTATCTACTATGCTTCGAAGACACTAGATGTCGCCCAAAGCAATTACACAACCACTGAGAAAGAATTATTAGCTGTTGTGTTTGCTTTAGATAAATTTAGATCTTACCTGTTGGGAACTAAAGTGATTATTTTTTCTGATCATGCAGCTTTGAAATATTTGATAGGCAAGAAGGAGGCAAAACCTCGACTAATTAGGTGGATTCTACTTCTGCAAGAATTTGATTTTGAAATCCGGGATAAGAAGGGATGCGAAAACTTAGTAGCTGACCATCTGAGTCGATTACCGATTCCAGCAGATGACACACCATTGAAAGACAACTTCCCAGATGAAAACCTATTTTGAGCAAATGTGGTTCATCCTTGGTACGTAGACATAGTAAATTATCTCGTTACAGGTATTATACCTTCAGAATTACCTAAGTTCAGAAAAGATAAGATTAAAAAGGATGCTCGATATTACATTTGGGATGATCCTTACCTATGGAAGCATTGCTCCGATCAGGTAATTTGACGGTGTGTAGTAGAAACAGGGGTACAGTCTATCTTAACTTTTCGTCATTCTTATGCATGTGGAGGACACTTTGGACCTAAACGCACCGCACATAAAATTCTCGAGTGTGGACTATTTTGGCCAAGTATATTTCGTGGTGCATTCTTATTCTGTAAAACCTGTGAAAGATGCCAAAAAGTCGGTAATCTTAGCCGTCGAAATGAGATGCCCCTTACTCCCATCCATATTTGCGAATTTTTTGATGTGTGGGGCATCGATTTTATGGGTCCTTTTATTTATTCTTTCAGTAATTTCTATATACTCTTAGCTGTTGATTACGTTTCTAAGTGGATAAAAGCAAAGACTACTCGCAATGATAATGCTAAGACTGTGGTTGACTTTCTTAAAAGTTCTATCTTTTCCAGGTATGGCACCCCACGAGCATTAATCAGCGACAGAGGAACTCATTTTTGCAATAAACTCATAAGTGCATTTATGGAAAAATATGGAGTGACTCAACGAATTGCCACTGCTTACCATCCACAAACAAACGGACAAGCTGAAGTGTCAAATCGAGAAATTAAGTCCATATTGGAGAAGACTGTTAAACCTAACAGAAAGGATTGGAGCTTGAGACTAAATGACGCACTTTGGGCTTATAGGACAGCTTACAAGGGACCAATAGGCATGTCACCTTATCAACTTGTTTTGGTAAACTGTGCCATTTCCTGGTCGAATTAGAGCACAAAGCATTTTGGGCAGTTAAGCAGTGTAATATGGAGATGGAGACCTTAGGAAGAGCTCGAAAGTTGGACATTCAGGAACTCGAGGAAATTAGAAACGATGCATATGAAAGTGCTCGAGTTTATAAAGAAAAGACGAAGGCATTCCACGATAAGATGATCACTAGGAAGCAGTTTTCAATAGGACAAAAAGTTCTCCTATACGACTCCACCTTAAAAATTTTCGCTGGTAAGCTTCGATCCAAATGGATAGGTCCATTTACTATTACTAAGTTATTTTCAAATGGTGCAGTGGAAATTCAAAGCGAAGAAATCTGTAAGTGCTTTAAGGTGAATGGTCAACAACTGAAACCCTTCTACGAGAATTTCCAAACGCAAACGGTTGAGGAGATTGTTCTCGAGGAGCCCAGAATTTGAATAACAGGTCGTCGAGCTAACGACGTTAAATAGAGCGCTGTTGGGAGGCAACCCAAACTTTCTTTTCCTTTATGCAAATAAATTTTTGGTTAAATGGAAAATGAAAATGCATGTCGAGGATTAGTTCTGTCCAAGGAAAGACTTGGTACTTAAGTATGTCCATTGTGACTCACCTCTCTTTCCTGGGAACTTACTTGGTGCATTTTTCACGACTATTTTACCGAATCTCGTAATCTTGATTTGTTTTTAATAATTTATTTCTTGAGATTATTACTTAGCTATTAAATTTGAAAAAATAAAAATTTTTAATTTTCCTATTATTGTTATTATTTATTTTTACTATTTTATTTTATTTTATTTTCATTTTTATTTTTGCAGGAAAACATTCCAAGACAAAATTAAATTCCACATGTCAACCCACAAAATTCTTTTTATTTCAGCCAAGGCCCACTCTATCTACGAGACCACCCTCCACGACGTTGAAATACATGGGGAGTTTCTTTTTCTCTCTTTCTCCTACTTATCTTTACTTTTATTCTTTAAATTACATTGGGACAATGTAAAATAAGTAGGGGGAGGGAAACATAAATTGGTTCTAATTTGCTTATCTGTCATCGCTATTTTTGCATGTTTTTGGTAAAAGGTAAAATTATTCTTTTAAATTGGGATGGTACACTTATGGTTTGACTTATTTAGCTATTTAATTCTTTACACATGAAACTTTTCAATAACCTAGACTTAGTGGGTAAGAAATTTTTGGGAATTATAAGTTTGATTGACTTCTACTTTTTATCATATGTCAAATTTTTGAATGCAAAAAAAAAAACAAAAAAATGAATAATAATACTCCTCTGATACGAATGTTAAGAGTGAAAAATTGGGGTTGTACATCGGGCTGAGTAACTGGAACTTAGTGCTTGGGTTGTCATTACATCTCGCGTAAAAAGGTTCGTGTGGCTACCCAATTTCTTTGCACTCACTCCGCTAACAAGTTATCATGAATAAGGCGAAATAACCCTCTTAGAGACGTCCGAATTGAGTAACCGAAACATGGTGCTTGGGTTGTCATCATGTCTCGCGTCAAATAATTCGCAAATGCCCTAAGTACAAAAATAATAAAATGAAAGGTAAGCCTATCAAGCTCTCATAAATTCTGAAATATATTTACTTACTTATTAGGCTAGGTTATTTGAGATGTTAATGTGCTATGATTAAATTATTGAATTGTGCAATCTATGAGGGTCAAGTCCTATTTTGGAGGAAATTTTTCCTTTTGTAGAAACATACAAAATGCTCGAGGACTAGCATAAGCTAAGTAGGGGGATTTGATTAAATGCTAAAGTTACATATTTTATATAATTAATTTGGTTAATTTATGAGAATGCACCACTAATTTTGCTATATTTATTGAATTTTGTGCAGGAATACAATTTGGGGCTAAATAGAAGAAAAAGGAAACAATTGGGCTAGATTGAAGAAAGAAGCAAAAAAAAAGGGCCAAAGAAGAATTTTTCCAAGATTAATTAGCTGAAATTTTTGACTTAGTGGGAGATTATTTTGGGATTTATTTTATTATGGGATATTTTTCCTTAATTTCCTATGACTAGTTGGTTCCTAATTTAGTAAATCCCCTAGTATAAATAGAGCTTGTATTGTTCATCAATTCATCAATCAAAAATATTAAATTCTTGTCTTTCAATACATTCTCTCTTTTCTCACGTAGCATTGTTGTTTCTTTAGTTTCCTTTCCTTCAATTTTTAATTTCTAGTAGCTAATCACCAAATCAAGCCATTTGCAATTCCTTTTTCAATTTTTTTCCAAATAGTCAATCACCGCACTTTAATATATTCCAACCCCCATACTCAATCACATCACCCATCTTTTCACCTTTTCTATCTTATTTAATTTGTCAAATACCAACATGCCCCAAACCTTAGCCAACTAAACCCATTTTCAGCTTTAGGCCGAAATTAGCCTCGTCAAAACTCGTGAGTTACGAACCCGAGCCATTTAACTCCTAAAATTCCAGTACTTATTACTTCTCCGGATTAAGAGTATGATTTTGTCAACTCATAAAGTCAGATCAACACTAAGCCAAAAAAGACGTCGTTTGATTTAGTGTGGTTAGATGTACAGTTGGAATTCCGAAAGGAACGTTTCTAATCGGTTTTCTGTGAACACATTGGCGTGCCAAGTGGAGATTGTTGTTTGGTTCCGTCAAGGGAAGTAGTAACCGGATTTAAATGTCCCACGCGGTTGAGGGCATTAGTTTGAGCTAGGCTCTTCTAGAACGCAAAGCTGCCGGAGTTCTAAATCACGAACGTTTCGTGGTTGTTCGATCGGTAAGAATTAGTTATTGGACGTTCTATAACTAATTTACACAAGGAAGAGTTGGTGTCTGAGGCGTCCTTGGTAGCTATAACTAGCTTATTGGAAAAGAGGAGTTCATCCAATTTCGAAGATCGGTTCAAAGACGAGGAAAATTCGTGTCTAAAGCTGAGCTCATTCTAATTAATTTTCCTTAATATTTATTTCACGGCTTTTATTATTCTGTTTTCAACTTTTACTTTTGACGTTATTTTTCTATTAATTTCAGGTTTTCAAATTTTTATCCCCCCGAACGTCTTGGGCACGACAGCTGCCCCGACATAAATCTGGTCAAGCGAGCAACAGTTTACAGTAAACCAGTCTCTGAGGGCTCGACCTTACTCCCTATACTGCATAATTTGCAAACTAAGGCGTAGGTTTATATTGGTGGATTCGACACCCATCAGCCACCCTTGAATCACTAGCCAAATAAGGAGAGTGGAGAAGAGGGTCCTGACCATATAATGCGCAATAGGAGGAAATCCGAATGGAAGAGTGATAAGTTGTTGGTGTTAGAAACAAAGAGCAAACAAGTTTAGCTTGTAGCTTGAGTTACAAGACACGATGCTTGCTGAAGAAACAATAAAACTCGAGAAAGAATGAAAAAGAAAAGAAAGGAAAGCAACGATAAGTGAAGAGCATTGGAACAAAAACTGATAGATTTCATCCAATTTGGACAATGGCATAATGCCAAAACATAAACCAAGCAATTTGGTTGTCAAAATCAGTATGTGGTCACCTAATTGCTACCTACTAACACTAATACATTGAAACTTGTAAAAACAAGCTTGTACACTTAAATAAAGTTGAGTTAACAGCTCAGTCATCAACAAATTATATCAATCAACCTAACATAGTTCAAAATGAACTAAAAAGCATTACATCAACTTAAGATTACAAAATAAACAAAATAGGAACAGTTTTGGTTGCTGCAGCAGCTTCTGCATGGCTCGATCTTCATGGCCAGCTTGTTGTCTGCTTCTTTGCTACATGCTGACCAACCTTCAACATAAGTGGTGTTGTACCACCACTCAGCCAAGGGTAACCAATTACACCAATCTCCTGGACGCTCACCAATCATGCATCGCAAGTATCCCTCCAAACATCGATTAACCACCTCCGTTTGGCCATCCGTTTGAAGATGATAAGCCGTAAAAAGTTTAAGCTGACTACCCAACTTATGAAACAATTCCTGCTAGAAAGAACTCACAAAAACCTTATCTCTATCAGATATGATTGACTCAGGCAGGCCATGGAGCTTGAAAATGTTATTGAGGAATAAAATGCTTGAGTGACTGTAAGTATGGTATAAGGATGAGCAATAAAATGCCGTACTTTGTTAGCCTATCCACAATGACCATGATGGTGTCCTTGCCTTGAGACTGAAGCAAGCCGTCAATGAAGTTCATGGATATCTCAGCCCATGCCTTATCTGGAATCGGAAGTGGTTGCAACAAACCTGAGGAAGCCTTCCAATTCCAAGGTATGGGACTTGGATCCCACGTAGGGAAGTAAGAGATTTACTAGTGGGGTTTATCCATCTAGACTCTCCAATCTTAATAACTAGATTTTGAGATATGATTATCTAAAGGTTCGTATCAATTGGTATCAGAGTAAGTCATTATGTTTCTCAGTTGCAATCTTATGGCGCAGGTGGTAAAATCGGCATTGCAGTGTTTACCCGGGACTAGATTAAGTTAGTGCAAAGTCAGCCGGGGCCTAGATTAAGCTAGCGCAAAGCCAGCCCGCGTGGGCATCGGAGCTGCATAACTTAGTGGATTGTTATACAGGGAAGTAAGAAATTTCTTAGTGAGGTTCCTATGAATCTAGGTTTTCCAACTCAATAGCTAACTTTTGGGATATGATTCTCCAAAACACCGTATCACTAACTTCCATATTTGATGAAATCATTGGCAACAACTAACCATCATTAACTTACGGTATCTTTTCATTGGCTAGAAAATGTCAAATGAAGTTCTTTCATTTCTTTTAATACCACTATTAAAATTAAAGTAATTCCTACCTAATTTATGCGATAAAAATTCGATAAGTCTGAGTTTATATGCAATTTCTTATCTGTACAATGTCGTCACCATTGCCTCATGGTAGACGAACATACATATATATATCAAATACCTGGGGCCATTTTATGATTTGTATGCATGAATATTTTGAAATGACTGAAGCTTAGAGTTCATGGGTTTTATCTTAGTGATAGTTGTTCATTTCCTTTATTATTATTATTATTGTTGTTATTATTATTATTTCATGATACATCTCCCTGTTAGTTAGGAGATCTAAGTGTGAGAAAACGACACGACAGGGAAGTAAACAAGTCCACTATTAACGAAAAGAACAATATGTTCACAACTTTCCTTAAATTTTTGAGAATGACGTTTCAGCTTATGTTTTTGAGCATCGTCCCTCAAAACCACCAGTTTGAAGATATCATATCTAGTTTGTTTAACCTTAAAATAATTTGAAACTTTGTAATGATCATGGGTGGGCCACCCGTCTAAACTCAAAGGCTTGTTCGAAAAGTAAGAGAGTTTAAGTAAAAATATAGGCTCAAAAAATAGGTTTGGATAAAAAAAAGATTTTTTTTTCTAAACAGGTCAGGTCTCAGATAAGATTCTTTTGCCCGGGTCTGGTCCGGCCCAAATCAACTATTTCGTTGTTGTTTTGTTGCTATTTCGCTATTATATTACTACTATTTTATTATTATTTGAATATTGTATAACTCTTGTTTTATTGTTAATTTTTCTATTATTTTAGAGACATGTGTTTGCTAAGTTGCAACTATGTTATTTAAGTATAAAGATTTTTTTAATGTATTTTTATTTTGTTGAGAAACATTTATTTTAATGTTTTTAGTGTGTTTGATATATTATATTTTTTTAAATTTGTTTTATATAAAAAATAATCTAAAAAATTAATACGGGTGGGTCAAGTCGGGCTCGAGTTTAACATTTTTAATTTGGGTTGGACTTAGGCAAAATTATAGGCCCATTTTTCGACCTGACCTAAAAAACAAACCTAAAATTTACATCGACCCGACCCATAGTCAAATCTACTCATAATTAATAACCTTGTACATTAATTTTCAATCTTTAATTAACTAGCAACTTCCTTTTTATATTTAAATTTAGTGCAAACTCATGAAAGAAATGTTGAAACGTTATTTTAATTTACTATCTGAATTGTTCACAAACACGTTCCACTTGTGTTAATTATTTTTTAGCTAAATTATAAAGTAGACAAAAATTGAAAACTAAAATATGCTTCAAGTTTTTATATTTTTTATACATTTTAATTTAGTTTTCATATTTTTTTTAGTAATTTAATCTTTTTACTATTTTAAATTTAAAAATTCAAATTTAATTGTTAATGTTGTTAGAATTCTTTTGTTAAATATGTTAGTGTGATATTTTAAAATTAAAAAATTACTCGCATGATAACTATATAATAAAAAAAATATGATATTGTAAATCTCAAATTATGTAAAAAATTAAAATATAGAAATTAAATTTCAAATTTGAGAAAAATATAAAGATCATTATTATAAAATTAAAAAAAACAAAAAAAAAGTTATTATTTTCTAGAAGCAAATGACAACAAACTTAATAAGTACAAATTGTATCTCAATTCTCAATTTTGGAATTCAGATATATATGTAGAAAGTGTCAAAAGTTTTTTTTTTTATTGCATAAGCTTAAATCTTAAAACAGTATATCAGATAATCATTAGCATCGGCTAACAAAATAGAAATAAGTTCAACAAGTGCTTCATTACAAATAATATAAGCATCCAAAGTAGAAAATCAAATTGATGGAGTTTGAGTTTGAAATTCTTGTAGAAAATGTTCTCAATATAAAATTGTTCTCATTCATATAAAATACTTACAAACTATTTATAGATTATAGATAACCCTTTAAAATAAAATAAAAAACTGAAAATATTAAAATCTAATAATAACCAATGGCTCTTGACCTTTCATTTTCCTAAACAAAAAACTACTACTTTAAACTCATTAAAAACAACATAACTCTTGACCTTTCAACTCTTGACCTTTCACTTACATAACTCTTAACTTTCATTTAAGTTTATTTAACAAAACTCACCTGTAAACTTAAATGCTTCTGCCATCCTTCATGCCGATTAATTTCTTGTAGTTGTCGAAGAGTACCATCGGTAGCGGTTTTGTAAAGATATCTGCGACTTGGTCCCGACTTGCCACATGCACTAATTTCACACTTCCTTCCTTTACATGATCTCGGATGAAATGAAAACGAATGCCAATGTGTTAGCTTCTCTCATGATTCACTAGGTTCTTTGCCAACTCAATCGCTGATTTATTGTCAACTCGTATCTCAGTTGCACCAAGTTGTTGTTGCTCCAACTCGCCCAACAAATTTCTGAGCCATATAGCATGACACACACACCAAGATGCTGCCACATATTCAGCTTCACATGTCGATAGTGTCACGATTGGTTGCTTCTTTGAAAGCCAAGCAAATGCTATGTTACCCATAAAGAACACATATCCCGATGTACTTTTTCGATCATCTAAGTCTCTGCACCAATCACTGTCGGAATACCCAATCAACTTGTAATCTTCCATATTTGAATAGAATAACCCGAGTGACATCGTTCCTTGAATGTACCGTAGGATTCGCTTCAACGCCTTCCAATGTGAATAAATCGGCTCCTCCATGAACTGACTTACAATGCCAACACTTAGCGAAATGTCAGGCCTTGTGCAAATGAGATAGCGAAGGCTTCCCACCAAACTTCGGTATTTACTTGCGTCAACTCGTTCTCCCCCATCAAATTTCGAGAGTTTTACACCTGGTTTCATTGGTGTTGATACCGGGTTGCAATGTGCCATCTTGTACTTCTTCAAAATTTCCTTTGCATATGCCTCCTGTGACACAAAAATACCTGTCCTTTCTTGTCTAACCTCCAAACCAAGGAAAAATTTCATTAAACCCAAATCTATCATCTCGAATTCTTGTGTCATTTTGCTATTAAAATCCAGTATCATCTCACCATTGTTCCCTATAAAAATGAGGTCATCGACATAAAGATCAACAAATAACATATTACCTCCATTCTTCTTCACGTAGAGGGCATGTTCATAAGGACATTGTTTGAACCCATTCTCCTTGAAGTATGTATCGATACGAGTATTCCATGCCCACGGTGCTTGCTTCAACCCGTAAAGTGCCTTATTCAATTTCAGCACCTTCTTCTCCTCTCCATTTTTCATATACCCGGGTGGTTGTTCAATGTAGACTTCTTCTTCGAGCACACCATTCAAGAATGCCGACTTGACATCCATTTGAAATATTTGCCATTTAAATTGTGCCGCTTGTGCAATGAGCAACCGAATTGTCTCCATTCTTACAACGGGAGCAAATACCTCATCATAATCGATCCCCTCCTTTTGCTTATATCCCTTTGCAACAAGTCGCGCCCTGTACTGTTCTAACTTGCCTTGAGCATTCATCTTTTTTTTGAACACCCACTTCACACCAAAGGGCTGACTTCCTTTCGGCAATTCCGTTAACTCTCATGTGTTGTTGCGGTCAATTGCTTTAATCTCCTCATCCATAGCAGTTTGCCACTTCTTGTCTCGCACCGCCTCTTCAAAACTTATAATCTCGGAATCTGCCAAAAAGACATACAATATGTACCTCATTTGTTGAATCATACAAATCTTGCAAACTTCGTATTTTTGGCTGTTGCGGTTCATCTTCATCATCGGTAGTTTCAGGATTTTTCGGTATGATTGTTGGTGTAGCGATTGATGATCCTCCATCTTTGATGATAACCTCCGTTGAGTTATTCCAATCCCACTCGCTTGCTTCATTGAATCGTACATCACGACTTACCACAACCTTCTTATTTATCGGATCGAGTAGTTTGTATCCTTTTGTTTTCTCATCATACCTAATAAAAATAAACATTTTACTTTTGTCTTCGAGCTTCGTTCTTCGCTGATCCGGCACATGTGCATAGGCCTCACTACCGAATACTTTAAGATGAGAAACTGATGGTTTTTGTCCGCTCCAAGCCTCTTGTGGTGTTTGATCATCCAATTTCGCATGTGGACATCGATTTTGCACATAGATGGCACATTGCACGGCTTCCGCCCAAAATTCCTTCGGCATCTTCTTGCTCTTAAGCATTGATCGAACCATGTCGAGAATAGTCTGATTCTTCCTCTCGGCCACACTATTTTGTTGGGGAAAGTACGGTGCGGTTAGGAATCGTCTTATGCCTTGCTCCTCACAATACTTCATGAAAGCCGTCGAAGTATACTCGCCACCTCTATCAGATGTATAGATTTGATATGTCTACCAGTTGCTTTTTCAACCATCACTTTGAACTTCTTAAACACCTCAAATGCCTCGGATTTTTCTTTTAGAAAATAAACCCAAGTTTTTTGTAAGAAATCATTGATAAAAGAAATGAAATACCTTTTACTGCTAAAAAATTCGGGGGTGATTGGTCCACATATGTCGGTATGAATCAATTCGAGAAGTTGCTTAGCCTGATATTCTGCATTCTTTTGAAACGAAGTTCTCGCATGCTTACCGAGCACACATTTTTCAAAAAATTTTCCCTCATAGTCCATGTCTGGTAGCCCATGCACCAAATACTTCTTCGCCAACTCGTTTAGACCACCATAATGTAGTGGCCAAAACGGAGATGCCACAGCGACCCCTTGTCTTCAACATTAACTCGCAAACATTTTCCTCGAACACTTCTCAGATTCAACCTGAACATGCGATTTCTCTCCATTTCAACTCGAGCGACCAAACACCCTTCCTTATCTTTCAAGTGTAACACCCGATCTTTCATAAGTACCGAATAACCTTTTTCCATGAGTTGCCCCATACTCAAAATGTTGCTCTTCAGGTTTGGTACGTAATACACATCATGGATTGACCCAACTAACCCATCATTTTGTAAATAACAAATGGTACCTTGGCCTTTTACCTCAACCTTCGACGTATCTCCAAATGACACATGTCCCGTTTCAACCTTTTGCATCTCTTTGAATAGGTGCTTGAGCCCACACATATGGTTGCTTGCACCTGTGTCAAGGTACCACACCATGTTGTTGTTGGTGTTGACTTCGTTGTGTGCCATCAAGAGAAAACCTTCTTTTGCCTCCTCATTTTCCGTGGTTAGGTTGGTTGTCTCTTCCACCTTTTTTGAGACGTGACATTCTTTCGCGAAATGTCCCGCCTTACCACAATTGTAACACTTATCAGACTTACAATCCTTCGCATAGTGACCATATTTGCCACACTTGTAGCACCCGACATTGGAATAATTCGACCATCTGCCTCTTCCATGACCACGTCTTCTTCCACGCCAATTTTGTTGGTTTGAATGCTCCTTCTCTTCATAATTCCCTTCTTGACCACGACATTTTCCACCATGACCATTCCTCGATCTCCACAACCACGACCTCTACCTCGAAGGCTTTGAGAATAGAGAACCTTTTCGTCTTTGATTGATGCCTTGGTTTGAAATGCTTGCTCGAGTGTCTCCTCTTTCTTCTTCTTCTTACGTTGTTCATGTGCCTCGAGAGAACCGGCGAGTTCATCGACTGTGAGCGTTGCTAGATCTTTTGACTCTTCTATGGCACATACGACATTCTCGAAACTGTCAGTTAATGATCTCAAAATCTTCTCCACAACTCATGCATCGGTTAACGCTTCTCCGTTTCGATTGAGTTGGTTCACCACAGTTTGAACACGCGTGATGTAGTCGGAGACACTTTCCGATTCCTTCATCTTCATGCCTTCCAGCTCGCCACGAAGAGTTTGAAGGCAGACTTGTTTAACTCGGTCGGCTCCTTTGTACACCTTTGCTAAAATGTCCCAAGCTTCTTTTGAAGTTGTCGCACTTGCAATCTTCTCAAAGCCCGACTCATCAATGGCTCGAAATAACATGTACAATGCCACCTTATCTTTCTACCGCATTTCTTTCAATGCCTTGTTTTGAGCCGCCGTATATCCCGCAGTAGTTTTCGGTTCTACGAAACCTTCTTGGACCACCTCCCAACCATCTTGAGACCCGAGAAGAGCTTTCATTTGGATGCTCCAATTCTTATAGTTCACCTTTGTTAGTCGAGGCAATGTCACATTACTAGTCACACTCTCCATAGCTCAGATACCAAATTGTAGAAAATGTTCTCAATATAAAATTATTCTCATTCATATAAAATGCTTACAAACTATTTATAGATTATAGATAACCCTTTAAAATAAAATAAAAAATTGAAAATATTAAAATCTAATAATAACCAATGACTCTTGACCTTTCATTTTCCTAAACAAAAAACTACTACTTTAAACCCATTAAAAACAACATAACTCTTGACCTTTCAACTCTTGACCTTTCACTTACACAACTCTTAACTTTCATTTAAGTTTATTTAACAATTCTCACCAATTCATCCGCACATTAGTTGGCTTCCCTAAAAGCATGGCTCAGCAAGCCTGGAATCGATATAGTAGTCTTGTAATCATTATCCAATGTTTGTAGAAGGGGATTAGAATGCATAGTATTCATAATGAGATTTATTACAGCAATAGCATCTACTTTTACTTTTCTGAATTACAGCAAAGGCAAGATTGATGCCATCTCTGCTCACAGCTCGATCACAACACTCTAGGTTTGTGGGATGTGACTATAAGTTCCTTAAATCCAGTTGCCATTTTGATCTCTAATAATTAGTCTTGATCCTGTCGTGCCAAGGTTGCTTAGTGTAGAACCGTCTGAATTGATTTTGGCCTAACCTGGTTTCGATTTTAACCATTTAACAAGGATTGCCTTAGTTTCACTTGGAAGTTTGAGGGGAAAGGTTAAGGAAAAATATTCAACTGCTTTGGTCATTGCTTAGTCTTGTATTTGATTGAATCTGTAAGGATTGACGAAGGCTTTATCGTTTCTTGCAAGCCATACCTCCCAAAGTGTGAATGCAAAAACCATAAACCAAGCAATCTTTGGTTTTCTACACCAGCTTTGTTCACTCAAGTTGGTGGTTGTAGATATTTAATTTTATCTCTCCCTTAGGACAAAGAATATTATATTTTAGGAAACTGTGTTACCAAGCATATCTCTTTCGAAGCAATGATTCTTGTTTAGAATAGTTGTTCAGAACAACTGTTGTTCGAGAATAACTATGTTCAGAACAGGGTTTTAGTTAGATGAGTTGTCATCTAGTGTAGTTGTTATTTTAGAGCAACTCATGTTGTAAACAACTAAAGTTTGAAACAACTCTTATTTAGAATAATGGCGTTTTAGGAATAGTTATGTTTAGAATAACCATTGTTTGGAACAACTTGTATTTAAAATAATTGTGTTTTTCCAGAAAGGTCATTATTCAGGAAGAACTCTTATTCGAAACAATCTTTACATTGAGAACAACTCACGTTTAAACAAGTCAAAATAACTATTATACAAGAGCAACTCTCATACAGAAACAACAATCGTTTTGCATTTCAAGAGATGTTCCGTGAAAGATATTTCACATGGTACCGCTTCACCAAAAGTATAAGTAGTGGAAGTAACCTGGAAATATGACAAGGTTCTTGGATTATCTTCACTTTTGGGTTGTTCCGTAGAATTTGGCTTGGTGGATCAGATAGGGAGGTAGTTAAAAGTTTTCTTCTTAACATTTTCCTATAACCATTAATGTCATTGTAACTAAAATTTATTCCATTATTCCTATTAATTGTCAACTTTGTAACTCCTATATTTTTTTGAGATACTATAAATAGGAGACTTTCACAACTGGTGAAAGGACTTTTGGCACTTTAGAAGTCGGACTCTCAAAGTTCTCTCAACTTATTTTCTTTGCTTAGCCTTATCATCAACCATGTTTCTCTTTCTTCACCTTACCAATCACCATCTATCGTTATGCTCAGTGTTACCGAATCGTCTCTGGACTTCCTTTCTGCCTTTTCTTAGTACATCTTGTTCACTTATTTGCAACCCTCACTATCTCCATCAAAAGAACCCTCTATAGTGGTAATTCAATCAATCCAATCATTGTTCCAATGTATACCTATATTATTGTGATCTCTTATGATGTTTCAATATTTAATGAAATCAAGCATTCAAGAAGAAAATGTCAAAATTGATTACATATCAAATGTAACCAATTAGCTCAGCAAGCATACATAAAAGTTATTCATAACTCATTTCTTTGTTCACATTCTCACTTTCTCGTTCTAATTGATAATTATTAGACAAAACACACAAATAAAATTCAATAAAATGGAAAATGAGCATTGTATATATATCATACTCCTTATTAACCATCTGTAACACCCCTCGCCTGACTCGATTGTCGGGTCTGAGTTATAGGATGCTACATTTGTTACCAGAGCAACTACAGTCAAATTACAATAATATACATACGTATATGTAATTTAATGCTAAACACATTTATTTATGGATAAACAATCAAAATCGAGTCTTAATCAAGCTTACCAAAGCTCTTTTATCAACCCGAGCACTAAATAAGACCAAAATTACAAGGTTTTAAAAGTTCAGGGCCGACGTCGTGATGTTATTTCCTCCATGTCATGACGTCGCCAAAACAGTAAGACACGTTGTGACCTTAGGCCACTCAATGTTGCAACATGACTTACTGTCGATCGACATTGCGACTAGGGAGGTTACTCGTCGAGACATGAACTCTGATTTCGATTAAAATGAACCATCTGGTACCTATTTCAATACTTCCAACAAACCTTACCATGTATACATCAAGTACCAATTTCAAATGGCTCAAAACATGCCTAAAACATAAAAATCAAGTTCAAACATTCAAGTCCATCATCTTAACAAAACAATCAAGTCATAATCATCAATTGAATATAACATATCAATGTCATTAGGGTATACCAACCTCGAATCATTCAAACATCTATCATTACCTATGCCATACCATTTTGAAATAATCTATTTCATTTTATTTACCTACACTTGTGAGCCTTAGACATAAATATGGCATAAAATCCTCAAGCATATCTATCAACCATCCAAACTAGGCCACATTTTACAAGCATATTTCAAGTTGTCAATATTCAAATGCATTATCATTTCATTCACTAACCAATCAAGTTATCAATTCTAACTCATTTCCTACTATTCCATATGCTATTCATATAATTATAAAACATTACATCTTTAGCATATAAGCACATATATGTCCAACACCATAGGCAATACTAAAACACCAATTTATCATGGTTAAAACAACTTGCCACAAGAAAGCACATTCACATGATAATTTATATACCATGTCACCTATATACATTCCACAACCATTGATTCAAAATAATCAAATAACTACCGAATTGAGGACAGTGTAAGTTCCGAGACGATCCAGCTTGACATGTTCCGTAGAGTGACGATTTAAAAAGAAAAAGAAAAACAACTAAGTAAGCATATAAAATTTTTATTATATGGAAACTAAAGCTTACATTGATCATTTAAGTATAAACAATTATTCTACTAGCTGCCAAATTAACTTTCCTTGGCACTTGAATACATATCTAACCATGTAACATCACCACAAATTGAATATGTTAGTTACGTTCTTGAATCATAATACCTTTAACATTAGAACATAATCACATAATAATATGTATGTCAAGTATCATCAATATCATTTCATTTTCAATTCATGACCTAAATTCCATTTTCAATCAAATGAATATCATCCGATGGAACTATAGTAAAACAATATTAGATGCACAGGAATGTAATGCTCACACAAACTAATAATATTTCAGGGTTGCTCACACAAGCTGACATTATATCGAGGTTACCCATCCGGGCAAAACCTACAATACATATAATTCGAAGATATGCAACAAATGTTAGATCTTGTAATAAGCTATAAAATCATTAATTAACCATGCATATAACCCTAATAACATGTTATATGTATCCCAACCTTTTACTAAGTTCTCTTGGGCATGAATTTCGTATAAATAATATTATCATTTCCTATACACCATTTCATTTCTTATATAAGACATATACTCAATCAACGTTCTCATGAATTTACAATTCAATCCTTTTTTAGTTGTAAGTGTCAAATTCACTAATTCATTTCAATCTAACACAAAAATAAAATAGAATACAAATCAACATAACATAAAATATAAAGTAAAAAGTTTCATATGAACTTGATCAAAACAACAAACAACCAAATCTTCAAGGACTAATCGATAATTTTGGTTTTTCTTCAATTATCACATGTTTGATTCAATTCTTAATCTGTAACACCCTTAACCCATATCTAACACTGGATTAGGGTTACAAGGCATTACCAGACATAGCACAGATCAAAACAGACATTTACTACATTTCTTGTTTCGTAATTCAATCACATCAATACTCGTGCATTTTATATTTAATATCAATATCACACAACTTATAACTCAATATACATTCAAATAAAATTTTTATACATATAGTTCACTCAACCAACTAAAACCCAACCATGCTTACTACTTAAGGTATATAAACAAGTCATGCTTTAAAATTTTAAACATATCAATATTAATAATTTAATCACTTATTTGACCCAATCTAATTTACTACAGATCATTATACATATATCATATAATCTCAATAACCGAACCTTATAACCAAAGTTCATGGCTTTCAGACTTCTAATTAATCATCAAACCTAATTTATTTGACATATACCGCATACATATATCCATCTGTTTTTAAACATTCGTTTCATTAGTTAATTATCAAACATAACGATCTTTGTACTTTTGCAAATTCACTCATTAAGTCAAAACAAAACATATTCTTTATCCTATTTAAAAACCATGTATGAAACATTAGCAAACATTACAAATAATCAAATAGTATTTTGTTCCTTACCAATTCATATGCATTTTTCAATAATAAAATTTATCATATTCGATCATAAATAGGTAAATAATATTTCACCCATCTCACATGCTTATCAAAATAAACCATTTACTAAGGCTGAATTTGCTACCACTTACTTAACACATTTTGAAATCAATCATTAACATTTAAATAACGAACCACAATTAAACATATCATGTATTTGTTTTACCCATCACTAGCCGAATATAACTACATATCACTTACCACTTTCAAGCCTATCCATAAATCAAATTATACATTATAAATGAGTCCATAATAAACCACAACCGAATCATATTCATTACATATCTTGTTGCCGAAACACGTCACACTTATATTACGTGCATAATACTTAAATATTAAATTTATACATATCATTTCTCATTTACCAATCTCAAATTCATACATACATTTATAACATAAAACATACTTCTAAAACAGGCTTAAATCATGACTGAAATTACACATATTTTTCCATATCTTATAATTGAACTTAACTATCATTTCATTAATAATATACTTAATTTTACCCATTTACTCAATCCACATATCAAGACCTTATCACTAAGCATACACCGAACATATATATCACCTACATATGAAATACATATTACTTTCGATACAAGCTTAAACCATGACTTAATTCAATTAACCATAAACAAAACATATTAAACAAGTCACACATAATTATACCATGATCGAATCTAATTACTCAATCATCAAATAAAGCTATTATATTCAAAGGGATAGAAACTAAGCTTAACCAAAAGAATTAAGCCATTTTCGCATGGCTCAATATTACATAACCCAAAATCAAGCATTTCAGCTATGCTATACATGCCATAAGATCGAACTCAAACTTAGCAAAATACCGAAGGGAGTCGATAGTGTGATAGTCTTTCTTGACGATTTTCGAGCTCGAACCAACTTCCAAAATCTATAAAATGAATAGCAAACATACACACAATAAGCTTTCGCAGCTTAGTAAGTCATAAGCAAACAATAATCATTAAACACTAAGTCAATTAACCTAGTCAGTCCAAACCTTAATGAAATATACACATATCACACTCACAAGTTTATATGTTTTCAAATATAATTTAGAATTTAACATCATATAGCTAAATACACCAATACACATAAACATATATAATTATCACTCTTAAATATCACAATATGCCGAATCACTTAAAATATCACAAGTACATCAATTCAAGTATACAATTTACCTTAATTTCATATCATAGTATGAATACATACCTGAACCTTTTAATTCGATTTCACATTCGATCTTTACTTCACATTTCCCGTTGAACCGTTCGGAATTATAAAGGATACGCAGATAATTGAAAAACTCGTACGATGCCAACGTCCCAGACGTGGTCTTACATGTAATCATATATCAATGCTACTATCCCAGACAGGGTCTTACACAAATCAAATACGATGCCGATGTCCCAGACATGGTCTTACACGTAAACACAAATTGATGCCAACGTCCCAGACGTGGTCTTACACGAAAACACATATCGAAAATCATATGTTATGACATATGTATCCTATCTATTCCTAGGGTTCATACGGGACTTTCGGACATTGAATCTCGATCGGATCGAACTCGAAATATAGCTCCTTTGTTCAATACACATTCGGCCGTTCACAAATATATTCACAAAAAAATTCCATTCATCATATAACATTTATATATTATCAAATTTAATGACATTTAAATGCTTATAGACTTACCTCAAGTCATAGATGATTATTCCCCGACCGTATCTTTTCCCCGATTTATAATTAATCTATTTGTGTCACGATCAAAGCATAATAATAAATCAATACATTAACTAACTCAAATATTAAATCAAATTCAAACTCAAACCATTCTATCATTTAATTACAATTAGTAAAAACATATTTATTCCTCACAAATGGTCAACACAAATACAACCATTATCCAATTCATTCCAATTTGGACAACATGAATACAGTAGGAATTTATATTAGTTCATTAAACTTAAAGTCTGAAATGTATATATATATATATGGATGGCATTAAGATACTTTTTAATAAACAACATTAATATACAAAAAATATGGCAGTATAATTACGTACTTAATATCAATTCAAACAGTATTCCAATCCTACATTACAGCAGCCTAATTAATCCACTAAAACCAACTTTGATAATAATTAACACTTAACTTAATGATGCAATACATACTAATTACTAATTACACTCTTCAATAGCTTAATCTGACATCAATTTAGACAACATTAATTAACATTATTAACACATTTTTCCCCTGTTGTAATAAATAGTCCATGAACCGTCCAAACAATATAAACATACAACTATTTATCACTACTTAATCAACTGATTAACTAACACTTAAGACATAATTTCTGTAGCATTTACTCTGCTTTTATTCTCATTTAATAACTTTAATAATGGTTGCATTAACCTCTTTAACATTCAGATTTTTACACCTAAGCTGCAACTAATAAATATCATTAATTTAACACTTTAAAAGGCATTTGGTCATATTTATGCCGCATTAAACTGATCTTTTAATATCTTCCTAGCTACATTAATGACAGTATCAAACACTCATTTTCTCAAGTTCCAGACATAATAAATACATTATTATATGTTTATTGGCAACTTCAACCATTATTAACATAATTTAAAGTCACTCAGACCACATTTATTAACGTCTAAACAACAATTTACTGCTGCATTAATACATCAAATAGTAGTCCTAAAACAACATGCATACACCCTTTTTTAAGCATCCTTATCACTGTAATATTCCACAGCATCAACCATGATCGAACAGTAATAACAGAGCAGCAATTAACAATACTAATAGGTGTACAATTTGAACAGCAATCTAACAGTTTTCCCCAATTCGCAAACACAAAAGAATAAAAGTTCAAGGAATGCTTGCTAAAATTTCCCAACACCGTTTCTATCAATTCAATTTTGTTCCTTCCCTCACACATTCCGTCAAACTTAAATACATAATTTAACCAAAATTCATCAATGGAAAGATATACGCAAAGGAAAGTTTAGAAGAGTTACCCATCCCCTTCAAAATTTTTAACTTCTAAGCAATCAACTTCATGGTTTTCCACTACATGCAGCCGGCCTCCTCTCTAGCTTCCATACTTTCCTTCATTCTTATTTTCGATTGAAGAGAATGAAAAAGATGAACACTATTATGACTTTGTTTTATTTATTTCTTATTAATATACCATTTACTATTTTAACCTTTGTAATTTAATTAGAAAACCATATAACATTAGCCCATAATCGTCCATCCCATGGTTTAATGGCCAAATTACATCATAAGGACCCTATCTTTAATTAATCAAAGCAATTAAGCACTTTAACAATTAGAATGCCACTTTTACACGCTATTAAGTCTTTTTATCAAATTAGACAACCAATCGGTAAAATTAAATCACGAAATTTTCACACATATCAAATAACATGCTGTAATTACCAAAAATAATATAAAAATAATTTTACAATCTCGGATTTGTGGTTCCAAAACCACTGTTTCGATTAGGGTCTAAATCGGGCTGTTACATAATCTATACAATTATTCCATTCAATTCATCAACACCAAACATTTATACACTATTTCATGATATAAATGAACCTATGAAACTTTATTTTTTATACCCCTAAACTTTTACATTTTATTCAATTTAATCCCTGAAACCAAAATAACTATATATTTCAATTTTAAGCCTCGATTTTAAAATCATTTTCAATTACATCTCTCAGGGATTCCCTATTATCTATTATTACTAAAATTTCACATTGATTATACAATTTATTCACTTTAGTTCTTATGATCAAAACTAACAATTAATTATTACAATCTAGTTCTTTTTCACATATAAGCTTAACATCTATCAATTCAACACCAATTTTGTCAAGAAATTAACAATGGAAACTTTTAAAAACTTTAAAAGTTTTACAAATTAGTACATGGGTTAGCTAAATCAAGCTCCCATAAGGGACTGAATGTTTGAAGCTTCCGTAAGAGTTTTCTTTCTTTTTTTGTACGGTGAAGGAGAAGAGTGGAGAAGATGACCATTTTTTTTATTTTAACTTATATAGTTAGATTAAACATTAATTAACATTAATTAGTTAAACCTTAGTTAATTAAATCTTAATCACAATTAACTAAATTTAATGGATGCTAACAACTATTTGATGAAGCAAAATGGTTTAATTACCATTTTGAACTTTTAGCTAATTAGAAATCAATAGTGGTAAAACTTTTACAATTTAGTCCCTAAACATAAATTAAACAATTAATAGACATAACTGAAGGAAAAAAATTTAATATCAACTTCATAAATATTTATATTTAATAATTATGGATTCGATTATGGAAATGGGGTTCCAAAATCGTCTTTTTTGCTCCACTGAAAATTAGGTTGTTACACTATCAGTATTTCACAACCACTTGGCTATTTTATTCTTGAAAGAACTTTATTATGCATAATATATATTATATAGAATGGACTAACTAACCTATTCATATAGCATCATCAAATGTTTGCTTCTTCTCAAATCCAGGGTCTGGATCATCATCGGAAGGGAAAAACTTCAAAACCAATAACCATGGCAGTTGATGGACCACGATGGCACCTATGCTCCATCTGGGAGAAAAGAACTTCCACTAAACCATCCTTCTACCCAACCTTTCAAGCCTAATTGAATAGCATTCTCTACCATCCATTTCTTATAAATCACATTCTAAACCCTACCCTTTTATGACAACCCCTGCTTGCATCGTCACAATCGACAATACATTACAATGAATATAGAGAGGTTGAAACCCCAAATTATAAAAACCAAGAGGTTCTTTACTTGCACAAAGTTAAACTTTGTAAGAGAACATCCAAACGTCATTACATAAAAAAAGGTAATAAATGACATAGAATAAACCCTACTTGGAATAAATTATATTGATACATCTTATAGAGATAACCCATTTTTAATCCAAATCTTAATTTTTGGAAAGGAGAAATAAAACCAAGTATTGAAACCTAAGAGATGTATAATCATGATTAGCATAATCTATATCAATTAGTACCATATACAAAAATTCTAATACCTAAATGTAACTCATGTCAGGGATTTGCAATTGACCCCATTAATTACAATTTAGTGTGAGTGTCTGTGCAAAATACCAATGCAATCTAAAAGAATATATTCTAAAGACAGTAAAGAGAATCATCAAGTATGTGAATGGCACATTAGAGCAGGTGATTTAGCTGTCAAAGGACTATAACATGAGCTTGGTTGGTTATAGTGATGTCGACTAGGTAAGTAATGTTGATGATAGAAGGAGTATGGTCAACTCCTAACAATGTCATAAGTTGACATCCGTCACCCTATCACGACACTCATAGGGTAAGGGATTCAATGGCTATGACTCAGGCCCAACTTTTTTCCTTTATAAATAAAGATATACTATTTACACCATGCAAAAACCTCGTAGATGCGTAACCTCAACCCCTTCCAACCACCAACTCAAGGGTTCTCCGCACCTTCAATAGTGTGAATCAACTCATATCAATGTTCTCCGCACCCTACAGGGTGAACCCAACAGCAAACCACCCAACGTTTGTGTTGTAAGAGTGATGTTTAGCATTTTTGCTTCTAAATTTATGCTATGTCTGAAACAGGACCTACCATCGATGGCAGAGCTAAAAAAGAGAGACCCCACCTCGATGAATGTGCATGGAGAGAATATTTGTGACTGTCAACTATGTTGTAGGTTGAAAGGCTATAGTTTATATATGGTACAGGCAAGAGGCAGAACTTAATGATCATCGTCAGAAGTTGAACTTATGATAGCCGCATACATGTTGCATCGAAGAGAAACTCCACATCTCGGTGGTAAACAGAAGAAGACTAAGGGTGGGTTTGAATGGGCGGTGAGTTTACCTGCGGTTAGTGTAAAAACAGCGGTGGCGGTGAGATTAGATACTGTAGCGATATTGTAGCGTGAGACAAAAAGTAAACTAAACACACCGCACCCAATCGTCCATCCAAACCCACCCTAAGAGATAATAGGTGAACTCAAATTTCTGATGAGTTGTATCTGTGAGAATCAATCTGCGACTATGATAAATCAGAGTTCTTATCTATTGCTGCTGCTAGAGTAGGCTGTTAAGGGCCAAACTTGATCATCAAGAAGCTGAGTTTCAACATACTTGTGATTCTACAAATCTAAACTCACATCTATAAAACTTTCTGATACATGGCATCTTAGAGAAAAACTGATTTTCCATTTCTAGTTTTCTATTCCTCTACTTGTATTGCCTAATAGTTTTGTTATTGCTTAGAACTATACAAAAATATGAAGAATTGCCATGTTGTACTACTGTTCAAAATGTCCCATCGGTAGTCTGATAGCTGAGAAACAACAACAACAACAACAATTGAATTATATGTCGAATACTTGGGACCATTGAAAATAGGGTCTTGTTCGGCTTCTAAAGTGACAGGAGCTCAGTATTTCTTGATTTATCTACGTCATTATATTCCTAATTTTTTGCATCATTCACCTTGTCCCCTTTGCCCTTGTTTACTTCGCAAAATTCCGGTGTGACCTATTTCCATTGCCAATTGATAACTTCAAAATTTGAGAATATGACACTTAGAAGAAGGCTTACTTCCATTGCCAAATGATTTTTAAAACCATTTTCAGAGATACCCTAACCCTATATATACTGTATTTCTGTTCATAAGCAAATTATGGACTGTACCAGAAATTTAAATGAGCTCCTTCCCTTTGTATTCCCTTATATTTGAGTAATAGCTAATAAGGCTACCTTATTATGATTAGATCATCCATTGTGCTCAACATACAAAGGATCCATTATGATGTATATGCAGACAAAAGCATAAAACTTTGGGGTCTGGTCGAGTTCAGGTCTTTGCACTTAGCAAGGTTATTTCTGCAAATGTTAATGTGTTCCAGGACCCACCCCTAAAACAGCTAATTACACAAAATTCTTATGGTTGTTTTGAGAAAGAAGTCCATTTAGCTTGTTTTGTGAAAGAAAAGGAATTCAGATTGACTGCGTAAGACTGGTATTTTGTCCAATTCGTCAACTTGATTCAGTCACACAGATTAACAGACACAGAATACTGATCTGCTGGTGTGTTAATCTCGCTTTCGCGTATCTTTTCACTAAATAGTTGGAGCTGATGAGATTAAAATTTACATATTGAATTGTACGCTGTTGACTTTTTCCTTCTCTCTCCCTTTTTGATGACATTGTGCATAAAGCAATAAAGCTCCCCCCTAATATGGGACATTGGTACTTTACAGAAGAGAAACTGCTGGCGAAGTGACTAACTAGAGACTGAGTTGATGTTGCATATGAACAGTTTGAAGCAGATATGCTACATGCTATCTGTGTTGACGGCTTGAGGACGGTTTTGAAGTGCTTTTCATTTCAATATTAACTTCTCCAACCAAAAACTGTCAAGAAACTTACATTTTATTAACATAAATAATGTTATAAAGTCTTCTTTAGCAGCAAGTTCTTTTACAAGAATCGAAGTGAACTTTGTCACAATAATGTCATTTTGTTTTTTCTTCTTCTTCACACAGCTCTATCGTGATGCTTGATAAATCCATGTATAAGTAATTGGATTTATTAAGTTCTAAAGATTTCATTTTCAATTTACTGTTTAGTAGACCCTGCACATTGTGGCTATTTTATCAAATTAGTCCAAAAAAATATTATATTTATAAGAATAATCCAGGTTTAAAAACAATCATCAAAATAACCTAAAACGAACAGTAAAATTGAGTTGTGGCCTGTCAATGGCCGGAACCCACTCGTATTTTGCACCTATGATTGCCTAATAATTGTGTCAGACTTAAAAAATTAATTTTTTGGGTTTTGGCCTGTCAATGGCCGGAACCCATGTATTTTTTTTTAAAATTGTATAATACTGATATACAAAAAAGGGAAAAAATTAAAAATGAAAAAAAAAATTTGGGTGCTGGCCTGTCAATGGCTGGAACCCAGTACAATTTTTTTTTTAAAAATTCTTTTTCTTTGTGTCAGAGTTAGATATCAGTATACGAAAAAAATAAAAATAAAAAATTTAGTGTTGGCCTGTCAATGGTCGGCACCAAGTACAATTTAAAAAAATATATTTTTTCTTTTTTTTCGTGTCAGAATCAGATATCAGTATACGAAAAAAATAAAAAAAAAAATTTGGTGCTGGCCTGTCAATGGCCGGCACCCAGTACAATTTAAAAAAAAATTCGTGTCAAAATCAGATATCAGTATACGAAAAAATAAAAAAAAATTTGGGTGCTGGCCTGTCAATGGCATGAAAAAAAATTTTAAATTGTACTCGGTGCCGGCCATTGACAGGCCAGCACCAAAATTTTTTTTTATTTTTTTCGCATATTAATATCTAATTCTGATACGAAAAAAAAAATTTAATTGTACTGGGTGCCGGCCATTGACAGGCCAGCACCCAAAATTTTTTTTTTCATTTTTCTTTTTTCCCTTTTTCGTATATCAGTATTATACAATTTTAAAAAAATACATGGGTTCCGGCCATTGACAAGCTAAAACCAA
Organism: Gossypium hirsutum; assembly: GCF_007990345.1. Taxonomy (NCBI): domain Eukaryota; kingdom Viridiplantae; phylum Streptophyta; class Magnoliopsida; order Malvales; family Malvaceae; genus Gossypium; species Gossypium hirsutum. Next base: position 44,884,385 of record NC_053445.1, on the reverse strand, counting down.
AAAAATTATTATTTTTAAGTCTGACACAATTATTAGACAATTATGGGTGTAAAATACGAGTGAGTTTCGGCCATTGACGAACCACAACTCAATTTTATTGTTTTTTTAGATTATTTTAGTGATTATTTTTAAACTTGAATTATTTTTATAAATATAATATTTTTTTGTACTAGTTTGGTAAAATAGCCGCACATTGTTGTCGACTTAAAGAAACGGTGCATTGATATGGATGAGAGAGGCTAAGTGGATAAGAAAGCTACCACTTTCAAGCCTTTTCATCTTACAACATCAGCTATGAATTAAAACCCAAATTATATGATCAAATACACGGAACCCATGTTTTTAATGGCTTATGCTTCTGCAAAAGTTATAACAGTATGAGACTCCTCCAAGTATAAAGACAGCATACAGTCTATTCACAGCTATCCAATTTGATGTTTTTTTTTTCTTTTGACTTTCTCATACATAGATTAAGAATGTTACATCAATATCAAGTTTCTTTAGTATTTGAATAAAGACGAATTCTAAATGATAATGCTAAAGCAATCAGATAATACTAAGAAGAAGAATCATTACCCTAAAAGCTATCAGATAATGCTAAAATATTCTGCAACTCTTTGGTTGACTAGGGAGGATAAGGACTCCTTCCTGTTGGAATTCATATTCTTCTTTAGCCTGCTCTAACAGCCTCAAGAATTCTGGTTTTCTCAGATACTTTAACTCCAGGATAAACCTCTTCTTTTCTCCACCTTTGACTGTAACTACTGCAAAATGCCCTTCCTTCTTGGGACCATATTTGGTTCTTCTAAATCTTCATCACACTCAAAAACATTGTAATCAGATGGTAAGACTGAGATGAGTCTTAACAGCTTTTTGGTTAAAAGTCTAAGCATCAGAAGCCCTGCATGGCGCTTTTCCCACTTATGAATTGCCAAAGACATTTCACAATATTTAATATGGTTTAAAGTATACTCTTAGTACTAGATTTTTGTTATGTGATAAAATTGCAGACCACTGAAGAATTTGTACAAGACTGCTAAAGATTAAGAAGATGGAAACAATAGATGAACTTTCCAAGGGAGAGTAAGGTAGGGGGGGGGATTTCGTATGGTTTGCAACTTGCTACCAAGCATCTTTTAATGAAATCATTGAAAATCCTTTTAGACACGGAAAATAATGGAGGTACATGATTTCTTAGCTGAATGTTTCGTATTAGTGTTTGACTCGTAATTTCAGACAGTTTTTCCCAACAAGCGTGTAATGATATGTGATAACCATTGAGAACATACGAACTAATATGAGGGAATCCAGATATCTTTTCACAGGTGACACACATTTACACGCTTTTGTTGATGAAGCCAAGAACAGCAAGAATGCAGCCACGTGTATACTTTATAGATGCTAATTGATTATTTGTAGTGTTTATTATACCAAAACTTGGTCTTGTAGCTTCTAGAATATGAATTAAAGTAATAGTTACCTATGAGCAGTCGCCGCTACTTTTTCTTCTATGATGTAAATAAGTCGAAGTGAAAGAAAACCCAGAATGGCCACCTAGTTATTCAACTTTCCTGCTTGATGCAGATCAATCCAACAAATTTTGAGGCTACAAGACAAAGTTATTCACATTTATAGACGAAGTAATGCATGAATCAATAAACCTTCCTTGTTAATTGCCATTTTCAAGTAAATGGGATCTATAGTTTGTTGGGACCGAGTGGTTTCTGCTGCTTATGCAAGCTCTAAGATTTCTTCTCCAAGAGAATCCAATATTTCATCACACAAAATAATAATACATAAAAGTGGAAATTTTCACCGTGTTGTATACTTTGTATAATTTGCTACGGTTGTCTGCTGGTTAGGACACAAATAAATGAATTTTGTTAGGATATGGGACCATAAAACAGTAGCGTCTGGTTTGTAGGTTTGAAATGACTAGAGCTTTGTATCTATGGTCTTTTCATACATGATATATTCCATAGTTTTTGCAAACATACCTAGACAGTTTTGGTCTTTCTGGTATAACATCCAGTTTGCGAACATTCCAAATGATTTTCCAAACTATTCTGGAGGCAATCTAATGACGTGTTTCCTTAAAATTTCAGACAACAACGATTTTCAGTATCTGCTAAAGTTTATTTCTTGTAGTGTTAAAGTAGTTGAGGTTTCAGGTGTTGTGAGGTGGAGTTTCTCACATAAGTGATAATCCTGTTGGTTTTGCATCATCCATGGCATCCCAACTGTTAAAACAGTCGAATAGGATTAAGCTCTGATTTAAACACTTGTGGTTGTTCTTCCTTGGAGTTCAAGTTGGCTCAGGTCTAGAAAAAACAACACAAATTCTGGTTCAAGCCTGAAGGTACAGCAAAAGATTGAGGGCTTCATATGATATAATATGCATGTAACCAGTAATTACCAGCTTTTCCAAAAACTTTAAGGCAATGGGACACGAGGGGATTGTAGAAAACCAGATACGATTCATGGAGAAGGCAAAGTTAAAGGAACAAAGCTCACATATTGATTTGCATGAGCTAAACCCTTTTATTCAACTCACAAAAGTTTGACATTGCTTGACATTGCACACTAAACCACAAGGATTACATTAATAAGACAAGATAACGTAGCTTGACATTGCACGCTAAAGCCTTAAAAGTTTGCCAACCAAGCAAGACATTAGGGTGCAAATGGATTCGACAGCAAAAATATCACGACTACACACAGCGGGATAGCAATAGTGAAATTTTACAAATCTGACATCCAAGCAAGACATGTTCACTGGTACAAGAACTTGAAAGATTACAACCAATATTTTATTTATCATCCTAGTAGCTTCCCGTTAAGGTAGCATTACCATATCCCGACTTTCAACGCAGACATTGTTTTCTTTGCTGTGTTCAAGAATCTCCTCTAATTCATGAGGCTGACAAGGGAGAGAAAGGACCCCCGTTTGATGGGATCCATATACTTCCCGAGCTTCATCGAGTAGGCTTAGGAATTCAGGGCTTGTTAAGTGGTCCAATTCAATAACAAACCTCTGTGTTTCTTTTCCATTCGCTGCAGAGACAGCAAAAAATCCTTCCTTAACATCGCCTGGCACTGCTTTACCGACGCTCATGTCTTCATCGAATTTGTCATGGTTGCGTTCTGGAGATGTGCTGTATGCTGAACTCGAGAACCTCTTTCGTAGTTTCTGAAAGAAAGGCCTGAACATCATTAACCCTCTTTTGCTTTCTGCCATGTTCTTGATTGACAATTATCGCAGTGAGTTTATGAGTTTCTTTGAAAATCTACATGCCATTCTGCCAGACTTGGAGGTATTTATATTGGTTTGTGAATCAAAGTTTGAAACTATTTTCAAGTAATGCTGTGGAGCCACACGGTATTCTACTGTTCTTAACACGAATATTCATGTTAATATCTTTTTCTTGATTTCGCCTTATCTTACCACAGGATATTGCAGTAAAGTGGGACTAAATTCAGTGTTTGTTTATGATAAAACCCTTCACTATTGAAAATTGATGCTTAACAGAGGGGGGAAGTTACATAAATTGATTGATGTAGAATTAGGCCATTAGCAGTACAGTTTGATAGTTTTCTTCAAACAGTAGGCCCTCCAGTACATCTACAATGAATCCGCAGTCATGTAGATTTTAAGCACTGCTATGAATGGGAGTAACTGGACAAGAATGCCAGCCTTGGAGACCTGCGCCGTTGAACCATCTCTTTCATGGTACTAGATGCATGGCATTTTTCATTTTAATCAGAGACAAAGACCAATGTTTTGCGTTTTCTGCTTTCACTACTTGGTCCTACTCTCACTTAAACAGGCCCTCGCATTGATTGAGTGAGCATTGAGAAAATATGAGTGGTTTATACAATGTTGGCAATGAGGTACAAACAATGACTTCAGACCATCTTCAAAAGTTAACCAGCTTGAATTGTTGATAAGTAATTTTATCAGTCAGTTTCAAGCCCAAGGAAAATTTTCAAGCGAGAGAAGTTTTTCTACGGCCAAACTTGATCATCAAGAAATACATACATATATATATATGTGGCTAATAATATCATTATTACTTAGAAATATGAAAAAATATGAAGCACCGTGTTGTCCCTACGCTTGTCTGATGGGAAATAAAGAAATAATTGAATTATGTTGAATACATGGAACCATATAAGATAGGGTCTGGTTTTGGTTCTAAAATGAAAGGAGCTCTGAATTTCATGATTTATCTAACATCATCATATTCCCAACTTTATGCATCACTCACCTTGTCACCCTTCTCTAACCATGTGTGCAGAATCTCAGTGTAAAGTAGGCAAATCATTGATAGTCCTTTCAAACACGGGAAACGAATAGAGAGGTGTTAACAATGGACTACATACGAACATCATATGATGGGAATCACTAGAAGAAACAAGTTTAATGATTTTGGTTTTGTTGATGAAAGCCATAAAAGTTAAAATAAGCAGTTAATAACTATACTAACTGATGATTTGTAGTGTCTTTTTTATGTCAAAAACTGCTCTTTTTCCGAGTTATACTTGCTTTGAGAAGTAGCTACTTAAAAGCTTTAGCAAGCCATATGGTACAGAGCAGACTGTCCATTTTCAACTGCAGATGAGTGAAATGATTGCTGAGGCAGGAAGACTGAGTTAGCTTAGATTCAACATACCAGAAACCAGTTCTTAAATTTATCTATTTTTGTATGGATTTCTCATTAATTTTTTTGCATGCAACGTCTTTTCATGGAACTTCGATTCAACAAGTACAATTAAATGGTAAAATTCTGCAAGATGTATTTACTTTATGCCATTATTAATATTAAGCTGCAGACAATTCATCTCGAATCCGAGATCTAGTCTACAGCTAATTCATGCAATCATCTTATAGTTGAAAATTGACAGGTCTGAGTTCATATCTCTTCACTTGCAATTTCTTCTCCTGATAAACATTTTTTTTTTCATGTTTTATGTCTTTGTAATCAATCATTGAATCAAACGTGAGAACATTAATGAAAAAAGAAAACACCATGTTGTATTTCTGTACAATTTCGCCACCATTGTCTGACGGTAGACAAACAAACATACGCCTGGGCCATTTTCTGATTAGCCATGAATATTTTGAAATGACTGAAGTATAGAGTTCAATGGTTTTATCTAGTATTGCATGATACATCTCCCCATTAGTTAGGAAATCTTTGCAAGGCTATCACTACTGTAACAATACTAATAGGCATAACTTTTGTTATGATATTCATATGTATTAGTATCGGTGTATCTCAATGTATCATTTTGAGTTTATCAAAGAGTCCACTATTAACAATACTAAACACCAGTTTGAAGATTCCTATCTAGTATCATTTAAGCTTAAAAATAATTTGAATCCTCACAATCGAGGACGTTGTACATTACTAATTCAATCCTTCTTTAACTAGCATTCATTGATTTGCATGTGAAGAGTAAACAATCCAAATCACCCAACTTAACAAGTACAAATTATATCTCAATTCCCAATTCAGAAATTCAGGTATGCATGAAGAAACTGTCAAAATTTTTATAGAAGTACACACATCGAAGGTAGCCAATTAGTTGAGCAAGCATACCTGAAGCTATTCATAACTAGTTTCTCTATTCACAGTCTTGTATAGTTGTTTTAAGAATTATTAGACAGAAGGCTCATCAAACAAAATTCAGTTAACTGGAAAAGGACCATTATATATCATACTTTGAAACTCATTAACATCGATACTACTTATTAACCATCAGTATTTCACAAACACTTGGCTATTTTATTCCTCAGAGAACTTGATTATACATAACATATATATTATATAGAATGGGCTAACCTCTTTATATATAGCATCATCAAATTGTAGGCTTCTTCTCAAATCCAGTGCCGGGATCATCATTGGAAGGGAAAACTTCAAGCCCAGTAACCATGGCAGCCGGTGGACCACGACGGCACCTCTGCTCCATCTCCTGAACGGAGTCTGGGCTACCAGAGAAAAGAGCTTCCACTGAACCATCCTTCCTGTTCCTAACCCAACCTTTCATGCCTAATTGAGTAGCATTCTCTATTGTCCAGTTCCTATAAAACACACCCTGAACCCTACCCTTTATCACAGCCCGTACCTGCATCATCAAAACCTCAATTCAATGCGAAGTTAAACTTTCTAAGAGAACATCCAAATGCCATCATAAAAATAAAAATAAAATAAATAAAAAAGGGGTAACAAGTGTCATAGAACCCACTTGGGATGAACTAAATTTGTTGGAACATTTTCAAATATTTATACTGTTCCAATAATTATAAATAAATTGTGTAATTAATCAAAAGTTATATTATTTGATTTTTGAAAAAGAATTATAAATATTTAAATAATATTATTTGAATAGTCATAATATTAAATAAATAATTATGTATTTATTTTAAAGACATTATTATTCAAAAAGACACCTATTGAAAGATGTCTCTATGAAGAGAAATGAAAATTTCTATAAATAAGAATGAGATTTCATTTGGAAATCACACCAACAAATTCTAATATTATTTCTTTTCTTTCTTTATTTTCTAATATTATTAGATTATTTTATAAACTATTACTACAGAAATCTTTTATAGAAATTGAGTTTCTTGTCATACATTGCTCAGTGTTTAGCGGGCTATTCTCGTCAGTGTAAAACGCAAATAGTCATTGGCTTCATTGTTTCCTCGAGGTTAATTTACTTGGAACTCATTTGCACACCGAAAATAGGTGGGGGCGAATATAACCTTAAAAGATAGTGACTTGATACATGCCTTGGAGCCTTATCATATTTCTTCTTTTTCTATTCGAGTTCCGTTTGTATGTTCGAGATTTTCTTCACTGGAAATTCGTACTAACAAAATTAACACATCTTACCCATTCTTAATCCAAATCTGAATTGCTTAAAGGAACAACCAAAACCAATTATTGAAACTCAAGGAAGAGATGTTTAATTCTGATTAGCACATTTTATACCAATTAGTACCATGTACAGAAATTCTAATACCTAACTACACCAAAAAAATCTAGAGGAATAAAAAGATGAATTATCAAATATATACAAAAGAGATTGGGGAGTTTGGTTCAACGAATCTTAGATTATATTCCGTAATAAGGTTACGGGAATGTAACATCACGGGTGAAATATGAAATTACTTTATTTAATTCTTTTGACTGGAATGTAAGTTATGATTAACTGAATGTAAGTTACCTTGAAGCGCATTTTACTCAATTCTCCTTGTTATAGAATTTGTCTTTTTTAACAAGTTTAGTTCCTTTAATATTTCTTAGTGTCAATTTCTATAAAATTATGATAAATTATTACAGCTCTTACTTTTTATTACAATCTATATATTAATAAGTAAATATATTGTGTTGAAATAAATTTATAAATCATAATTATAATAATTCATGAAAAGTTATTGCAATATCAATCATAACTATAGTTATAACCATAATTAATAAATTATTAAATAAAATATGATGATTATAATTGTAATGTATGAAATCTACAGGTTCACTATTAAGAAAAAAAATATTTTATTTTTAATCAGTTTTAAATTTTATTTAAGAAAAAATTTTTAAAATGATTAGAATAATAAAATTAAAGGTGAATTGGTCCAAAATTTAAGTTGATTACGGGATGATTGGAATGGTGAAATCTAAACACCATAATCTTATTCCAGAATATAAAATTATGAGCCCTAATCTTACATTTTGGCGAACCAAACGCCATATATAGATTTCAATATTTTCAGGTAGCTAAATTGCACAAATAAATATAGAAGAAACAGCCAAAACATAACTAGGAACATACATAAAAATTAGCAGAAAATAAACCCTTATGCTATGTGATCACTGATTCAGACTAGAATTATAAAAGCATGAGTCAAAATTAACAAAAAATTCAAAGGAAACAATTAATCCATCACTAAAACCTAAATAGATAATCTTGACAACTATCACTATGGTTGGCAAAAAGAGATCCCTTTTTTTTTATCAAAGACATAATTCCTCCCTATAAAATGAATTTCCAAGCAAAACAATCAAAACCAAATATTTATGCCAATCGATAATACATAATCAGACTAACATTTAAATTAAAAAAATCCAACCTTGAAACCTAATGTTTGTTAAGCGAAGAAATTTTATTTCTTCAAAAAACCCAACATTCAAATCAATTAGAGTAATTCATAAAAAGAGAGATAGAGAAACTCACCGTTTGGGTTTGGGAAGGCTGAGAGGAGTAATTGTCAGCTTGAGAAGTGGCCATTGAAGTTAAAAGAGATGGAAGAGAATGAAAACTGAGTGGGAACAAAGAAGGAAGAGGAGGGTGAGACCGAGAAAAACGAGGGCAAAGCGGAAAAGAAGTCTGGGGAGAAGGAAAATTAGAATAAGAGCGAAAGGGGAATCTAAGAACAAAATAACTACTTGAATACTGGGTCCATCTTTTTGGAATAAGAAAATGAAGATTGTTGGATTCCCGAGATATGAGGAATTTGATGCTTGTTTGATGACTGATAAAGGTTAAAGATGGTGCCACTGTTTGGACTGATAACCCCATTTTTGCTTTTGCATTTTTGAAATGTTTGGATTTTATAGGTGGACAGAATTTGAAGAGTTCTTTGATTCCGTTTGATAAAGCAGGGGAAGCGGACCTGTAAAACAGTGTTTTTTTTGGGTTTATATATTATTTGGTATTTGAGTTTGGCTTTAATATTCAATTTGGTACCTCTGTTTGTTGTTCCAATTTAGTAACTTAGTTTGGTTTCAATGTTCAATTTGGTATCTAAACTAAATGAAATCATGCCTTCCAATGAATATTTGACACATGTGCCCTAGTAAAAAAGAATAGGTACTTAATTACAAAAGAAACTCAGGCACTAAACTGAACAATAAAATTAAACTCAGGTACTTCATTGAGATAAAAAAATACTCAAGTATCAAATTAAAAAACTTAGTAGTAAATTAATTATTGAAGCCAACCGAAATACTTAATTGGGACAAAAAACTCAAATATCAAATTAAATATCGAAAGTATATTAACTTTTTTAAGTTCCATTTTTTCTCTTATTTAATATATCTTAATAAGCTATATGTATATAATTTAAATAATTTTTAATATAATTATAATTATAATAACTTTTATCTATCATTTAGTTGTATATAATTTTAATTTATAATTTATTATTTAATATAGTCATGAATATTTAATAATTTTTTATTTTATGTATACACACATTTTAGGATTATGTTTTTAAAGGTTATTTTTTCACTTTCATCTCTCTATCATCATTATTACATTTAGATCCAAACAGATATTCTATAATTTATTTTAATCGGTAAATAATGAATATTATGGTAAATGTTATTTTTAATCTGAAAAAATGAATTCTAAATTTCATTTCGTTCTATTTTTATTGAACTTTCTTCAAAAATATTACTAAAAATACATTGAAAATTTTCTTACAAGTACTTATGCGTTATGGGTATCTTTTAAGGGATAAAATTAGATGTATTTAATACATGAATCTTATACATTTAGTTACATCAATGAGCAAAATAAACTGAAAAATAAAAACTTATAAATAAATATATGAAATTTTTATTTTTACACAGTTAAAAAATAATTATAATTTTATTTATAAGTCTTCTACTATATTTATTATACATAAACTCATACAGCATCAAACATTATTTATTTTTTAATAAGTCAAAATATAAATTTGTCAATTAAAATTAAATGAATAAATTGACCAAATAAAACATGCATATTAATAACAAATAACATAAAATGGGCTTTCTTAAGAAGAATATAATTTGGCCTTTTTAATTGAACAAATATATGTTGAATAAGGAAAGAAAAGAACAAAAAATGGGACTTACCGTAGGTTTAGAGGATGGAAATTGTGTATGTGATGAGGCAGCTTTAGAGTTGAGGGCAAAGAAGGTCCAAAAGGATGTAAACAATGTCGGAACAAATGGCAAAGAGAAGGGTGAGAAGGAAGAACACAAGGGTTACACGAAAAAGAAGGATGAATAGGATCAAAGCTACGATGGTTTGGAACAAGAACAAGATTGGTGAATCTGATATCAGCATTGTTGGGTTTTTGGTGAATCTGAAGCTTTTTCAATGCTTAAAGGACTGAAAGATTAGGTGAAGTTCATGAGGCTTCTAGGGTCCCGCCATAGTATACATGGACCAGTGAATCAACTCTTTAAACCTTCTCAAGACTTCTTTTGCTAAATAAAACATATACTCCACTTGGGAATCTTTTTAAGCTAAATTGAATCAATATTTTCTTCATGTGACAGTAATCTTGGTAAAAGTACTATTAAAGTTTTTTTTATTAAAAGTTAGTTAGGTTGTATTTCGCTTTAATTACTTATAAAATGAACAAATTAGTTCATGGTTCTTTTTGTTAAAAATTTCATCAACTTCTACTATTAAAATCTAATGTGACTAACAGAATAACTAGATAATTTAGTTCTTGATTCTTTCTATTAAAAATTTCATCCCTACTATTAAAAGCTGACGTCACTGATGGAATAATTGAAGAGTTACAAATAATGTACTATGTGTATCTCATGCTGACATACATGAACCAGTTTTTAACAATGGGAATAAATAGAGCTTTTAGCAAAATGACCATTTTACTCTTTTATCTAGCGCATAATGACTAATATGCCCTTTTTTTTGAGTAAAACAGCAAAATGTAATGAACTCCTTAGAATTTGTACAGTTAAGTTTATTATCATTTGTGATATTATACCTAATTTTGATATATAGACTTTTTCTTTTAACTTCTTTAAAAATATTAATTAAACTACTCCCAAAAAAAAAACTCATCCAATTAAGTTGTCGAACATTAAAAAAATTATCAATTAAGTTTTTTGACCAATAATTTTCATTGTTGACTGTTATTGTGTTGATGTGGTCACTACTATCTATTAAATCAATTGTCATGATGTTAATGTGGCACTACCCCAACAAAGAAAATAAAAAATTCAAAAATAATAAAAAAAATATTATTTAAATTTATTTCAAAAATTCACATATAAAATCAACCTTAATAAATCGTACCAAATTGATCCTAACTTGGTCAGAAGTAATTGATCTTACTAAATTCAACTTAGCTTCCTCCTCTGCATAAAATTTCTAAACCATTCAACTGAACCACCCGTAACATTCGTGTCTTCAATGCCAATTAATTTCTAATAAAACCCTGTAATCTCCTTTGCGATCTTATCAAGCTTGATCCCATTTTCATCGAAAAGGACATCAATTGGCTGTCTTTTATTTTTCACGTTAACCAAGCTATGGAAAAAACTGGTATCATGATCTCCATCATAAAGCCATTTGAGTTTAGCTTTTTGCTTATAGAAATTCTTCTCAGCTTCCTCTTAACTCTTTAAGTTCATTATTTCAAACTGAGTAGAAACTCAACTGGAATCAGGCCTGGATTAGTCAGAACAGCTAACTGCACCGCTTCAAGTCGGCTTCTAGTCTCCCTTACTCTGAGAATTATCACTAATTAATTGAAAGAAAAGTTCATAACAGTCTAGCTTATCCCATATATTTTTGTGAACCAAGCCCAGTAGGACAACTTTAAAAACCATGGGCCGACTTAATGGAAGACAATCCTGAAGCCTGTAAAGACTCTTCCAGATTTCTCTTTTCCTTTTTGTGAACCCAAATCCGATAGCGGCTTCAACTTTTTCATATATCAAATATTTTTAATGTTTTCTTTTCCTCCTTCAGTAATGGTGGCTAAGCAAAGCAATGCTTATCTAATATATGTTTGAGAAAGTCAAAACCATAATCAAACCAACCAACCAGAGTAAGTTTTTTCCCTCAGTCAAACTCTATATTCAATGCACTTTTTTTATCAACCGTTGAATATTTGTCCCTCAGGTTAGACTAAACAGAATTTGAATTGGGGTGCACGTGGGTCCAGAGTACAAACACACGTTGAGAATTTTATAACTGTTTTTACACGTGATCTACATCTTGCAGCTGCTTCATGTGAATATTTTTAGGGTAAATAAATTAAAAAATTTTATTTAAATTACAATTTGGTCGCTAACATTGAGTAGCGATACAGTAATTAAAATGTAATAAATTAAAATTTAGAAATTAAAATATATAGATTTAAATAAATTATACATAAATGAATATTTTTATAATTCACCTATTTTTTAGGTTGCCATAAAGAGGTAAAAAATTGTGACTGCATGAAGGACACGTGTTGTTCAGAGCCATCACCAGCACACGGTGACAGACTAATTAAAGAAAAGTAAAAGCTATATAAAAAGGAACCTATCATCTATTTTAACTGATGTATTTATTAACATGGATGATCGGTTTTATTTCCTTCCTAAACGAAGCCAATATCATTGGATCCGACATTGGACTGCCACTCTAGTTCCATGATTTTGCTTTAATTTATAAGTTTATACAATCTTATATTATATTTTATAGTTTTGAATTAATGGAAAATATTCTTGGATTGATATCTTATCTGAAAATAACTAAAGCTTTACTCTTTTACCAAAAGAATCTTTAATGCTAATATTTCATTTGACATTAATTTATAGAAACTTTAAGAAAGAGACAGATATATTATGAACTCAATCCTCATTTTGGTTTTCTTTAATCATAAAAAATGGCTGCATGTATATACATTAAAAGGTTACATTCTTTCTTCTTCTCTTATCAAAATAGTTGAATTTACCCTAAAAAATAAAAATAGTTGAATGTTACTTTTGAATTGTAAACAAGCCACAATATCTTGACTAGATGTTCAAAGCAAGATCTTGCCTTAATTAATTATAGGAAGAAAAGTAACAAAACTATTTATTACATCAGCAGCAATTGAATAATAAACCTGAATTAGAATCTAAAAATTTATTCTGTGGGATAGTCAGATTTTAAGATTTTAAAATTTTCAATATCTTAGGGGTGGGTTTGGATTGGCGATTGGGTGCGGTGCGGTGCGTTTAGTTTACTTTTTGTCTCACGCTACAGTATCGCTACAGTATCTAATCTCACCGCCACCGCTGTTTTTATACTAACCGCAAGTATATGCACCACCCATCCAAACTCACATTTAATCTTCTCATGATAATCTTTTTTTTTTTTAATTCAATAGAAACCCAAACTTGTCTCGATTAAATAAAGTTTTTATTGAATAATGGAATTTGGAATTAGTTTGAAGTTTATTAAAAATTGAATAAAATTTAATAATAAATAAATAAAAAGAGAATGGGATTAGGAAGGACAGAAGAGAAGGGGGTAGTTGAATGGAGGAAAAAGGAGATGAAAAATTGGCGTGCAATTTCAAACTCCAGCAAGGCGCCATGTGTAACTGACGTGGAATGGGACCATTCATGTCTGGTGGCTAATTTCTTCATTTCACCATCATAGTCAAATCATGATTACGATATTTATGTAATTATGTTCCATCATTATTTATTTTCACATATTTATAAAAAAAAACATTTGAATCTTCCCATTTCTCCCCCACATCAAGATACCCCAAATCCAAACCCTTTTCAAACCCATCATCCATGTCATGCATGTATGTATCATGGATGGCGGGACATTATGCTAACGATGCTCATCATCATGTCGTTGTTGTTGTATTAAAAACAAAAGTGAGGCTCATAGTCAGAGCTGAGTCAGAAAATTAGGACCCTCAACTTCCCCTTGCTCTTAATTTCAACTTTTATAATTATTGATTCATATATTCATTTAGTTTAACTATAATATAAAAAATCATTTTTACTTCAATATAAATTTAATTTTGGAGTCACCCAGGTGGAGGCCACCGATAAAAAAAATATTTTATTGAATCAAAGTCTACATTTATTGGAATGTTTTATAAGAAATTTTATAAATATATAAAAGCTTGGGGGATTTGTTATTTTGGGTACGTATATACATCACCATTTAGTTGTATCCAAAACATAAAAAATTATAAAGTAAATAATCAAATGAAGCGTATAAAAAGAAGATGCCTTCTAAGATATCAACCTATATGCTCATACCTCTATATAATAAGGGTAGGCTTGATTTGGATAATGTTTCATTAAGATCTCCTTATGGAATTACAGTGTTAAAACATTGATTAAACTCAATCATATGGGGGCATTCTCTTCCAATATTTTAATTACCCAATTAATTGGATATATCATTCCCCAAATTGGTGTATGAATGAGTGTAAAAATCATTGAATGATGGAATGCACCAACTGCGTGCCTTATCCGTCGATCCCCCACTAAATTAAGGATAATTTTTGTGCGTTATAAAACCTCCCTTTGACTTGCATTGTTAATTAGCTTAGTTTAATCACAAGAGATGAGATCCGTGATTAGTTCGAAACTCAATTGCATCAACCGTTAATCTGTCATCAACATACAATTAATTAAACAATAATGAATTTGTCATTTTGTTTTCGGCAGGCATGCTTCATGCTTGCGTTGCCATCCATCCAATCCATCTGCTTTTTAGAAGCTTCCCAATCAACTTATATTCAAAAAGTTACTGCTGCATGTTAATGTAATTGGCATTATAATACAAAAGTAATCTATTTAATATATAAACAAATTTTCTGCAGTTTATGGACTAAAGGGTTTTGCCATCAAAATTAAAGCTTTAATTTAATTAATTTTATTATTATTATGCCATAGCCGACTTATTATTGTTTAATAGTCTTTCTCACTCGTGAATCATGATGTCAGAATTAGAGTATGAAGAAGGAATATTATTTATCTTAGTAATTATTATATTATATGATATCAATTGAGGTTTATGCCAGCTGATCATTTTTTTTATTCTTCTAAAAAATAACTCATTAAATAATTTGCTAGGTAACCCCCTCCATTTTTGTCAGGTTCAACAAGGCTAAATGATTAAATCAGCTGATCTCAGGCCTGCTTAATGTCATGTTTTCTTCTTCACTACTAATATAAAACAATTATGATGAGTACAATGTTGAGTTTGGTAGAAAACAAATTTTAGCCATGCTTTAATAACTTCATATTTAAACCCAATCCTATGAAATCATATTAATCATATAATAGTATATGTTTTTGGAGAAAGGGTTTAAAATTTTGTGAAATAATTTGATTGGTATGAAATTGTGGGTGTAGTTAGGTAAAGACTGAAGACTCATAAAACATGACATATAAGCTTACGTGCCATTCCACTAACAACAGGGACTCCATTGTTTGGGTTACTCGTCGTCTCTCAATGGAGGGGTTCATTTGTAATCATCGAATCGCCACCAAGAAAACATGTTGTGGAATGGGGGTGGGTGTGTGTTTTTCTCCATGGAAATCTCATTTCTTACTCGGGTTGCATTGCACTCAAGGAAAGAACATGTAGTGTTTACACATAGTAGAAAGGAAACATTGGGGGTCTTTCCATGAAATGAAATTTGACTTTTGGTGTGGTTGGAAAATGAGAAATCCCTTTTCTGCAAAAATAGGAATTCACTGTAAGGTTTTTGGTAGGAGGAGTCGTCTCATGGGTGTTCAAGAAATTTGGAAAGTTTGTCATATAAGGGGAAGTTGCGTGGAAGGTGGAAAGTAGCAAATTTTCCATTTGAGACAATACTTAAAATTATTCATAATCTCTCCTAACTTATAAATAGGAGGATAATTTGCTTTAGTACAGTTGAACCCCACGTCCTCCTATATTGATAACAATACCTATGCCATCGGGCTAAGACTCAATCGGTATTTCTTCCGTCATTTGACGCTACATCACTTGAATAATTTTCAAGTTTTTTGCATGCACATTTCCAAGTTACATAAGAACCGTAAACATTAGACATGAAAGATTCACCAAACCTATTTATTTTATGAATATGAATTGATATATATTATAACTTTGCCAATAAAATGATACAATTTCATTAAAAATAAACTTACATATGTATAGACAACTTTCTTTATTACAACTCTATTTATCTAACAAAATTTTGAATGTTATACAAAAGTGCTTTGTTATACTCTTATAATAACATTCGAGACACTTATAACAACATTTAAGATTCAAATTATATTTTTTTTAAATTTAAATTAAAAACTACAATATTATTAATTAATGAAATTTTAAAAGTATCTTAATAAAATTTACTAATATAATTCCATTTATTAAATTTTATTTTTATTTAATAAAAACGAATTACTATATTTTATTTGAATTTTTTAAAATTTTAAATTTAAAACTATAATTTAGTAATATTATTATTAATTAATGAGAATCTTTAATAAAATGTACCGATGAAATTCCATCTATTAAAAATTATACTTATTTAATTAATAAAATATATTTTATATAAAATTTAATTATTTTATTGAAATAATAGTTTAACTATTTTTTTTTCGATTCTACATAAAAAAAATTGGTGTAAAGAATTAATTTAATAAAAAAATATATTGTATATTTTATAGTTGTTATAGATGAAAAAATCGATGCTATAGCAAATTAATTGTTATAATGAATGATGTTAACAAAGAGAATGATACAGAAATGGCTTAAAGCATCTATTTTTAATAACTTTTCCTTTGCCCTAAAAAGATTAATTAAATAATATCCTTAACTGTTAAATGATTAAATCACCTTCACTAATTAAAATAAATTATATTATTTAAGTGTATTTTAATATTTTCTATTTGAAGAAAATTAAAATATATATATACTCGGATTTGAACCCAAACCACTCAATTAAAGGTTTATTTTAATACATGTTCATTTTAATTATGTCCCCTCCCCTTTTATCTTTTCTCTTGTACTTCTTAAGAACTAAAGAACTAAACAAGTGGATTTCTTTCTTATAACATAATGATAAATGTAATGATATCTTTTGTCTTTTTCTGTCACTCATTTTTATCAGCATAACATTTTTCCTAATTTTTTTTCAATTATTGCTGGACTCTAGACTCTATATAGTTTAGATAACTCGCGAAAATTTTTGACATATTTGATTGCGATCTTGATATAGACAGGGCACTCCTTCGTCTCAAAATCTGAATAGAACAATCTTTATTATTTGAAGTGGTTCTTTCGGGCAATTATCAAAAGAGGGCAATTGCTTCATATTTGATCAATTGAGATATCTGGAAACAATAACAATATCAATATAACAATAATATATATATTTCATTCGAAATTCTATATTTTGTATTCTTTTTAGATGTTTTATTATTTCTATCAATTGTATATATTAGAGGTGATTATGGGCCGGGCCAGGTCCAGACAAAATTTTAGGCTCATTTTCTTGGCCCGAGCCTAGCCCGGCCCGACTCATATTAAATATATATTTAATATATATAAAATATATATTTGATTAAAAATGAAAAATATATATTTGATTAAAAATAAAAAATATATATTTAATATATAATTCGGGCCGGGCTGGACCGGGCCAAAAAAGTTTTACTGAAGCCCGGCCCATTTTCTAAACGGGCCTCATTTTTTTGCCCAAACTCATATTTCGGGCCTATATTTTTACCGGAACCCTCCCATCTTCGGGCGAGTCGTCGGGCCGGGTTATTAAGTGCTTTACTAAGTTTGTGTTATCCTCATTCGGGTCACTAACTCGATTAGAAAATTATAGAAATGCCATTCCATGTATATGGTGGGATTTGCACCCGCGCTAATTGGATTTATAAAACCTTAAATTATCACTCAACCAAAGCTTCATTTTTATGTATTTAATACATTTTCATTTTAATATGCACAAGTTATTATTCCCATTAGTTGTTCATTTTACTCACAATTTAGTCAATTTTTTAATTTTAATATTGTACATATTTCATGTGTTATTATAATTAATTAATTTCAAACCTATATTGTATATTATTTTTAAACATCCATTCTTATTTTAAATTCGTGTTTAATTAGATTTTTGGATAAAACCTTTAAAAAATGTATTTTTTTAACCTCGAAGTTGGGAGCATATAAACTTCATAATTTAAAACATGATGCACGCTTTTGAGCTTGGCGAGAAAAAGGTGCTTCGTTGGTTAGGAGCTGCGAGAGGAATGTAAATTTCCTGTCAAATTTGTCCTTAATATCAGGTTTTATTTTTAGTATTTTGTAAATGTGCGTATTATACTTGCAAACAATTGAAGTATTTGATAAAAGTTCATACTTAATGCATTGATGATATAACATTTTACATCATCTTAGTGAATTAAAATGATGATACCGGATGAGATTATTAATTGCATTGTCAGTATTTCACTCCCACATCCTTCTGCGGGTTCAAATAGAATTGTTTGGGTGGACACCTCGGCAGGTTCTTTTTCTGTCAAGAGCGCTTATAGGCTGATTAAAGAGAATTCGTAGGGTTCGAGGGATGAAGTGTGGAACCTGCCATGGAAATGCCAAAGTCCTCAGAGGGTTTGACTCTTTATTTGCCTGGCTCTCAAGTAATGTTTTCTTATGCAAGTGGAGAGGCTAAGGCATAGTATTGTGAATGATGATTAGTGTACAGTCTACAGGTTAGTTTCAGAGAATGTAATTCATGCCATGAGAGACTGTAGTGCAGCGAAAGGTATTTGGTCACAGATTGTTCCAATTGAGGAGCATGTTTGCTTCTTTTTCGGGAACTTGCAGGAGTGGCTTGCGTCTAATTTGCAAAAATGTCAAAATTTAGCCTTTGAGGGGAACGATTGGTTGGTTTTCTTTGGTCTAGTTACATGGTGTATTTGGAAGAACAAGAATTTCCTTATTTTTCAAAGAATGCCATGGAGTGCAGAAGAAATTATCAAAGGTTCGTATAGTTGGGCTAAGCAGCATGTGTCTTTTCGCAAGGTAAACTCTATTGTGAGGCAAGTTATGAGGGGCAAGTACAATTGGATAGGTAGTTGGGTGCGGATAAAATCTGATGGTTCGGTTAAGATAGAATCAAGATATGTTGTTGCAGGGGGAGTCTTGAGAGATGAGTAAGGGGAGTGTATTATTGGTTTAAACCGACGGTTGGGGAAATGCTCAATCTTTGATGCTGAATTACGAGGTATTTTAGATGGGCTGTCAATATTGCAAGGAAAGCAATGTGATAGAGTGTTGATGCAAATAGATAGTTTGGAGATTATTGAAGTTATTCATGAATCTAATTCGAGGTCCTTTAACTTGGCATTAATCAGACATATACATCAGCTCCTGAAGAATGTAGAGAATTAGATACTAGAGTACATCTTTAGAGAAGATAACAAAGAAGCAGATCGAATGACTAAAATAACTTTTGGTAGAGAGAATGAGTTACAGTTATTTGCAGAAAGCCCTTTTGTTTTAGTTTAATTAGTCGTAATTTTATTCTTTTCAAAAAAAAATATGATACGATATTAAAAATGAAGTTAAATGAATTTAATTAGAAAATTTTATGATGATTTGCCATCATTTGGTTAATTGATGGCACATGCATAAACAGGTAGCACTGATTTTGACTCAAAAATGATAAATTTGAATTCTTTAAATTTTGTGAAACTATAAGTTAAAATGATAGTGAAATTCAAACATTTATAATTCATTTGTTACCATTGTAAAGCAATTATTCACTTTACCCCTGCATCAAATGTATCGCGTCAAATGTTAATTCTTTTATAAATGGAAAACCACTGGAATTCATAAAGAGGTTAAATTTTAGTTTTTTTTAATAAAATATATATTAATTGATATTTTTTTAAATATAATTATTAGAAAAATACTAATTAAATATAGATAAAAATATTTTTATTAATTAGAATCAAAATTAATTGAATGTCATATATTTGAAATAATACTTAAATCGATGTCTTGTTACGAAATAAAAATAGATATTATTTTTTGGGGTTTAAATATTATTAAATTGATGATGAAACCCCACAAAGTCATAATCAAAGGTTAGAATCTTAAAATACACCAAAAGCATAATGGGGATGATGCAAGCAAAGGCGTGACTTCTCTTATCTTCTAAATGATTGGCGAACCTCGGCTGCCCCATTTTCGTTGAAATTAATAAATAAACAACAAATACGTCACCGTTTCTGAATACAAACAAAAGACTCCACCCTCATCTTTCGTAATTCTACCCGTCCTTTCATTTCACCATTTCATGCGTTTGTATACACACAACCTTTTGTCTTCTTCATCTTTTCAATGGTGTGGCCGTGGACACAGTTTTACTTCTTCTCCAGGAATTATAAAATTATTTATTTGTCCAAGTCTCATCGATGTATCCACCTTGAAAGCCCTCTTTCAATGGCGTAGCTTTTGTCCTTCACCAAAGTGCAATGTTATATATATATGTATGGAACCGCATGCCCACACCTCTATCCTTTCCTTTCTTTTCCAAATGACTTCGCTAAAAAAACCATCATAAAAGTCAATTGGTTGTTCACATTTCATGGATCCATATATGCATATCAATGAGTGAATGAAGTGATTTCTCATCAACATGTTCCAGCATATGTCTTTTTTATTATTACAATAACAATAATACTAATTAAATTAGGACTTAATTTATTATAAGCCGTGTTTATTGAATATATTCAATTCTAATAAATATCGGTATGTGATGTGATACATTAATAACACATACACTACCACAAATACCATTTCAATACATCTCATGTACATGATATATTATTTTAGGGTTTTTTTTTCTCTCGTTAAAGAAAACTATTATGTATGCTTGTAACCATCCAAGTTTACATACACATATGCATATTGTTGCTAGAGTTTTAGAATTGTTGTATGGATGAGTTTCTAGTTATAATGATTGTTGACACCATTTTTTGATGGAAAACGGAGTCGACTTGGGTTTTGAAAAATGAAACAAAAACGGGAGTCGCCACCAATCCTTTTTTGATAAGGTGTGATCGGATCACCTTGAAAAGTAGTTGTTTTTAATAAACGATTTAATTTTACTAAAACAACGCTTTTGGTCCACGAAAATCAGAAAAACGGGTTCGGGAGTCGGTTACGCACGAGGAAGGATTAGCACCCTCAATACGCCCAAAATTGGTACCTAGTTGATTACTTAATGTCTTAGTGTCGAAAAATTGAAAACTTTAAAGAAATTTAAAATACGATCCTTAAAAAAACTCAAATAGCATAGATTAAAATTCAAGAGGATATTTAACAATTTGGTTAAACGAGAAATCGGAGCCCAACACCTTAGGGCACGTTCCTCGAATTTCCAAACGCAAAACATTGCCTCATTTTATAACTTTTGAAAGGATATTTAGCTATTTGGTTGAACGAGAAAAATCGACACCCAGCACCTTAGGGCATGTTATCTCGAATCTCCAAACGCAACACATTGCCATATTTTGAGATTTTTAAAAAGGATATTAAGCCATTTGGTTGAACGAGAAATCGCAACCCAGCACCTTAGGGCACGTTCCTCGAATTTCCAAACGCAAAACATTGCCTCATTTTATAAATTGAAAGGATATTTGGCTATTTGGTTAAACGAGAAAAATCGACACCCAGCACCTTAGGGCATGTTATCTCGAACCCCCAAACGCAAAACATTGCCATATTTTGAGATTTTTAAAAAGGATATTAAGCCATTTGGTTGAACGAGAAATCGCAACCCAGCACCTTAGGGCACGTTCCTCGAATTTCCAAACGCTAAATATTGCATCAATTAGAAATATTTTCTCCTTTTTTGAAATATGATATTTATATGCATGGGGAATAATAAACATGATAATGTGAATAATAAAAAAGAACAAAAACGAATAATAAGATAAATCAATCATGCATATACCATAGCAAATAAATAAATAAATAAACTAAAGCATAAAAATGAGCATATAAATAAATACGTAAACAAACATAAAAGGAAAATAGGTGAAAATTATAAAATGAAAAGTATGTACATAAAAAGGGACTATATATGTATGTATATACATAAAATTATAAAAATATGAAAAATATATATATATTATAAAATATAAGTATCTACATGTATATGTATATAGGTTATAAAATGCTAAAATATAAAAAATATAAGTATGTTCATTATAAAAACACGTGTATGTACATAAATATAAAAAAACCAAGATATAACAATGTGCATATATATACTTATACAAAATTAAAAAATGTGTACATACATATATCATAAAACCTTGTTCACTCATATATATACTTGAGATTATAATAAATATGTACAATAGTTTTAACAATAATATATAATAAAAAAGTACATATTAAAATAATGTATACACATATATATAATGTAAATGAAAATATAAACAAAACAGAAATTAATAAATAAAGAAAAATAAAATAAAAAATGGAGGGGATTAAATCGAAATCAGGGATAAATATAAAGGCCCAAATCATAAAGTGAAAAAAAAAGGTAATTAAAACACGCTACAAAAGGATGAGGACCAAACATGCAATATTCCATGTCACTCAAACGGTGCCGTTTCAGCGGAATCTAAGCGCACGGTCTGAGGACCAAATCGAAACAACAGAAAAATTTAAGGCCACAATTGAAAATACGCGAAAAACTACATTGAAAGCACCACAAAATCAGAGGGGGCCAATTGCGCAAGTAATCCAAGAGAAAAAACACGTGGATCCTCCCCTCGGGTCAGGTCACCGCGTGGGTTAGAGACCAAAACGATGCCGTTTTTGGTCTCTAAACCCTAAGCCCAAACGGTGTCGTTTCATTTTTATTATTTAAACTAAAATCGTTTTTTTACCCTCATTTCAGCCCTAACTTCTAAAAAAAACAAACTATCCCCCTTCTCTCTAGGTTTTCAAGCCCGGCCTAAGCCGTCGGCGAGCTTGCACGGTGGCTCCGCCACTCACTGCCGTAGCTCCGCCGCACTGGAAGGCCCAAAATAGTTTTTTAGAGAAGGGTTCCCCTTTCTTTTAAAAAAATAAAAAAAAACCCTAAATAGAAGGGTGACCTTTCGGCCTCACCGTCCTTTCAGTCATGGTCCGGGCGAAACCCTAAAGGATTCCGTAACCCCGACGAACGGAGATCTCTGACGGTGGTTTGTGTCCGAACCTCAGGTACGTTTCAAAACCCCCTATCTATATCTATTTTGTTGTTTTTTATCTACACGGTGCGCGAAAAGAAAAATAAAAATCTAAAAAAGAAACAGAGGCTTGAAGTAAGAAAAATATCAACCTTTGACGCTTTGATTGATTTTTTTGTTTTGTATTCTCTTGTTGTTTTTAAAGATTACATTTTTTTTCAGGCTTTCTAGCCGATTACAAAGGTTCTCTCCTTTTTCTTTCTGTGTTTCTATCCTCTTTGGCTTTGTTTTGCAGGGTCAAGCAAGGTCAACGGAGGTGACCTTGCCATTTCGGTGCAAAAAGGAGGCAGACTTCGGGACGAAGCACCTCGGGTGGCCCGAAAAAGAGGGGAACGGCGCGAGAGGGGAGGGAACCCTAGGGTTCCCTGGTGCTTGCTTGATTTTTGGGCTCCAATGGGCCGTCTAGGTTTTTTAGAATTTGGGCCGTTTTAGGCCTGTTGTACATGGGTCATTTAATTTTAGGCCCGGGCATAAATTGAGTCCTACAGCTGCCCCTCTTTGTTTTTTGTCGTGTAACGAGAACAGAGCAAAGACTTCAAAATGACCAATTTTGCCCGGTCACGCCGAGTCTTAACTTCTTCTGGTGCTTCTCTTCTTCGAATAACTTTATTCCAGTCCACTGTGGCTTGTTGCTTCGATCTTCTTCGCAAGGACTTCAGGGGATGAAGTTTGTGATTTTAATCCACTCTTTTGCAACTTCAAGGAGATAGGATTGGTTCTGTCTGCTCCACTACTACTTAGGGAGATAAGACTTGATGCGATCTGCTCTACTACTGCTTAGGGAGATAAAATCTGCAAGGTTCAACCTACTCCACTACTACTTAGGAAGATAGGACTTGATTTCTTCTATCTGCTCCACTACTGCTTAGGGAGATAGGACGTGATGCGATCTGCTCCACTGCAATCTCAGGGAGATAAGATCTCTGGCTTCAATCTGCTCCACTGTAACCGCAGGGAGATAATATCTGAAATTCTTCGGTCTACTCCACTGTAACCTCAGAGAGATAAGACCTGATGCGATCTACTCTACTGTAACTTCAGAGAGATAAGATCTTTTATTTTAATCCGTTCCACTGTAACTTCAGGGAGATAGGATAGTGTCTTCGATCTGCTCCGCTGTAATCTCAGGGACATAAGATCTCTGGCTTCAATCTGTTCCACTGTAACCTCAGGGAGATAAGATCTGAAATTCTTCGGTCTGCTCCACTGTAACCTCAGAGAGATAAGACCTGAAGCGATCTACTCTACTGTAACTTCAGAGAGATAAGATCCTTTTTAATCCACTTCACTGTAACTTCAGAGAGATAGAATAGTGTCTTCGATCTGCTCCGCTGTAATCTCAGGGAGATAAGATCTCTAATATTCACCGACCTGTTCTCTAGGGAACATGACCTGTATAATGAACCTAATTATGCCTAATGATTAGGATGGCACGATCAAGAATGAATCAAATGCTCCTAACTAGACATGTGTGAATGGTGTTTGCATGAATGCATAATTTTATATTTTCGAGAATGATCTCACTTAGGTTGTCATTACTCAAAGTTTATTAAGGCTTTGTGACTGACGTGTTACAGCACGCTTTTTGCTTGACTGGCTTTTCTGAAGAAACATTTAGCCAAGTTGCCCCCACTGTAAACCTCAAAGTTTAATCCACTAAGGCGCACAATTTGTGCCATCATTCTCCCACTGCAATCCAATAGTAAAAATATGTGGCTTTTATCTCAATCCTATCTTATCACAAATCAAGGATACAGGATCTAAATCGTTCTGGTTTCTTACACCATTCTCAAAGTGCCGTATTCATGTACAAATGAAGGCTCTCTTCTCCAAGGTAACCTCTTCCTATTGCCTGATGGTCATTGCTTGCTTGTTTGTGTAGGCTTTGTCACCAACATGGCATTTTGTCAATCAACGCATTTGACGACAAAAATCTAAAAAGAAAGTCTAAATTTAGACTATTCCTTCCCAAATTTCCAACCTTTAAATTTGGTGTGTTCTAAACAATAGTCTTGCTTCAGGCTCTTTTATTATTTAGAAACTTTTCAGAGTAATATGCAAAACTTCATTTGTGAAAGTTTTATTAGTCCACACAACATATTTGCAAAAAGGTTATAACAATGAATAAGAATAAAGCTGGTTCTGATCATAACTCAAAAGAAATAAAACATCGAAAATAGTGAAAGAAAGATAACAAAGAAGTGGATTGAGAATATGTATCTTAGCAAAAAGAAAAAATGTATTTTCAAGAATATACATATAATAAGAACTAGGTGCCCCAGTTATCGCAACTTGAATTTCTCTGTACAAACTTTCTGAAGACCATTCGGAGTTTGACATGTGTTTAGGAGATCTACAATACTCTGTCAATGCTCCAAGACGTCGCATATCCTTTCTTGTTGGTTCGGGTAAAGCAAGATCTTCACATGCCCCTGATCAAAATTTGATCTGTTCAAATCACCTTATGCCTCAATTCGATCAATACTTGAGCCACCCTTTCCGGGTTTTCGACTTAAGCCCCCTTTGGTCTCAAGGTGCCCTTTGCAGGTTTTCACCCTGGCCTCTCCAAAGTTTTTTTTTAGGAAGCAAAGCGCCCTTTGCGAGTTTTCACTTTGGTTCCCTTTTCTCTCAAGTGAAGTATTTCTTGACGGAGTCTGCGTTTACAGGATTTGACAAACTTTTGCCGTCCATCTCACCTAGGATCAAAGCCCCACCGGAGAAGGCCTTCTTTACAACATAAGGACCTTCCCAATTTGGCATCCATTTTCCTCTTGAATCTTTTTGCATGGGGAGAATCTTTTTTAGCACCAAGTCTTCTTCACGAAACTCTCTAGGGCGGACCTTTTTATTATTGGTATATTTGCCCGTGACGAATAGCTCTTAGCCTCTTTTATTCTATTAGGTTCAATTGATCGTACTGAGATTGGACCCAATCGGCTTCGTCCAACTGTAGCTCAGATAGCACCCGTAAGGAAGGGATTTCAACTTCAATAGGTAATACCGCCTCCATTCCATATACCAGAGAAAAAGGTGTTGCCCCGGTAGAAGTTCTAACAGATGTTCGATAGGCAAGGAGAGCAAATGATAACTTCTCATGCCAATCCTTGTAAGTTTCAGTCATTTTCCCCACAATCCTTTTAATATTCTTATTGGTCGCCTCCACTGCACCATTCATTTTTGGATGATATGGCGACGAGTTATGATGTTTGATTTTAAATTGGCTGCAAACCTCAGCTATTGTGCTATTATTCAAATTTAACGCATTGTTGGATATGATTTTCTCAGGCATTCCATATCGACAAATAATCTCTTTCTTCAAGAATTTGCTGACTGCCGACTTCATGACATTTGCATATGAAGCAGCTTCCACCCACTTGGTAAAGAAATCAATGGCCACGAAGATGAAGCGATGCCCATTAGAAGCCTTTAGTGATATTGGCCCAATAACATCCATACCCCACATGGAAAACGGCCAAGGAGAGGTCATGACGTGAAGAGGTGAATGAGGCGTATGTATTTTGTTTCCGTAAATTTGGCATTTGTGGCATTTCTTGGCATAATCAATGCAATCTCCTTCCATGGTGGGCCAATAGTACCCAAATCTCATGATCTGTCTGGCCATCGTAAAACCATTGGCGTGCGTCTCACAAATACCCTCATGTACTTCCTCTAAAATTTTCTTGGCATCCACGACATCCACACATCTTAACAGTACCTGATCCTTCCTTCTTTTGTATAGCACTTCCCCATCTAGGACATATTCGATGGCTGTTCTTCTCAGAGTTCTTTTGTCATTCTCTGTCGCTTGATTAGGGTAGTCTCGATTCTTCACGTACGATAGGATATTCTGATACCAAGGACAGTCATCTTTCCCCTCCTCTTCAATGTTGCAGCAATGAGCTGGGGTCTCATAAATACTCATCTGAATAGGCCTCATTGCCTCGAGTCTATTCACCTGAATCATCGAAGCTAGAGTAGCTAATGCGTCAGCCATCTGGTTTTCCTCTCGTGGAAGATAATAGAAGGTGATATCGTCAAATTCATCAGCCAATTTGAGGACCAGTTTTCTATAATCAATTAACTTAGGGTTCCTAGTCTCCCATTCCCTTTTAAGTTGGTATACCACCAATGTAGAATCCTCATATACTCTTAGCACTTTGATGTTTCGTTCAATGGGTGTACGAATGCCCATAATACATGCTTCATATTCTGCCATATTATTTGTGCAATCGAAGTCCAACTTGCTAGCAACAGGATAATGATCTCCCTTTGGGGATACCAAGACTGCCTCAATTCTATTACCCGTAGCATTCGAAGCTCCATCGAAATTTAACCTCCATACGTTATCTATTTGAGGATTTTCTTCGGTACTCGCCACATACATCAGGTCCTCATTTGGAAAATCGAAGTCCAAAGACTCATAGTCTTCCACAGCTCTACTGGCTAAGAAGTCGGCTATCGCACTTCCCTTTACGGCCTTCTGACTTACATAAACAATGTCAAACTCAGATAGCAGAATTTGTCAACTAGCCATTCTCCCGTTTAAAGTAGTTGATTCCATCAAATACTTTAAAAGATCTAACTTTGAAATCAGCCAAGTCGTATGATACAACATATACTGCCTTAGTCTTCGGGTTGCCCAGATTAAAGCACAACACAACTTCTCAATTGATGAGTATCTCATTTCGCAATCAGTAAATTTCTTACTGAGATAGTATATTACCCTTTCTTTCTTTCCTGTCTCATCATATTGGCCCAATACGCATCCCATAGAATTTTCAAACACTGTTAGATACAGTATCAATGGCCTATCTGGACTTGGCGGAGATAGTACTGGAGTGTTAGCCAAGTATTGCTTTATCTTATCGAAAGCCCTTTGACATTTCTTATCCCATTCACCCGAATTATGTTTCTTTAAGAGACGGAACACTGGATCACATTTCTCCGTCAATTGTGAAATGAATCGAGCAATATAATTCAATCTCCCTAGGAAACCTCGAACTTCCTTCTGAGTGCGCGGGGGAGGTAGATCTCGTATTACCTTTACTTTGTCTAGGTCCACCTTAATCCCCTTTTTACTAACTATGAAGCCTAACAACTTCCCTGATCTGGCTCCAAACGCGCATTTTGCCGGGTTAAGCTTAAGCTGAAATTTCCTCAATCTCAAAAATAACTTTTTCAAGACTTGAATATGCTCTTTTTCAGTTTTAGACTTTGCGATCATATCATCAACATAAACTTCGATCTCCTTATGCATCATGTCATGAAACAAAGTCACTGTAGCTCTTTGATATGTTGCTCCCGCATTCTTCAATCCGAAGGGCATTACTTTGTAAAAAAATGTTCCCCATAGAGTAATGAATGTTGTTTTCCCCATATCTTCAGGGTGCATCTTTATTTGATTGTAACCAGAAAAGCCATCCATGAAAGAGAATAGTGAATAGCCTGTCGTATTATCTACCAAAGTATCAATGTGAGGTAATGGAAAATTGTCCTTTGGACTAGCCTTGTTCAGGTCTCTGTAATCCACGCACATTCGCACTTTTCCATCCTTCTTGGGAACAGGGACGATGTTTGCTACCCACTCTGAATATTTGATTTCTTGTAAGAATCCAGGGTCAAATTGCTTTTTGACTTCTTCTTTTATTTTCAACACAATATCAGGTCTCATCCTTCTGAGCTTCTGCTGAACTGGTTTACAATCTTCTTTTATGGGCAGGCGATGTTCCACAATGCTAGTATTTAACCCAGGCATATCTTGGTAGGACCAAGCGAAAACATCTTTGAACTCTCGGAGCAATTCAATGAGGTCCTGTTTTGTCTCTGCGGTGATTTCGGTTCCAATTTTCAACTCTTTTCCATCTTCTAAGCTCACGATTTCTAATGACTCCTTATGATGTAGGATCTGCTTATCCTCTTGTTCTTCCATTCTTAACAAGTCTGGAGATGCACCATAATCTTCGTCATTTTCAAAGTCGTGAGATCCCTCCAAACACATTTCTTGCTCAAAAATAGGCCCCGTGTTTGAAGCAGCGTCATTCATGTCATTGATATCTGAGGACCTATGAGGGCATATCAAAGAATATACCAAAAATATATAAATTTATGAATAAATATTTGTGCAAAAGAGTTATAAATGAAAGAATTTTTTGTAAGACAATCAACCAAATGGAAAATATGTATTTGTATAGAAAGGAAAAAGAGTGATTAATCGAGATGAATGTAGATATGTATTTCATTAAAATAATAATATTTAGGCCCAAGCCTATTTCACAAAAGTTTTCATATCGTTTCTAGGCCAAAAACAACAGGAATGTTCTGAGCATTACTCTGAATAAGCCCTAAAGATTACAGGGATTTCTTCGGCAGTCCAATTGCTTAGCTCGCTCCCAGGCTCGTATGGGCAGATCTCCAACAAGACCCCTTTTTCCATTGTTTCTATAGCGTTGATGTGAATATTTTCCAACATTCCTTCAATGCCTTTGTTACTGGACACTCCACCCTCAGAATAAATAAATCCTCCCGACACAAAAGATGTAGATATGTGGGGAAAGGTTAAAGGCTCCCACTTAGCTTCATATTCGCTCAAACGCGCCATTCTTTTCTCTTGTCTTTTCTCTATTTCTTTCTTCTTCTGTTTCATGTCTGGCTTGTATCCTAAGCCAAAACTATCGAACTTTTCCTTCAGCATTGGAGCTTCAATCCTTCCCTGAAGATATTTTCCCAGTCCTTTCCTTGGTGAGGCTCCTCTTCCTACCATCAATCGCAACCCCATTTCGGTGGTCCTGGATATTTTCGGTATTGGAATTCTGCTTCCCTCCGCAATAAACCTCGCGTTCACAAATTCTAACGACCGAAAAGAACATTCCATTGCCTCATCGTTGATGTCCACATAAGGTGCTCACTAGTCATCATTGCAATAATATCCTCCTCTGCATCTATTGTTACCAAACGACCCTCGGATACCAACTTCACCTTCTGATGTAATGATGAAGGTACTGCCCCGGCTGAGTGTTTCCACGGTCTTCCCAATAAACAGTTGTAGGACGGCTTAATATCCATTACCAAAAAGTCCACCTCATAAATGATTGGGCCAATCCTTAACGGTACCTCAATTCTTCCCATAACCTTCTTTTCCGTCCCATCAAATGCCCTTACTATACTCTAGCATGCTTTCATGTGCGAACTGTCCACCGGTAATCGACTAAGAGTGGATAGAGGTAATACATTCAGTGCAGATCCATTATCAACCAGGGCCCCCGGGAGTGTGTACCCTTTGCATCGGACAGTAACGTACAAGGCTTTAGTAGAACCCCTTCCTCCGGATGGTATTTCGTCGTCATTGAAGAAGATAAAATTGTCAGCGCATATATTATTGACCAACCGATCCAACTTGTTTACCGAAATATCGTCACCCACATATGTTTCATTTAATACCTTCAAGAGTGCATTCCGATGTACTTCTGAGCTCAGGAGTAAAGCTAAGACAGAAATACGGGCTAGCTGTTTGTGCAGTTGCTCCACAACACTGTACTCACTATGTTTCAGAAACTTCAAAAACTCCTTCGCCTCCTCTTCTTTTATTGGTTCATTAACCAATGGCTCAACTTCTACCGCTTTCCCCTTCCTCTATTCTTCCTTCCAATTTTCTTCCTTGGACGACTCCGCTTGAGCGTCATACCGTTTCCCATTGCGCGTGTAAGAACCTATTTTCTGATTTCTTTCCGCTTCTCTTCCCAGGACGGTCACATTGCACCCATAATTCCACGGCACCATTTTGCTATCCTTATATGAGAAACTTGATGGTTTCTGGATTACAATTTTCGGTGTTACCTGAGCCCTAGCCTCATTACTCTTAGGGCGTGAGATAATGACCACAGGATGGTTTCTTTTTTGAGTCCCTGTTCCCAACTCCGTCGCGCATATGCTCCTCTTTTCTTCCGTATCTTCATAAAACCTCATCTCCTTGTTATCCATCATGCTTTGAACCAAAGCCCTGAATCCTTCACATTCTTGGATCTCGTGCCCTGTTTTATGGTGGAATCCACAATATTTTCCCTTCTCATGCCCCTCCTTAAAATCTGAGATAACTAGCCCTCTTTTTGCCATTTCTTTCCAGACCCGCCTCAATGGAGTTTTTACTTCGGCAATGTCAGTCTTGACTTCTTCTCCCGTAGCTTTGCTCACCATATTCACCCCCTTATCAGCGTGATTAGGTAACGAATTTTCTGCGTTAGGTGAGTCGTCAAGTTTGACAACACCCAACTTAATAAGTCATTCCACTACCTTCTTGAAAACAGTACAATTTTCTATTGAGTGCCCAGAAATTCCTGCATGATAATCACATTGCGCGTTCGTGTCATACCATTTTGGATACGGGGGCTGTAGAGGACTAAAATAACGAGGGGCAACAACATGTGCATTGAATAAAGTCTTATACAACTCCTTGTATGACATTAGGATTGGCGTGAATTGGGGCTTTTCAGTAGTTTGTCTAGCTCCCGACTCTTGTCTTGATGATCTCGGTTGATTAGCAACCACTTTCTTTGGTTGATTCACGGTAATTGACCTACCGTAGGCATTCACATTATTCACTTCATTTTCTCTTTTCGTCGGGGCTGCCCTCCTATTATTATCTCCTCCATCTATCCTTCCACTTTTGATGGCATGCTCGATCATCTCACCATTCATGATTATATCCGAGAAATTCTTTGAAGCACTTCCTACATATAAGTGATGAACGGGGCTTTCAATGTATTAATAAAAAGCGTCGTCATCTCTTTTTCCAAAAGCGGTGGTTGCACTTGAACTGCCACATCTCTCCACCTCTGCGCATACTGTCTGAAGCTTTCATTCGATTTCTTCTCTAAATTCTGCAGAGTTATCCTGTCAGGCATCATTTCCGAGACATGATTGTACTGTCTCATGAAAGCCTGTGCTAAATCCCTCCAAGTAGCAATTTTGGTTCGGCTCAGCTGATTGTACCACTTTGACGCTGCTCCTGTAACACTTTCTTGAAAGCAATGTATTAATAATTTATCATTATTAATATACCCCGTCATTCTTCTGTAAAACATAGTAATGTGGGCTTCTGGGCAACTGGTCCCGTTATATTTCTCAAATTTTGGCATTCTAAATTTGTAAGGTAGCACCAAGTCCGGAACCAAGCTCAGATCTTTTGCATCTATTCCATGATAGCTTTCGATGCTTTCTATTACCCTAAACTTCTCTTCTATCTATTTTTATTTCTCCTTAAATTGTTTTGGATGTTCCTCTTTCGCCTTGTCCTTTTTAGCCATCTCATCAAGATCTGGGATAGCAATATTATTCGGGCTGTCACCGGGATTAGAGCCCACTCCGGGTTGAAAATTCATTGGTATTGAGGTATCGGCTTGGAACTGCTGAGGCCTAACCGACACAGAGGGTCTTCGCAGATGCGACTCAGCCTGAACTTGCGCATATAGAGGCGTGAAACCTGGAGGATAAAGTGGTTCACCATTGTTTTCTTCTTCATTAATAATCACGGGACCTTTCTACTTTATCTACTCCCATTAATAATTGCGTCATCTTAGTTATCAGATCATTTTGAGACTCCTGCATCTTTTGTGCCATGTCATGCTGAATCTTTTCCATTTGTTCTTTCATTTGCGTCTGCAACTGGTCTTGCATTTCCTTTTGAAGTCGTTCTAGCTTTTTCAACTTTTGATCCATAGATTTTTACTTAGCACGGGTATTGTAACAATGTTCAGTTGGCAAGTTTTTGTTGGTTTCCAGGATAACTGTCATAATTTTAATTAATTAGGGCCCTTTTTTGAAACTTCAATGTATAATAAAATGTAATGAGGATGAATGGATGCAGAAAGAGGCATTGATTCTAATTCAATTTCATTAGAAAAAACTCAACTAGAAAACAAATTTCTTTTACATAAAGTGGATTACATATACGGCTTTGCCTTTATGCTCAAAGCCTTAACTCTCTAAGGAGCCAAGCTAACTCTCGACCCCGACTTGATTCTGATTCATATTTTAAACTCAATACATCGGCCTGAACTGCTAAAGCTTGCAAATGATCAGCTACTTCCCGAATTTGAGATATAGTTTCACCCATCACGTAATCCCTATCTCTAATCTGATTTTGAGAATGGATGAGCTACTCTTAGCATTGTTCGTTACGTCTTTTAAGAAGTTTCTCTCGCGATTCAGAGCTTTGCAGTGCGTCTTCAAGTTCTCCTATTTTTTTCTTCAATTCTTCAATCTTATTCAAGCTTGCTTTTAGCTCGATTACAGAGTTGCGACTACGACACAAGTGAAGTGACCTTTCTAACTCCGCTACCCGATCTTTCAATCTTGCTTCTTCATTTTGGCATTCTAATAAACTTTTCTCCAAGGTGCTCTCTCAAGCTCGGGCACCTTGAAATTTCTTCTCCTACTGATCAGCTTTGGTATTTTCTTCCTCGATATCATGTTTCCATTGTTCCAATGTTTTCCCCAAACCCGCAGTTCGCATTGACAATCGCAGCCTCTTATAATCCGTTTTTAAACTATCTAAATCCTCTTCAGCCTTATTCTTCCCTTTTCTTAACTTTTCAGCTTCCAACTTGTGGATATCAACGTCTAGTCCCAAACGCATCTTTTCCTCTTCTAGCTGTTCTATCCTCATTCCAAACTCTGAACTTCTTTTTTTGAAGTCTTGCTTGATGATCTCTAGTTCTGACGGGACTACTCGTAAATGCTCTTCTATAGGACGACCACATTCTTCTCTTGGCTTTGGGATGTTATCATCGATCCTCTTACTTCACCACCTGTGATATTCGGGAGTTGTCGTTGCTCCTACGGTAATTCTTTTCATCCGGTGAATTCGTTTCCAAGCGTTAGACAACTCTCGAATCTTTCCCCTGTAGTTATTACCTTTATAAGAAAACTCACACTCGGCTAGCCCTTGCGTTGCCGGTACGAACTGCCTTGACCTATATTGTCTTAACACGAGCAAATGGGCATATCCGACAGCTCCCCAAATTCGAAGCAAAGGGACCCAGTCAAAGTCCTTACATCGGTACAAAATCTCGTCGGGCACCATCCAAGAAGCTCTCCATTCAACATCTTCATCTCGTAGATTATGAAAGATCGCCATCTACTTTTCCTCCATGATGTCATTACGTCTTGGTGCCGCTGCTAATTCCTTCAAAGGCGAGTAATTTTCTGAGAAAACTTGATAAGAAATCTTATCCACCTTCCAGAAGTGGCTGTCGAACCAAACCAACAGGAGTTGTGCACAACCAACGAATCTTCCATCCCCCGTTCTTCGACATGCACTCAAAGACCTAAACGTTTCGGCCAAAATTGCTGGAACGGGTGTGACCCTCCTATCAAGTTGATCAAACAAATCTATAACAGCTTCGTCTATATGCCCCAACGCTTTAGGAAAAATAACCAGCCCATACATACTCAAAGCAAAAACATCAACCTTTTTCTTCGTATCCGGGTGTGCCAAAATCTGATCTCGCAAACTTCTCCAAGGGATACATCTATTTTCTCCCTTTTGTTTGATTCGTGCGGTGATCCATTGCTCACTCATTTCGGTAATTCTCGTTAACTTCTTTGTAAAAGTCGAAACATTAACAATTCTAGAATAAACTTTATCCACTTGGATTCTTGGACAACGAAGTAAAGTTGTATACTCCTCCACAGTAGGCACCATGTCTACCTCCCCAAATGTGAAGCAACTATAAGCGGAATTCCAAAATTGGGACAGAGCTCGAAATAAATGTTCATCTACATTGATGTCAAGCAAGTAGGGTAAATCACCATAATTATAGTAAAACAATTGTTTCACTTCATCATCCCATTGAGCCCAAATTTCTTTCAACTCCTGAAGATTGTTCTGAGCCACATTGATGCTGGTGTAATCCCATAACTCTGATGCATACCCTATTGTTAGACTATCACCTTTCTCGAGTTGCGACTTTTCTGACCATATTCGGATAACCGCATTATCTTCCACCTTGCTAAGAAATTCACTTTCCATGATTGGCTTTTCTGTCTAGTAATCGAATGTGAATCAACGCCTTTTATAATGAAATGCCATGCAGACAAAATGCCATGCAATCAAAACAAAATAAGTTAGTATCAAAATTAAAATCTCATACAAGCAAGAAATAATAAGGCACCTATTTGGATATCTACTATGGGTTTGAAGTAGTTCTATCTAGGCTGGGTTCCTAGAGTTCACTACATGTGGCTTGGTTCTAAAGATAAGGTACCCGAACCAGCAGATTCCTCGATCTTCACCCATTATAGGCTCATATAAATCGAGTTCGGTTCAGGGGAATACATTTCCCTATGGCTGCACGGAGATGAAAATCTCACGAAGACATAGGTACGGATGTATCCCGAAAGCGATCCACTATCCTGCACGGAGGTGAAAACCTCACAAAGGAGTAGCTTCTCACATCCACTTAAAAAGGTGTGACCAAAGGTCATGCAACGCAATGCAAAAGATACCAAAATTTAAACAAAAAGAGCAATTATAAACCACATTGATGAAAATTATAATGAAGAATGAAATGCCATGAAAGGATCGTAAATTTAAATCAAATTTTCAATTTTCGACAAAAAGACAAAAAGTAATCAACTCGTGGCTCAACTCACTTATTTTGAAAAAGTCCCAGTGGAGTCGCCAAGCTGTTGACACCATTTTTTGATGGAAAACGGGGTCGACTTGGGTTTTGAAAAATGAAACAAAAACGGGAGTCGCCACCAATCCTTTTTTGATAAGGTGTGATCGGATCACCTTGAAAAGTGGTTATTTTTAATAAACGATTTAATTTTACTAAAACAACGATTTTGGTTCACAAAATTTAGAAAAACGGGTTCGGGAGTCGGTTACGCACGAGGAAGGATTAGCACCCTCGATACGCCCAAAATTGGTACCTAGTTGATTACTTAATGTCTTAGTGTCGAAAAATTGAAAACTTTAAAGAAATTTAAAATACGATCCTTAATAAAAACTCAAATAGCATAAATTAAAATTCAAGAGGATATTTAACAATTTGGTTAAACGAGAAATCAGAACCCAACACCTTAGGGCACGTTCCTCAAATTTCCAAACGCAAAACGTTGCCTCATTTTATAACTTTTGAAAGGATATTTAGCTATTTGGTTGAACGAGAAAAATCGACACCCAGCACCTTAAGGCATGTTATCTCGAATCTCCAAACGTAAAACATTGCCATATTTTGAGATTTTTAAAAAGGATATTAAGCCATTTGGTTGAACGAGAAATCGTAACCCAGCACCTTAGGGCACGTTCCTCGAATTTCCAAACGCAAAACATTGCCTCATTTTATAAATTGAAAGGATATTTAGCTATTTGGTTGAACGAGAAAAATTGACACCCAGCACCTTAGGGCATGTTATCTCGAACCTCCAAACGCAAAACATTGCCATATTTTGATATTTTTAAAAAGGATATTAAGCTATTTGGTTGAACGAGAAATCGCAACCCAGCACCTTAGGGCACGTTCCTCGAATTTCCAAACGCTAAATATTGCATCAATTAGAAATATTTTCCCCTTTTTTGAAATATGATATTTATATGCATGAGGGAATAATAAACATGATAATGTGAATAATCAAAAAGAACAACAACGAATAATAAGATAAATCAATCATGCATATACCATAGTAAATAAATAAATAAATAAACTAAAGCATAAAAATGAGCATATAAATAAATACGTAAACAAACATAAAAGGAAAATAGGTGAAAATTATAAAATGAAATGTATGTACATAAAAAGGGACTATATATGTATGTATATACATAAAATTATAAAAATATGAAAAATATATATATGTTATAAAATATAAGTATCTACATGTATATGTATATAGGTTATAAAATGCTAAAATATAAAAAATATAAGTATGTTCATTATAAAAACACGTGTATATACATAAATATAAAAAAACCAAGATATAACAATGTGCATATATATACTTATACAAAATTAAAAAATGTGTACATACATATATCATAAAACCTTGTTCACTCATATATATATATACTTGAGATTATAATAAATATGTACAATAGTTTTAACAATAATATATAATAAAAAAGTACATATTAAAATAATGTATACACATATATATAAGGTAAATGAAAATATAAACAAAACAGAAATTAATAAATAAAGAAAATAAAATAAAAAACGGAGGGGATTAAATCGAAATCAGGGATAAATATAAAGGCCCAAATCATAAAGTGAAAAAAAGGTAATTAAAACACGCTACAAAAGGATGAGGACCAAACGTGCAATATTCCATGTCACTCAAACGGTGACATTCCAGCGGAATCTAAGCGCACGGTCTGAGGACCAAATCGAAACAACAGAAAAATTTAAGGCCACAATTGAAAATACGCGAAAAACTGCATTGAAAGCACCACAAAATCAGAGGGACCAATTGCGCAAGTAATACAAGAGGCAAAAACACGCGGATCCTTCCCTCGGGTCGGGTCACCGCGCGGGTCAGAGACCAAAACGACGCCATTTTTGGTCTCTGAACCCTAAGCCCAAACGGCGTCGTTTCATTTTTATTATTTAAACTAAAATCTTTTTTTTTACCCTCATTTCAGCCCCAACTTCTAAAAAAACAAACTATCCCGCTTCTCTCTAGGTTTTCAAGCCCGGCTTAAGCCGTCGACGAGCTTGCACGGTGCGACACCGGAAGGCCCAAAATAGTTTTTTTAGAGAAGGATTCCCCTTCCTTTTAAAAAAATAAAAAATAAAAAATAAATAAACCCTAAATAGAAGGGTGACCTTTCGGCCTCACCGTCCTTTCAGTCATGGTCCGGGCAAAACCCTAAAGGCTTCCGTAACCCCGAGGAACGGAGAAGATCTCCGACGGTGGTTTGTGTCCGAACCTCAGGTACGTTTCAAAACCCCCTATCTATATCTATTTTGTTATTTTTTATCTACACGGTGCGCGAAAAGAAAAATAAAAATCTAAAAAAGAAACAGAGGCTTGAAGTAAGAAAAATATCAACCTTTCACGCTTTGATTGATTTTTCTGTTTTGTATTCTCTTGTTGTTTTTAAAGATTACATTTTTCTTCAGGCTTTATAGCAGATTACAAAGGTTCTCTCCTTTTTCTTTCTGTGTTTCTGTTATCTTTTGGCTTTGTTTTGCAGGGTTAGGCAAGGTCAACGGAGGTGACCTTGCCATTTCGGTGCAAAGGGGAGGCAGACCTCGGGACGAAGCACCTCAGGTGGCCCGAAAAAGGGGGGAACGGCGCGAGAGGGGAGGGAACCCTAGGGTTCCCTGGTGCTTGCTTGATTTTTCGGCTCCAATAGACCGTCTAGGTTTTTTAGAATTTGGGCCGTTTTAGGCCTGTTGTACATGGGTCATTTAATTTTGGGCCCGGGCATAAATTGAGTCCTACAGCTGCCCCTCTGTGTTCGTTGTCGTGTAACGAAAACAGAGCAAAGACTTCAAAATGACCAATTTTGCCCGGTCACGCCGAGCCTTAACTTCTTCTGGTGCTTCTCTTCTTCGAATAACTTTATTCCAGTCCACTGTGGCTTGTTGCTTCGATCTTCTTCGCAAGGACTTCAGGGGATGAAGTTTGTGATTTTAATCCACTCTTTTGCAACTTCAAAGAGATAGGATTGGTTCTGTCTGCTCCACTACTACTTAGGGAGATAAGACTTGATGCGATCTGCTCCACTACTGCTTAGGGAGATAAAATCTGCAAGGTTCAACCTACTCCACTACTCTTAGGAAGATAGGACTTGATTTCTTCTGTCTGCTCCACTACTGCTTAGGGAGATAAGACTTGATGAGATCTGCTCCACTGTAATCTCAGGGAGATAAGATCTCTGGCTTCAATCTGCTCCATTGTAACCTCAGGGAGATAAGATCTGAAATTATTCGGTCTACTCCACTGTAACCTCAGAGAGATAAGACCTGATGCGATCTACTCTACTGTAACTTCAGAGAGATAAGATCCTTTATTTTAATCCGTTCCACTGTAACTTTAGGGAGATAGGATAGTGTCTTTGATCTACTCCGCTATAATCTCAGGGAGATAAGATCTCTGGCTTCAATCTGTTCCACTGTAACCTCAGGGAGATAAGATCTGAAATTCTTCGGTCTGCTCCACTGTAACCTTAGAGAGATAAGACCTGATGCGATCTACTCTACTGCAACTTCAGAGAGATAAGATCCTTTTTAATCCGCTCCACTGTAACTTCAGGGAGATAGGATAGTGTCTTCGATCTGCTCCGCTGTAATCTCAGGGAGATAAGATCTCTAATATTTCACCGACCTGTTCTCTAGGGAACATGACCTGTATAATGAACCTAATTATGCCTAATGATTAGGATGTCACGATCAAGAATGAATCAAATGCTCCTAACTAGACATGTGTGAATGGTGTTTGCATGAATGCAAAATTTTATATTTCCGAGAATGATCTCGCTTAGGTTGTCATTACTCGAAGTTTATTAAGGCTTTGTGACTGACGTGTTACAGCACCCTTTTTGCTTGACTGGCTTTTCTGAAGAAACATTTAGCCAAGTTGCCCCCACTGTAAACCTCAAAGTTTAATCCATTAGGGCGCACAATTTGTGCCATCATTCTCCCACTGCAATCCAATAGTAAAAATATGTGGCTTTTATCTCAATCCTATCTTATCACAAATCAAGGATACAGGATCTAAATCGTTCTGGTTTCTTACACCATTCTCAAGGTGTCGTATTCATGTGCAAATGAAGGCTCTCTTCTCCAAGGTAACCTCTTCCTATTGCCTGATGGTCATTGCTTGCTTGTTTGTGTAGGCTTTGTCACCAACATGGCGTTTTGTCAATCAACGCATTTGATGACAAAAATCCAAAGAGAAAGTCTAAATTTAGACTATTCCTTCCCAAATTTCCAACTTTTAAATTTGGTGTGTTCTAAACAATAGTCCTACTTCAGGCTCCTTTATTATTTAGAAACTTTTCAAAGTAATATGCAAAACTTCATTTGTGAAAGTTTTATTAGTCCATACAACATATTTGCAAAAAGGTTATAACAATGAATAAGAATAAAGCTGGTTCTGATCATAACTCAAAAGAAATAAAACATCGAAGATAGTGAAAGAAAGATAACAAAGAAGTGGATTGAGAATGTATATCTTAGCAAAAAGAAAAAATGTATTTTCAAGATAACAAAGAAGTGGATTTAGACTATTATGTATGCTTGTAACCATCCAAGTTTACATACACATATGCATATTGTTGCTAGAGTTTTAGAATTGTTGTATGGATGAGTTTCTAGTTATAATGATAATTATGAAAAAGAATCAGTTGCTTCCCTTTGTTAAACACTCTTGATTTTTAATCTGCCAAAAGAAAAAGAATCGTTGATTAATTTTCTTATGTTCAAACACCTGTTTTAAAAAAATTAGAAAAAAAGAGTCCGATCTTCACAAACAATCAATTGTTTTTATTGAAAATACTAATAATTCTAAAACTATATATCATCCATTATTTCATTAAAGGACCACCAAAGAAAAAAAAGGCAAAGGAGATAAGGATAGTCGTACTTTTTATTTCAATTAAGCTTTAATGCATTATGATTAGCTTTCACTGTGAAGATGATGTAGGGAAATATGAAATCAAACGTGATTAATAAATAATTTTTATATTTTCGGACTCTCTCTCTCTTTTTTTTTCCTTTCTCTCTCCATTAGGAATTATGTAATTCTTTCAAATGAAGTGATTCCCTTTTCACACAATTAACATCAAGCCTTCACGTAAATTAAAATTAAAAATTAACATGCAATATTAATAAAATTATGATAAACGTGTGACCCTTAACGACAGTGAGTGAGTGGGTAAAAGGCTACAAATTTCAGCTTAAATAGCCTTTTAAATGCCATGAAAAGGTACATAGGTGTATGGATTTTGTTTCATGGCCTTTTCGCTGCAATTAAACGTGCTTTTATTTTGGGTTTTCTGGAAGTTGATTTCTGAATTATGATAGAGTAGCTGTTTGTAGTTTATAAAGGTTATGATTGTAGTTAAACCACAATGACCAAATCAATTTGACCAATGACTCAAAATTAAGTAATTAAAACTCTTTCTGGAAGCATTCTCTCTTTTACTTTTGTCATTATATGGATTTCCTTCCTTTATAAACTTATTTTAATTAATTCAACACTTTTCGTACTGTCCCAGGAAGGAGTAAAAAAGAAATCAAATACTGTGTATTACTGACAACAGTTTTGTACCACGCAAAGTACTCAACTTTTCCCAATCACTATCGTCAAAACCAAAAGAATTAGTAAAGAA
This sequence comes from Gossypium hirsutum, assembly GCF_007990345.1. NCBI lineage: Eukaryota > Viridiplantae > Streptophyta > Magnoliopsida > Malvales > Malvaceae > Gossypium > Gossypium hirsutum. The sequence goes on along the minus strand of NC_053445.1, from coordinate 44,842,964 downwards.
TTCCCATATAATAATAAAAAATTAGTTAAATTAAAAGGATATAAATGATTTTATATATAATTAAAGATACAATTGATAACATTATGATATATTAAATATTAAACTTTTAATAAAATAAGATAAAAATAAAATAAAATGCTAATCTAATCATCAGTCACCACTGTAATCTCAGCAAAGACAAAAACAAAATTTATGGAACATTAAATTCATCAACGACGGTACCACGTGGCATCCTCTACTGCCACTCGCTGCTCGCGGCTCCATCACAAATTAATTTATCAAGTTTAAAATGAAATAACAATTTATATTTCCTAAGAATAAAATTTATAAAAATACGAGCAAAAATTAAAAAAAAAAACCCGCCACCGTCCCAACACTAACCCGCTCAAGCCAAGCCGGCTTTGGCCGGTTCTTCCATATATTAAAAACAAAAACAAAAACAAAAAGGTTCTAAGTTCTAACCATCGCGATAATTCCAAAATCCTACTACCTATTACATCGTCGGTCCCTTTCTTTTTTCGAAGTTCTGTTATTTACTTTTCTCTCCCTAGAAAGTTCTGCTATTTACATTTGGTCCTTTTCTTTCTTCTCTCTATATTAATCATGATTAATTCCTTATTAACCACCGTTGATTTCCTTTCTTACATGATCGAGCAGGCGTTTGGATTCTCATCGCTGAACATCTGAGGCGCGTGAAGGGGATGCCGCGGGTCCACCATGTACCCTTGATTCACATACCCAGGGTGAGACATATACCCTTCATTCACATAGCCAGGGTGAGACATATAGCCTTGATTCATGTACCCCTGGTTCATGTATCCGTACTCGTGATGCTGCTGATTCTGATACCCTTCCACCGCGTTACTCGGACCACCATACACGTGTCTATCTGACCAATACATTGGCTGTGCAGGATACGCGTATCCATGATACTCCATCTTGCTCACTTCCATCTTCGTTTCACCGCCGCCTTCTTTTTTCTCGCCTCCGGCGGCAGCAGCTTCTTTTTCTTTCCCATTCTTATCAGCGTCGGTGACTTTCTTTTCTCCGACGTCTTTCTTCTCACCGCCGTCGTCTTTCTTAGGCGGAACCACGTCGACACTTCGTTTCAACTTCTCCTTGAGATAAGGAACGAGGTCTTTCAAGTCCATTGTGCCTTTCACGGTTACTAAATCTTTAGTTCCATCAATGTCAACTGATTGAACGCCTGTAATGATAATTCAAGTAAAACCACATTTTAATTTATTTATACACATTTAATTACTTAAATTAATTTTATTAGGCATAAATATTCTAAATATATGATTTTCAATTTTCATTATTTATTTAAAAGAACTTTTATGTTACTGTCCGTATTTTTAGATTTCTAGTCTGATGAAATGCGCCTTTACTTATCCCCTACTCCAATAGATTAATTTACACAAGATGACATCTCCCAACGGCAAAATAGTATTACTTCAAATAAATCATAATTAATAAACTTACCATCGGTTTTCTTGATTATTTTTCGCATTTTTTGAATGCAACCGTCGCAATGTGTTCTAATCTTCAAAACCACCGTACTCTGTAAATCAAACACAATTTAATTAGGATTAATTAGGCTAAACTCGTCGTTAAATTATGTTTGAAAAACGAAGTTTGTTTTTTTTTACCTCTTTGGGTGGCTTTTTCTCTTCCTTCTTCTCTTCTTTCTTCTCCTCCGGTTTCTTCTCAGCGTCTGGTTTCTTATCACCACCTCCAGCAGCAGCAGCGGCTGGGGCGGCATCTTTCTTAGGCTGAGGGGAAATCAAGTCGACTTTCTTCTTAGTTTTCTCGGCCAACCTATCTCTGACTTTGGCCGGGTCCACTTTGCCAATCACCGTTAGCTTGTTGGCTCCACAATCCGTTTTCACATCTTCCACACCTTCAACCAACAACAACGTCCGTGTTAGGTAATTTCAATTTGATAATTTATCTATTTCTAGTTAAGGTTGAAAAATTAGCACGACCCACGAAGTCCGATCCTTATCCAGTTCCCCGATTATTACGGGGAAACTTGTCGAACGACTCACGGAGACTAACTAAAACGATGTATCTATCCAAGTTTGACAAATTCCAAAATTGTTATTATTTTAATCAATAAATTTAAAATAATTACCTTCATAATGTTTAATCGACCGTTTAATCTTCTTGGCACAACCTTCACAATGCATATCAATCTTGTAAACGGCGGTAACCTTGCCGTCGTCTTGCTTAGCGCCGGAATCGGCGGCGGGCTTCTTCTCGGCTTCAGGCTTAGGTCCTGTTTGCTGGAAAACAAGAAACATAACTATAACTCAGACGAGATCAAAGAGAAGAAAAAAATCCTAAAATAATTGAAGAATCGGAAGGAAAAGATCGGAAAGAATGTTGAAGGAAAGAGCTGGTAACTAACCTCACCCATTGCTTGACTGAAATTTTACTTTAAATTGCTAAAGGTTTTGGTTATTGAGGGATTTGAGAAAGAATAATGAAGAGCTGTTTGAAGAGATGAAACAAAGGCAAAGAAGCGCATTTATAATCAGGAGAGGCGGTTGATAAGGTATGTATGTATGTATGTATGATGAGTGTATGTTATGTATGATGGTTGATGGAGGAAATATAGGATGATGTGATTTTTATGATGGGCGTTTGGTTATATAAGTGATGAAGTCAGCAAGGGTGGGCTAAATGGTTTGGGTTTGTTAAGGAAAAAGGGAAATGGTTTAGGTTTTGTTGTTTATAAAATTTATTGTTTTTGCTGTGCCGCCGTATTGGACTGATGGTGGCGGAGAAACGACCGCTTCGTGTCCAATAATGTTTATATTAGATTGTGGTAGTGTTGAAATTATTTCATGTGTATAGATATTTTTAGATGTAAAATATTAAAAGATTTATTATTTTATAACTAAATCGGAACCAAGAATATTAACTTAGACAAATTATGAAATAATATTTATGTAATTGATTGTGGTTGGGTACTTTTGGAAACGGGAGTGACTGTGGGTGGGTGGGTGATTTTGGAAGTCTCGTTGGGAACGTTTTAGTATTTGAAAAAAAAATTCAAACGGCAAGCGTAGGTTTTAGTGCATGGAATTTTTAATTAATTCATTTAAAGTTAATTAACTACCCGCATGGTAATTCGTTTGACCTCGCTTTTAGAAACACTGTTTCTGTTAATATTTTTATATTACATATAATAATTAATTTTAATGATATTTAAATTAAATCATTTGATACTATTTTTTAAAGTGAAATGTTTTAATGCATTCACCATGTAATATATATATTGTTTTGTTTGTGTCTTAAATTTGTGTTTTAGAGTGCTTAAAATTTTATTATAATGCCTTCCTCATTTGGAACAAATTTTTACATAACCATAAGAATTTATGCTATTAGGTTGCAATTTGTGTATTAATGTATATATTTTCTTGTAAATTAATTAGTAATATGGTTTGAATTTAGGATGGGAAATCCCTTTCTTTGATAGGGATTTTGTGGTCTAATATTGGAATTTTCTTTGATAGGGCAGGGTGGAAAATCCAAAGGGTAGCTATTACGTTTAATACTGGGAGTCGTCGTTAATCATGAAATTTTTCAAAATTATTTTATTCATTCAATTTCATAATGTTAAAATACTTTAAATTCAATTCAAACTCTTATGTAATTAATAAAAATAAAATTTTCAATCCAATGAATTAAACAAAATCTAGATTAGATACTAATCTCGAATTCAAAATATTTTATTAACAACTATCCGTAAATGGTTGTGAAAGTTTAAAAAGGTTGAAAGCCGTCGTGGATGTTTTTTGCGTAACACCAGATTGTTTTGTTGCTGAAAATCAACATCGTAGTGCGGATACCTGGTGCATATTGGCTAAATAATCTGATCACACATATCAAAGCTTCGCATCACATATATGTATATGCATACAAATCTTAATTTATAGGGAGATAGAAGATATGTGATTATAGGCGGGTGAAGCCAAATGAGTTGTTGATTTAGGTACAAAACAAAAATAAGCGATGTAACCAACCACAAAAGCAATGATGAGATAGAAATCGAGGAAGCCAGAATCCTAGGGTGTTCTTCAGCTGGGGGAGGGGAGGCCAATTACCGATGGGAGACGTTACTTGAGACCAAATTTTTGAACGCGACTGACATTGATATTCACGTCTCAAAAATCATGTATGTCACGGTGGTGAGGGGCTGGGCCAGCCAGCCAACAAGCCCCCGACATTTGTCGTACGAGACAAGCCGAGAGAAAGGGGTCCTCCATCGCCATAGCCTTCCCCGATGCTGGAATTTTGTCATCTAACCAATAGCCAACCCAACTAAGAAACTTCCCTAGAAATATCCCACACATTCCTCTCTACTTTTGCAGCAAGCAATTCCGAAACAATAACGACAAGGGAAAAAAAAAAACAAATTTTGCGTAACATGTTTCCTTCGTTACACTGGAAGAAAAAAACAGCAGTAATTAAGCTTAACATTTGAATTATTATAGTTGGTCTGGTGTTTATGCTTGGCGAGTAACTCTTTAATTATCAATAAAAAGATTTAATATTCATGCAGCCTTATTTAATTTTGAGGGTTACATTTCACTTTCAAAATTAGGGTTATTCTTCTTCTTCTTCTTTGAAAACATTAAATGCATGAAATTATTATTTTTAAACATAGATCTTGTCGCCTAGGCTTTTTTATTTTGACTATTTGTTTCGATGATTTTGATAAACCAAAAAAGAGAGAGAGAGTAAATTAAATGTGTGGGTTAAGTTCTGATATAAAGCATTAGTCCTTGCAAATAAATCATTTATATTTGGTACAGAACAGACTGTTTATGGACAGTATAAAATATTCTCAACTTGTTTATTTGGAAAAAAACCAAAATTAACATGTGGAAGAGCATCACGTGGGCGCAGCAGTACTTCCTCAATCGACACCTGCGCATAGCCCCAAGTTGTTAGCTAAAATATTTTCTTTATATTATTTTCCTGAGGGTACCCCTAACATAATACAAAAAGACATTTTCATTCGCTGTTATTTTAGGGTGTTCAATTAAAAACACTAGACCATTTTAAAGCTTGTTATGTACCATTGAGTTGAGTGTATGTTGACGAAATGAAAAGGGAAAATCTATTTACTTTCAGGATTCCACCATGTCAAGTGGAGATTAAAAGTGTTCCTACTTGATGTTGAGTTACCACCTTCCTTCATAAATGCCTGCATTTGCATCGACGGCCCACCCACCCATTTGTAAACCCAAAATCAAATCCAAAACCTGCTAACACCCACGTTCAATTTAATGTTTGTTGCTCCCATTTATTAACACCCACTTGACCATATTACACTTTTCACAAGTTTGAATTATCTCCTCTTATTAATTGCAAATCTAACTTCTTTCTTTTTGGAATTGAAACCATCCAATAATCAATGCTTCTTATTTTGTTAGGAGGATTTCAAAATTCCAATGGAATTCACATCCAAATTTCATATTTTTATCATCCAATTATAATCTGGATTGGTTTACATCTATAAAATCCTACTTCGAATATTTTAAAATTGTTAAATAAAGATTTAAACTTGACCAAACCTGATTAAATAAAGGATTAACATTTTTCGAAAGTGTTTAAATAAAGATTGGGTTAGTATTCTGTTCACTATTAGTAAAGTTTTTTAACTCCACAAGCAATGTTTAGTATATCACACGTGTCTATTTTAATTTTTTTAATATTCCTTCAAGACACATGGCAACATTTCACCTTTACTTGTGCAGTTAAAAAACTCTTAATTTTTCATAATATTTTTTTCAATTGTAAACTAAATTTCAAATTATTATTTATTTATTTATTTTTCAAGTAATAACTAACTCAATAGTTATATGTTCTATTTTAGACACGTCAACCCTCACTTAATTTTATACTACAAAATTGATTTTTTAGTGAAGTGTATGAGAAACTTTTATTTGAATCTATAATATATATAAAAGCACGTTTTGAAAAAGCTTTTAAACGAATGAGAATATCTTTTATTTTCTATCATATTACTAAATTCATATTTAAAAATAAAAAAAATTGAAGTAGAATAAAAGTTGTGACAATTATTACACATTTAAAAATATTATAATTTAATTTACAATTATTAGTTAAAAAAATATTTGGCTAATTTTAATATAGAATTATTACGTGAATATAAAATATTTTTAAAAAAATGATTAGCATAAAATATTAATGCGACTCCAATTTAAGCATTTAACTAAAATTTGTTATCCAGAAATCTTGACTTAAATAGAATACTGGTTAAAACTCTTTTTAAACACCTGTTTGGCACGGATTTAAGCTGTATTAACCTAATCCCTTACACCTAATATTGTATATAAAAAATTTTGTTATCCAGAAAGGGCCGCTGCATGGGACGGAGCAAAGGAATAGTGTAGCCCGTCTAATTTCGAAAGGCCACGATTGAAACGTATGATGAGTTTGGCCCAAATAAAGCCCAATATTGTGGGTTTGATATTGGGTCAAATGAAGGCAATAATATTATACAAACCCAAATTAAGAAAGGGTGAATTACACCATTAGTCACTAAATTATAGGTGAATTTTTTGTTTTGATCGATTAACTAAAATTACAATTATTTTTTTGTCACTGAAATTATAATTTGATCACTAAAATTTTCGAAATTATTTTTTTTTGTCATTTGGCTATTAAGTGACACTTTTTTAGTTGGTATAATAACAATTTTAATCCCCAACTTTTATATTTTGTGCAATTTGACACTAATTCTATATTAAAATTATATAAAAAACTCAAAATTATTTAAAAATATAATTTTATATATAAATTCTAGAAAAATAAAATGTAAAAAATATTGTTGTTGAAGAACTGATATGTATAGGAAATAAAAAAAATTATTTTTTAATAGAATCCAATGACAAATTAATAACAAAACAAAACTAGAAAATTTAAATTATTACATGCTTCCTCAATGTTTCTCAAACTAAGTTTCATACCTTTGAAAAACATCCAGAACTGATATTACATAGGCTTGTTAAATCGACTTTGATGCCATTTTTTTAGTGCAAAAAAAAAACAAAATATACCATAAAAAAATTTAGACTCAATTAATTTAAATTATTTTTCAAAACCAAAATTGTAAATAAAAATTATATTATGATTTTTTTCTTTTTTTTATAAAGAAAAATCATCTCAAGAAACAGAAGAGGTAAAAATAAAAAAATCAATAATTTTACTTAATGTTTTTTTTATGTTCTCTTAAAACAATAGGTATCAGATATTTCTAATAGATAATTCTGAGAGAAAATTTGGAGGATTAAAAAATTATTTTCTCGCACTTTATCTATTTTTAAATGGATAATACACTAGAAAAACACTTAAACTACCACAAAATATTTAAGCAAGCTTGATACTTATCTTATTGTTAAATAAGCCTCTAATCTATGAATTTTATCCATTTAAATTTTTTTATTTTTAATATTTAATGCTTTATGTGGAGGATGACATAAGAACATGACAAATTTTCATTTTTACCATTATATTTTACTTTTTACACATGAAAATGTGTCCTATTAAACACTCGTATGTTAGGAATTTAATTATTTTAACCTATCAAAATTCTTCAACTTAAAAAGAATCACTATACTCCATTTCCTATACCTCGCATCGTAAAACAAACACATTTCTCTTTCCTTCAGTCTACTCTGTTTCCCATACTTGCTGCAAAATCCTTTTTTCTCTCCTTTTTTCCTATCCCACTCGTTTCCACATTTGCCATGCTAGATTGCGAAGAATAGTACCCATCGCCATCATCGTCATTTTCTTCATTTCTTGAATCTTTCAGCGTATTTTTTGCCAAAAGTATAACGAGGTTAAGCTTTCTAGCATTCTAGAAATATACATTATAGTTTCGAACAAAAAAAGAAGAAGGAATGTGTATTATAGAAAAAATCAACAAATACAATTTGCTCAACGATGCCATCTCAGTTCACTATTCCAACAAATAGATAGATATGATGAATAGATGAAATGAGTAAGCCGATAGATATGATGGATAGATAGATAAGTGTCCAATTAAACCATTTGAGATATAAACCCCAACAAACTCAATTAATGGCTATAATCAACCCTTTAGAAAATAATTCTTTAGAAAATTGAAGGATAAAGAATGAATTCCTACAACTCTTTGAAAAAAATTAAGAAGAAAACTACTTCTAAAAATCACAAGAAAGAAATCTTGCACAAAGAAACTAACTCCCAATGTTGAAAAGTATATTCAAATAAAACTCTTAAGCATACTGGAACTCTGATTAATCTATAAGTAGTTTTAAATTAAACTTTTTTGTTGACTAAGAAATATAAAACTTGTAAATAACTTAAAATACTTTAAAATATTCAAAATGTAGAATAAATAACTAATAAAATAATAAAAGCTAATAAATTTAATATTGGGCTCATATATAATAAAAACGATCATAATTTGAGCTCCCGAACTTGAAATCAAGTGATTCAAAGTGTGTCTCGAAGCTAAGACATAGATCTTCGGATGCTATGAAAACACCTCAACCTAGAAATGCTTGAATTATAGAATGCTATAAAACTCTCAAATATATTGAAACTTACAAATAACTTAAAATACTTAAAAAAATATCCAAATTTAGAAATAAATAACTAATAAAATAATAAAACCAATTAAGCTTAAAAATTGAATCTAATATGGCTTAAACTCGAATTAAAAGCTCGAAACCTGTAATTGCCGTAATAATTTCATTCAGAAAATTTGCTCGTATAGTCTTTACTAAAATGATTATAACTTGAGCTCTCGAACTTGAAATCAAGTGATTCAAAGTACATTTTGAAGCTAAGATGCAAATCTTCGAATGCTATGAAAGATATCTCAATCCAGAAATGCTTGGATCCCATCCAAAAAGTCGTCACAAGTCTACTGATTTTTCAAAATTAAAAATTGACAACTTCAATGAATGAAATTTAATAAATTTTACCCGTGCATGTATTAGTTGCCTTTATTCACTCCTCTACGTCTCCCGTTGCTTCCTTGCTTCCCTCTTCTCTAACACCTCACGACCCTCTTTCCCCTCCCTTTGGCCCATCGTTTGGTGCGAACATTAGTGCCTACGCCTCTTCCCCTCTAGCCAGTTCTCCATCATTTTTCGACATGGGGTCTTTTTCAAAATAATAATAATTACTCTTTTAGTTGATGAAAACTGTTTTTCTTGAGTTCATGTGGCTCGATTTTCTTGAATTTGAGATTATTCATTTTTGTCTACATTTTATTCGAAGGTTTTAACGATATATGAAGCTTCGATAGTTCCTTTGAGAAGAATAAGATCATCAGTATCAAATTGAAGACATCTGTTTGTGATGTTGGACTTGGTGGATTGTATTCGTTACTTTTGCGTTCTTACCGACATCTTGCTACGAAACGTTGGATGCGGGTCAAACGTTTTTTTTTCCGATATGACTTGAGAGTCAATGAAGCATTCATATTGTTTACTATGATACATAAAGATAAGTAAAAAATTTAGATTAAGAAAAAAAAATAGTGGGAATAAAGGTAACCGAAGAAAAGACTGACCCACCGAGTCACTTCTAACATTCATGTAGAAAAAGAAAAAGGATAAGCTTCAGTAAGTTCTGTTTTGTCTTGTATTGGTTTCTTGTAAAAATGGTGAATGAAAATTTGGGTGCCCCCACTTTAATGTTTCAATCATGCTCACCCACAGTCTAAAGTATTTTCTGTTTCAATAATTCCAAACCCTTTTTTCAGCACCTTCACTTTTCGTGAAGTCGAAGTTTCCTATAAACTCCAACTTTGCCTCAATCAAAACTAGTTTTCTTTAGGTCCTTCAGCTCTAAAGCTCTAACAATATAGCAATTTCCCAACACTTGCGCGCGTATTGTTATTTTCATATACTGAAAATGATATTGTTTTGAATCAAAGATGGCACATCCAAACAAGTAATATGACTCATTAATGTAATAAAAATCATCATGTTTTTGTGCCTCTCGGGTTGGTCTGTTTTCAACACCTTTCAATAATCAAAGAAGAGGGTTAGGCTTAGGATCCCTTTAGTCACTCTGGGCACATGCACAAACAGCTTTGGTTAGGTCATCTTTTTTTCCTTTTCCATGGAAGGTTAGGTCAACTTTTGGTGAAGAATAAAATTTAGATCCTTTTGTATTAGTTAAAAGCTGTGTTTTACTGTACCAAAGTTGGTATAATACTAACTTTTAAAGAGAGAAATTAAGTTTCAAACAATGAAAATGATATTGTTTTAAGAGACAATTTGAACCATAAACACAAGTTACAAAACAAACATTTTATTATAATGTTAATATTAAATTTAAAAATATAAAAAATAAAGTATATTACACTCTCATAAGGATTAATCTCTATAAACGATAAAAAATGAGCGATTAAATAGATAAAACAATCTAACTTTTACAATTGAAAAATACTATTTTATAATCTAAATTGAAAATTCAAGAGTTTGGTACTTTTATGATGATTTAGAAATTGACTAGTAGTTTTGTTATATATATATATATATATATATATCTTTTGATATTTCAATTTACTGAAACATTTCTCTCCAATAATAAACAAGCATTATTTAAATTCTTAAATTCTTTTTTTTTTATTTATAAAAAAAACCCCTTAAATGCAACCACATTGCCAACAAAGTTGTTGATTAAAATGAAATAAAATTCAATCGATTTCTAGTAATGGGCAGGCTATGATCTTAACAATCTTCTAATTCCATACAACATTCATCTACCTTAATAACTCCACACTTTCCATCCCAAAATTCGCCCTACTCATACGGGTAAAGGTTGTTTAGAAATCCCAAGATTAAAAACGTAGTCAAAATCTTTTATTATTTCATTTCTGATACATGCCAATATATTATTCTTCTACATAATTCTAAAATATTAACACAATTTGAGTTAATTTAAATTTAAGGTAAATTACACCTAATGTTACTAAACTATTAGTAAGTTTATGTTTTGATCATTTAATTTTATAAAATTATAAAATAATTACTAAGCTATTTGAAAGTTTCTATTGAAGTCATTGAACTGTTAAGTTTTTTTTAGAGTTCGGCTAGTAAGCTCTAAGCAATAGTTGATACACATCGACAAGTAAAAGAACATACCTTAGATCTAAGTCGATTTGGTAAAAGAGAAGAGGAAGAAGAGTTTTTAATTGGTATAGATAGTGCAAATAAAGAATGCCATACAACAATGTAATTTAACGTACAATTTAATATAACTTATGTATAAATAAAAATATTTAATCTACTATTAGTGAGAATTTTAAACTTTACCATTAAGATTGATAGTGGCCGATTTTGTTGTTAGGGGTATAAGTAAAATATTTTAAAAAAATTTAAAGGTTGAACTAAAATTTTCAAAATTTTTAGAGGGTTTAATAAAAATTTCCAATATTTTTGAGGGATCTAATAAAAGTTCTAAAAAATTTGAGGGACTTAATAAGAATTTATAAAAAAAATTTAAAGACCTAAAATTTTTAAAAAAATTTAAGAAATATAACGAGAGTTTACAAAATTGAGAAACTAATTAAAAATTTTATAAAATTTAAAAGGCTTTCCTAATTTTCCAAAGTTGACTTGGAGGGGCCCATGAAGATCTGCCCCTAAAGATTAATAAGATAAAAAAGTATTTTATATTAATAACAAAGAAATTGTAATGCGGAGTTTTAATTTGTTGTTACTGCAACAATTAAGAGAATGTGTAAAGGTGTCATTTGTATATTCTTTAAAAAAAGTAATTTAGAAGATACTAAATTAGATAAAACTATTTCTAAAAAATCAAAAAATGATTTAAATATTATTATATAAAAGTATTAAATTAGGTGAAATTATTAATAACTACTTTGATTTCGGTAGACGTAGTACAACTGTTTTAGTTGGTAGAAGTAAACTAACATTCGTTAAAAAAAAAAAAACCTAACATGTAATCCCTAAACTCAAAATATGGGTATGTGGACCTGTCCATTGAAAATTCCACCTTTATTCCCCCATACCCAATATTACACTTCTCAAAAGCCTAACAACAAAAACTAAACCCTTATAAAAATAAAATTTCCCTCTTTTCCACAACCTTCCTTCAAACCTCTCCAAGCCTTGAAATCCCCTCTGGCTCCAATTTTCCATAATAAAAACCTCCTCTTTCCTCACTTCCAAAGTGATTTTCTTTTTTAATTTTTTTTATTTGAAGTCATAGAAACAAACAGATAGAAATAATATATTATTTTGGGTTGGAAGCTACTATTATTGATTATCCTCATTAACATTTCTTGATGTCAAGCACCCATTTTTCATTAAGGTCAGTTATCTTCTGGGTTTCTCTCAATACCCCCAAATTTTCACTAAATTCTTACTTTTAATTTCTGGGTTTGGTTTTTTAGGTATGGTAAGTGGTAGTAACCATATTCAAAACCATAACCACCATGAAAATGGGGAGAAAAACCCAACTTTGGGAGGAGCTTCTAGGTCGTGGGGCACGACCGTTTCCGGTCAATCCGTTTCGACTAGTGGTAGTGTTGGCTCTCCCTCGAGCCGGAGCGAGCAAGCTATGGCTACACCAGCTAGTGAGAATACTTTCTTAAGATTGAACCATCTCGATATTCACGGAGATGATGCTGGATCTCAAGGTGCCGTTGGGTGAGTATTTTTTTTTTAGAATACCGTTTTAGCTTGAATTTGTGATAATCCTGTTTAATGCTTGATTCACTTGTGGGTTTTCGAAGGAAGAGGGTGAGGGTTTACATACATTGAAGAAATCTCTTGAATTGTGCTTTCATGATATAAATTTGTAACTGTTCATGCTTGAATTTGGTAAACATTATGGCATTATGCTACAATTCAACATTTTTTGTGGGCTAAATAGCAAAGATAGTTTGAATTGGTGAATGTTTTGATTATTAGCCTATTAGGTAGATGCTGGCATTTAGTTTGTCTATGGCGCTTTTCCTTTGATTACTAGCAAAATAATGCAGTTGTTGCCTGGTTGTACTATGTTATCGTAATGCTAGGGTATTATATGAATTTAACCGATTGCCAATTTCATTTGAAGTAGTAAAAAGAAGAAGAGAGGTCAACGTGCAGTTGCAGGTGATAAGAGTGGCAGAGGGCTCCGCCAATTTAGCATGAAAGGTTTTGTTTCCTCTTTTCCATTTTCCTTGCCGTCAAAAGTTTGTGATTTATAGTTTATAACAGATTGCATTAAAAGCTCTGTCAGATATTTTTCATATGAAAAATTTACTACATGTGCTTGTTCTACTACCATGGATATTGCAGATGAGTTAGCAGTTGTGGCTTTACTAACTGATTTCTTGTTTGAATTGTCTTTGCTTTTATCCAGTTTGTGAAAAGGTGGAAAGCAAGGGAAGAACCACATACAATGAGGTCAGGTGGTTTCAGAAAGTTATTCTTTCATTTATGTTTCTTGTTTCTGTTAAATTTATTAATGGTCATTGCTTAGTGCTTGTTGCTGTGTGTATATGATCTATCTATTTTGGCTAAATGATCTGAATTTTCCCTGAATTCATTCTTTCTGTGTTATATGATGCATGCAAAAGCTGAAAAGATATATATATTTTACTGCTTTAAGGGACTAGATATATGGATTGTTGGGTAACCTTGATCCAAATTAGTTGTGTGTTTGACTGTTTCTTCTTGTGGGTCAGTGTTTGCATGCCTTAACTTTTAATTGCAAGACTATCATATTAAGATATAGAATATTTGCTATAATTGCTCCAAAATTACCCTCTATAATGTAATGTAAATATTGATATATCATTGCAGAGTAGACCTGAAAAATTGATATCATGGTGATTTCCATTTCATCATCCCATTTTTCTACTCTGATTGCTTACTAATCTACAGTGGCAAGTATATTTCATGATTAAGTGGTTTTGTTATTCTAAGCATCAACCAAGTTCCACTGTGGATACGTAGTTCTTGTGTCCTTTCAAACTTTCAAGCGGTATGATACTGATTTTCTTTTGAAATTGATTTCATATAGTGATGTGATTGATAAATTCGAGTAATCCTTCTCATGCTAGCCAGCACTCGCTTGCTTGTGTATGAAGTTTTACCTTCCTTTTCTAGCATTTCAAAGGTTTGGAGAATTACTACTTTGTTTGCTTAAGGGAGCTGGGAGTTTCTTTGCTTCTCTCCTTGCTTGGCAACAGTCATTGGTTGCTCTATCGTTTACCTATTGATGGTTTATTTTATAAGCCCATGTCTTTATCTGAGAGTGAAAGTTACTCCAGGTGGCAGATGAACTTGTAGCTGAATTTGCTGATCCTGGCAATAGTGTAGCATCACCAGATCAGGTTTGCAATACTTTATTTATGTCAATATTATATTATTTGATGTGTAAGTTTCATTTTTTATCCTAAGAGTGAAATTAACGATGTTGATCCCCCTTTTTCTTTTAAACTATCAGCAACAGTATGACGAGAAAAACATCCGCCGAAGGGTTTATGATGCTCTGAATGTTCTAATGGCAATGGATATTATATCTAAGGATAAAAAAGAAATACAGTGGAAGGGACTTCCTCGTACTAGTCTGAGTGATATTGAAGATTTAAAGGTGACAATACAGCTCCCAATTTTGTCTTTTTATGTCAAGTAGGCTTGCTCTGCCATGACTATTATGGATCTAATATTGAGTTTAACAAGCTCTTCAAATGTAAAAACAGACTGAACGGCTTGGGCTGAGAAATAGGATTGATAAAAAGGCTGCCTATTTGCATGAATTGGAGGAACAGGTAAGAAAAACACATTTCAATTTTAACATGTTTGAAGAATTGCTTTCTGCAAGCAATTTGGTTGAGAGTTTTCTTATTTTTCCTATTCATCAAGTTGTTGCATTTAGACAGAGAGCTGTTTGAGGACACCAAGTTTCACTTGGCCCCTTTGTTTGCTGGCATTTGGTCATGTAGTTGTTTTGCTTCTCAGTTTGTAGGTCTTCAGAATTTGATACAACGAAATGAGCAACTATACAGCTCAGGCAATGCTTCCGGTGGGGGAGTGGCTTTACCTTTCATCCTGGTGCAGGTTTATCATCTTCGCAAACCTCTCATTTTCTTAAGGAATGAAAAATAATATTTGTAACAGTGGGGTGTGGCTAATAGGCGATTGATGGAGCATGATGTGCTCAATAGATGCAAAGTATGTTTTTATAGTTATTTGGAATTTTGCATAAATCCTGAGGTTTCTTAATTTCTACTCTCTTGTCATTTTGAAATTGTAGACACGCCCTCATGCAACTGTTGAGGTAGAAATATCGGAAGATATGCAGCTGGTGCATTTTGACTTTAATAGGTAAAGTTTTTACGCTATAATCATAACTTAGCCACATTCAGCAGGATTTGTGGGTATTTTGAGTGATTTCTTCTAGAATAGGATAAGTGTTTGACTCATGTTTTGATGATAAACCATGGAATGCCTAAAAGAGAGAAAGTAGAGGCTAGTCTAGGTATAGGGGTAAATTCTGCAGTCGATGGCAGCCGTCACTTGACAAGCAAGTGACGAGTGACCAAATGCTAAAATTATCTTTTGATTCTTCACTTACCTTGTTTTTGTTTCATTTTCATATTATTGGTTTTCTGTTTTACAGCACTCCCTTTGAGCTCCACGATGACAATTATGTTTTGAAGGCCATGAAATTCTGCGAGAGACCACAGACCGATGAAATGGCACACAATTTTTCTGCAGACGGTGAAGGTTCTAGCATGTCTGCAATGTACAAGCAACAGATCCTTGCTCCCCCAAGGACAAGCACACCAGGTAGGCCTCCTACATCCCCGCCTCTTCCGGGAATATTGAAAGCTCGAGTTAAGCATGAACATTAATAGTTGAGTTTCATGTCAATTGCCGAGAGACAGTCTATTTGTACATTGTGTAAAGTAAATTGCCAGAAGCGTACCCTGTAAGATGAGCCTCACCTCATAATATGTTACCCCACATTAAGCCTGAGGCTTTTGGAGGGTATCTTTCTATTTCCTGGCAAGTCGTCAGCTTTTACATCAACGTAATTTGCTCATGTATTTGTTTTATTCTATTTCTCCCACTGTAGTAGAAATTAGCTTTATTTGTATTGCTGCATAAAGAATTATATAGAATGAACTAGTTTTTTAAAATCTCTTTTTTCCCTATTATTTTGTTGTGAACTTGAAATGCTAAATTCAGAACTTGCCAATTTGGTCCATGAATTCTAGTAATAGTAAATGTTTCTTAAATGAGTAGTAGTATTTCAATTTAAAATTTGTTAAATGTAATTATTTTGAATTTTGGGATTCGAACTGAAGTTGGATTTAAGCCTTGTTACTAGTTAATGACATGCAATTTCCCTTCTTTGTTGAGGACGTGGGTTCACTCACTTTAAGCTTGGTAGTTGACCAAGATTGACGTTGGATTATTTTGCCTTGCAATGAGGGAATGGAGTGGCATATCCTTCGTTTGGTAAGTACTCGGTTTAGTTCGGTTTTCAATTAACTAATTAAAAAGTTGCAGTTAACCACCGAGTGTTGCATTTTCAAGGGGAGATATAAGTTTGAATCTTGGAGATGACATTATTGGGTGAGGAAGTTATAAATCTTAAATATAAATGGTAAAATGAAGATGAAAAATGCTAAAAAGAAATTGCAATTAACCAAGTCGAAGTGAATTTTATTTTTTTATTTAATTAATGAGTACTTTTTAATTCTTATAATATAAAATTAAATATTTTATATTCAAAATAGTGAACGAACTATAATTTTAAAAATAATTAAAAACTAATAGAATTTAGTTCTTATTTTTTATTTTCGGTTTGGTTTTGTGTTTTAAAAACTTCCCAATGATTTCTAACTCTAAAATATAAAGCAGCCCAAGTCAGAAGCAAAGGTGGGTGAGTAGTAACATGGTGGAGAAGCGGTATCTCTAATAATTGGCTTATTTATTTCAGCCTACGCATCAAAGAAATAGGTGTTGGGAAGCAACAAAGCCGAAACGCTGCTGTTATAGCCAAGAATTTAGAGGTTTTGATTATTGTAACAGCTATGCTATGCCAAAATTACAGCTCCTCTTGGCCACTGAGTAGGCATTGCCTTTTAGTTACAATAATAAAACTAGAAACTGCTTTAGATTCTTCACATGACTCGTATCATTGTCTAAGTTTTATTTCTGAAGCACAGGATTCATATAACATTACTTTGGTTTATATCGATGAGGCGTAGAACGCAAATTATATTTCGGATGTTCCGATGAGGTATCAGGTGTTAGATATATTGGTGTCTGTGTATCCGCCTTGAGTCCGTGTTCAATTAATAGGAATCATAAACATATGTCTTGCTAAATGACATTCGATATTAAATGCTAATAGAAAATTGTGTATTTTGTTTATAAATGTTAAAATGACAAAAGATACCATGTGAAAGATCATGCAAACTGATTAAAATGAGCCCTGAGGGTCAATATGGATATAAAACAAAGCAATGGATTCGAGTTAGAGATGAGAAAAGAAATGTACTTGATGATATATTATGACACATATGTAGTGTTTTATGATGATTAATGTAATTATATGTTCAAATATGACATGCCAAATGAAATGTGGTATGAGATTATGTACATGAGAAATGAAATGAAAACTTGATACTAAATGATAATTAGGTCCCATATTGATTGTGTTTGATAACTTATTTCTATTTGAATTATTGATTCAAATCATTTTAGCATCATTGAGCACTATTATTCAGTGTACGGTTTGTTTATTTTCGTGTGCAATTACCATAAATTTTAAAGTCATAAAGTGATCGGCATCATTCAAATTTAATCCTCTCGACTCAATAAGTTTATACAATTTTTAAATTTTAAGTTAGAAATGATGGCAAAGGGTTACACTTTGAAGATGACCAAACGTGTTGGATGACAAATATGTATGAATATCTAGTAGATTAACGTTTACTTGCCAATAGGCCATGTTATACTTGTTATTGATCTGTTTCTTGCTTGACAAGTAAATTAATGTGTTATGTGCCTGACAAGGATGGTATAATGGCATTTGAACTAATGCCTAAGTTGCATTGTTGTTGAGTTATTTGGTTACGTAGATCATTTGATACTTGTACTTGACAAATTGGAGATGAATGATGTAAAATATAAGGGAATTTGCTTTCAAGGTTGTGACACTCCTCTATCAGTGTCGCGACATCAAGCTTCTGTTTCCACAGTTGTGATTCTCTCCTATTAAGGTTGCGACTTCGAATTCCCCTGTCCTCAAGGTGATGACATACCCCTGTTGAAGTTGTGACATTAGCTTTTTGTCTTCAAGGTCACGACTCACCTCGGTTGAAGTTGCGACATTATGCTTCTATCCTTAGTGTTGTGACATGAATCCCTCAATATCGCAACATTACCCCTACATTTTGAAAAACTTTATGTTTTAATCCTTCAATTAACTTCAGTGTTTCATAAGAGCTTTCATAAACTCATTTAAACCTATAATTGAATAAATAAGGTATTTTAATTAAGTTTTGGAAATCTATTTGTTTGAATGAATCATCGATTAGATATTTAAATAAAATCGTAATTGCTTCGACAACAAATGTGGCATCTCGCATTTCAAATCTGACGACTAGGTCGGATATATGATGTTACAAGTTAGCTGCAGTAATCAGAACTAACAATTAACAAAGGAAGTAAAAAATAATTCTCAAGAAAAGAATGAAATAATTCCCTGTTGTATGATATTCAAAACAAAAATCTTCTCTTATGTAGGCATGCATACAAATTAAATGAACATGAAAATCTTAACTAATATTTTTAAAATCAAGTTCCCACTTCAACTAGCCATTTTTTTAAATATATAGTAGGCTTAAAAATTTAAAGAGAAACAATGCTAAAAAACAAGGACATGACTAACTAAATTTAGTTAATAAATTAAAAAGCAAAATCAATTTTGAATTATATTTTCAACATGAGTTCGCTATATATGAGAATATCATCTAGATATACTAGTGCACTGTCCATAATAAGCCTTGATCATGGCCTTTTGAAACAATGATGCGATTGTCTTCAAGCCAAAATACATCACTGTTCACTGAAAGTGCTGGTTAGGTATACAAAACCCTATATTGGGTCTTTCTACTGGATCTATTCTCAATTGCCAAAACCCAACTTTAAGGTCAACTTTGGAAAAAAAACTTTGGCCTTAAGTTTCTATTGGGTGAAGGGAACTTGTCATCTTGAAGAAATTGATTAAGCAACTGGTAGTTTATTACCAATATGAGCTTCCCTCTTGCTTGTTCTACTCTCTCGTTGACATAAAAGGCCTTACATGCCCATTGAGAATTGGAAGGTTCAATTAACCTTTGTTGTTGTTCCTTGCATTCTTGATCTGCAGGATTTTGATGTTTAGGGTTCTTTCCCCTGTGATTGAATGTGAATATGAGCATGTCACATCTTTAAGTTCTAGATAATCTGCTGGATTCTCTCTGACTGTATGATAAACAACTTAAGAATTGGTATAAATGGCTTGAACATCTCTTAAAATTTGACCCCATCAAGTAGGATTCTTAGATGTTGGGCTTTAGTGTAAAGATCAAAGCCAACAACAATATCCTTTAATAAGAGCTTGGATCCAAATACTGCCGTCTTCACAAAGCACCCTGGAAAAAATTGGATGGCAATTGGTCTGCTAATCAAGTGGGTGATAAACGGTTGATTTGCAGTTAAATTGAAGATTTTGGTGTGGGGCTTCCACCATTATGCTCGAAGAATTTTTGGATTCATAACGGTCTATGGCAGTGATAGGTTTGTTGTATTTGTCCATGTTGAGTATGACTCCTATTTCAGTCAAATTTGAGAAATAATCTTTCAGTTAAACTTTGTTTATTTGTTTTAATCAAACTCTGATTAGTCTAGATTATTTTATTATTATTTAATCTATAAATTTAGCCTATAAATAGGCTATTTTACAACCTTAGAAAATACGCCCATTAGAGATTAGAACTCATAACGCATTTAGAGAATTTTGTGTTTGCGTTTTGAGGGTTCTTTGTTTTCGGGTTTTTCGGGGTTTAGTTTTATCTTCATCTTTTGTATTTTTCGCTCTTTTGCCATTATAGTAAAATTATCTTTTTCCGTGATTTTTATCCTCTTTGGAGGGGTTTTTTTACGTTAAATTTGTGTTTAATTTCTCAATTTATTTCGCTATTTTTTTTCTTGTTGCTTAATCGGGTCGATCCCAACAAATGGTATCAGAGCTAATTCAATTTTATAGATTAGTCCATTTAGAGATAGTTGCAGCAAGGTTTGAAATTGAGAAGTTTGATGGTGAGACAAATTTTAATCTGTGGCAAGTTCGGATGATGGCAATTCTAGTTCAAACTGGCTTGAAAAAAGTTGTTACCAGGAAAAAGCCTGAGAATCTAAATAAAACAGAATGGGAAGAGCTTGATGAAAAGACTTTGTCTACAATCTAGTTGTGCCTCACGAATACGGTATTGCAGGAGGTATTGACGGAAAAGACCTTATCCGCCTTGTGGAAAAAGTGAGAAACTCTTTATGCGACTAATTCTCTGGCTAACCGTTTAGTGTTGAAACAACGTCTATGTACGTTTCGCATGAACGAAGGTGAGCTTCTTAGAGATCACCTCAGTCAATTCATTACTCTTTTAAATGATTTAAAGAACGTTGAGATTCATATTGATGATAAAGATCATGCTATACTATTATTGTGGTCTTTGCCCCATTTATACAAGTCTTTCAGGGAGACCCTGATTTATGGCAGAGACAAATTCTCGTTCGAATATGTGAAGGGTCATTTGTTGAGTAGAGACAAACTTGATAATGAGTTTGGTTTGGATAGCAAGACAGATAGGTAAGCTTCCGTTTTGGTAGCATCAAAGGAACGAGACAAAATGTGTTGCTATTGTAAAAAGCTAGGTCACGTTAAAGCAAATTGTTATAAACTACGAAATAAAAGAGTTACTGAGAGTAACGAGGAAGATGTAGCTGGTGCTAATTTGGCCGATGAAAGCTGTGATTATTCTTGTTAATGTCAATGAGCGATAACTCCAAGCTCACGCCCAAGTGGATCCTAGATTCGAGATGTTCTTTCCACATGTGACGTAATAAAGAATGGTTCTTCACATACAGTTCGGTTGAATGTGGAGTTGCGTGCATGTGAAACGATTCATCTAGTAAGGTAATTGGTATTGTTACTGTTAAAATTAAGATACACGATGGGACAATTAGGACACTCTTAAATGTCAGGTATGTACTTGATTTACGAAAGAATTTTATCTCCTTGAGTATTTTAGACTTGAAAGGATGCAGAATTAACATCAAGTCGAGCGACATTAAAGTATCTCGTGGAGCTCTCATTTTGTTAAAAGGTAAAATAATCTGAAGTCTTTATATTCTGAAAGGTTCTACAGTGACCGGTGAAATAAGACGTCCCTCATCCGTTACGGAGTCGAAGTGAACTCGTTTGGAGTGGAGGCAACTTGGTCATAGGAGGGAAAAAGGTATGACCGTTTCGTTGAAGAAAGGTTTTCTTTTGGATGTAGGTTTTGAAAAGTTAGGGCATTGTGTTCGTGAAAATCAGACTCGGGTTAGTTTGAATTTGGCAGTGTACAAGTCGAAGGCTAGAAGTCTTCCAGTTTTTAAGCACAGATTCGACTCAATTAATTCCCTGCATAGTTCAAGATAGGCCCGTGGCAGGCTTTGGCAAAGATGGCATGGTGGAAATATGAGTCAAGGTGGAGATTTGTTGAGTATAACTCCTATTTCAGTCAAATTTGAGAAATAATCTTTCAGTTAAACTCTGTTTATTTGTTTCAATCAAACTCTGATTAGTCTAGATTATTTTATTATTATTTGACCTATGAATTTAGCTTATAAATAGGCTCTTTTACAACATTAGAAAATACACCCATTAGAGATTAAAACTCATAACACATTTAGAGAATTTTGTGTTTACGTTTTGAGGGTTCTTTGTTTTCAGTTTTTTGGGGTTTAATTTTATCTCCGTCTTTTATACTCTTCGTTCTTTTGCCATTATAGTAAAATTATATTTGCCCATGGTTTTTTATCCTCTTTGGAGGGGTTTTTTCACGTTAAATTTATGTGTTCAATTTCTCAATTTATTCTGCTATTTTTTTTTCTTGTTGCTTAATCGGGTCGATTCCTAACAGTCCAAGTAGATGATAATGGAGATAAGATGATTTGGTACCATTGATGAAATACTCGGACAATTTTTTTCTTCGGATTTGAACCTAAAGCATATAAATTCATTCAAACGAACACTAGTGTCATTGGAAGAAATTTTTCTGAATTTTTTGACATGTCAACCAAAGAAAATTTCGCTCCTATTTATAGGAACTCATAAGTCTCTTCATAAATGTATATACATTTAATAGGTAATATAGACACATCTCTTAAATAGACATAACTATTAAATAAATATTACTTGAATACTTATACTTTTTTTTGGTTAAAAATCAAGTGATATAACTCTTCGTATTTAAGAGATATAATTGATCGCTTAACTCTTTATTTAACTAAAAGTTTACTTTTTAATTTGTAGCTAATAGAACATTTTATATATTTAATGTTTCAAGCGGTTAAATTTAGAAATTGAACAATTAACAAGCTCCATTTCTTTGAAAGATAACGAGAACAACATGCACATTAGAGCCTGTCTGTTGGTTTGTCTACAATCTTGAAGGTTTTGGTTGGTGCATAAAAGTCCGTTGGCTTGAGTTGCCTCCATACCCTCATGCTGCCGGTATATGATGGTGGATACTGGATAGTTAATATTTTTCACATGTTGGGCTGCCACATCTTGTCTTTAAGTACATTTGTTGGATGGAAATGAAACGTGGAAGCTTCAAGCCCTCTTTCCTTCCTAGTGGAGCATTATCTGAATTCTGTCGCCCTCAAGTGTAGGTAGTATAGCACTTTTAAATCATGGGATTGCCTCCAAATAAGACTAGACATCAAAGCCCCGCCTCTTCTATTAGGCCTAACCTTAGCAAAAATTTGTTTTCATATGAAGTAATTAGTGATGTTGAAGGGCATATAATCAGTCTGATTTATGGTCTCTGTTGACTCCATGGTTGAGGCCTGACCTGACTAACTGACTCATTTGGCGTCTCCTGTTTGTAATCATCCTAACCTACCATAGAGTAGTTGAGTAGTATTTTAAACATATGAATATGTTTGAGATAAACCGTGTCTCTTTTTCTTGTTTTTAGTCATTACCATTTCCAAAGTAGACAAAGCAACAAGAGTTGCAGTTCAGTACCTTGCTTTGCAGTGTGTCATCTTCCAATATACCCCCAAATTTCCCAAAAGTTAGACAAAGCACTCAGGCAGGCTCAGCACTTGAAAACCTCAATCCTTCGTTAAAAAGCCACATTCCACAGCAAAAGGCCCCCTCGGTGGATCTGTGACCATTGGCCACTAACATCCTTGTATGTTTTCTTTAGCAAACAAAAGAGATTAGGTTGAGGGCTCCACAATGCTCTCATAGTATCACATGAGAGATGAAGACACCATCATCTCTGTGTCATTTTCCCTTTCTTTTTTACCCTCTCACGCTTGTCCACTTACCTAGGCTGAAGCATGGCTTTCATAATCCCATCATATCCATTCCCCCTTTTGGGTCTTTGTCAATTTCTTCCTTTTCACTTTTGCTTCTCTTTAAGTTGCTATCTCTTCCTTAAAAACGGATTCATTGCACATGTATAAACCACCATGTGAGCTTCATACTCCATTATTTTTGTTCCACATTTGGTTCTCTCAGTAATATTCCCCATAATATGTTCAAATAATAATTTTTACATAACACAGTTAAAAACCAGGATAGGATGAATTCCCTAATTGCCATGAATTCCATCATCTTAAAGAAGCAACACCAATTCCAACAATTACAATTGGATCAAGTAAATATAACTTTCATTATCATTTCCTTGGAAATATTCATGTAGATTCAACATGTAAGGTTAAAATCACAAAAAAGAAAAAGAAAGATAATGCACATATATTATATTATATTATATTAAAACATTAAATCCAGAATAAACAGCCAAAAAAAATGTTAAAGGGGTATATGGGATATACTCCTTTTCTACTATAATTCTAGAAGTTCACTAGGCTTCTCTCTCATTGTCATCTTTTGGTTTAGCTGAAGAACTTGAGCCGGATGTCATTCCAACAACTTGGCTATGTGTAAACCTTCGTAATTGTATCATGCGGGCATAACACCCATCAGGATAATTTTTAAGTAAATATGAATGGGATCCTTGCTCTGCAACTTTCCCATCATCTATCACTGCAATGACATGAGCTTTCCGAATTGTCGACAACCTATGAGCAACCACTATTGTAGTTTTCCCAGAGCAGGCACGGTCTAGAGCCTCTTGGACCGATCTCTCAGACTCGGCATCAAGGGCACTTGTTGCCTCATCAAGCAGCATAAGCTCTGCCTTCCTCACAAGAGCCCTTGCAATGGCAATTCTTTGTTTTTGGCCTCCGGAAAGTTGAACTCCTCTCTCCCCGACAAACGTTTTGTAACCTTCGGGCAGTGAAGATATGAACTTGTGGGCATTGGCTAGGGTAGCTGCCTCAATGATTTCAGCCTCAGTAGCAGACTCATGTCCATAGGCAATGTTTTCATAAATGGTGGAAGCAAAGAGGCATGGCTCTTGTGGAACAATTGCTATGTGTTTTCTCAAGGATTTGAGGTTGTACTTCCGGATGTCCTTTCCATCAATCATAACACGGCCAGATGAGGGCTCATAGAATCTCTGAATAAGTGCAATGACTGAGCTCTTACCACATCCACTCGGACCGACAAGCGCAAGAGTTTTTCCAGCTCGGGCACGAAGATTAAGGTCACGGAAGATTGGGACATCAGGACGCGAGGGATAAGAAAAGTCAATATGCTTTAGTTCAACTTCTCCCTGAAGGCAGTCTGGAACTTGTGTGGCATCAGGGTCATCAGGCTCTATCTCAGTTTTACGGTCGAGAAGATCAAAGACCGACCGCATGGCTCGACCTCCCTTGATGAAGTCAGGAGCCAGGGTCAATGTTTCAGCTGCACCATTGGCGGAAACCATGAGAACCATAAAGACTTGGATTGTCTTTGAAAAATCAGAGATCCCATGCTTCACAAGCCAGGAAGCATACCAAAGACCAAGGGCATAAGAAGCATATAGTGAAAACTGAGCCACACCAAATCCACTTCCCGCAATTTGACCCTTCCAAAAGCAGCGCCTCAGTGGAGTTTGAAGGCTTGAAGAGAATAGGCCAACAATTTTGTTCTCTGAATTGAAGGCAGCAACAGTTCTTACATTGGCAATAGCCTCCCCAGCTAGTTGCGTAGCCTTGGCATGAGCAGCTTCTAAATCTCCTGAGAAACCTTTCATAAACATTTTCTGTTGAAAATCCAACAAATATAATTAATAACTTGATATCATCTGAAATTGTGTAGTTGTGGATCATATTTAGCCCAAGAAGCAGATAGAAATTAGTTTTAGCATACAATTCAAACAACCATAAAACTATCATATGCCAACAATGGTTTTGACATAACTTATAACCCTTTTTTTTCAAGGTATTATCAGATTAATTTTAATTGGTCATTGATCAACTGTCAGCAAGCATACTTCGATGACAGCATGCATGTGAAAGGGATTAATTTTAGAAACAAACCTGCAAAACAGTTGCTGCTACAACCACAGGGAAGACTGCAATTAGGACAAGGGCAAGGCGCCACTGCAAAACAAAGCCGGCAGTGCAGGCAACTAACATGAGAGCCGTGTTCTGCACAATCACTGAAATGCGATCTCCTATAGCTGATCTGACATTGTTGGCATCAAGAGCCAGCCTTGCAGAAATCCTAGCACTCTCATTTTCCTCTTGATCAAACCATGCCATTTCGTTTTTCAGCACAGCTGTCAGCATCTTCTCTCCACACGTTTTGTGAGGTTTTCTCCCACGATATCCCAAAAGGAATGCTGCAGTGTGTTAAAGAGAAGAGCAGCGGACGAAAGCCCAATTAACAAATAGCAGTATTTCCCAATTTCTCTTCTCATGTAAGCCTGGTCCGGGTTGTAGTAGACACTGAGAACAGCACTTAGCACATATGCAAAGAAAGCACTGAGGGATCCGCAGACAACAGAGCCTATAGAACCAACTACAGCATAAACCCATTCAGGAGAATTCACTTTGGCAAGGCGCCAAAAGGAACTAGCTTGCACCTTGAAGGCAAGCTTTTCCATTCGGTAATTAGGGTGTGAGGCCTCAAGGGAAAGACTAAAATCAAAAGTAGAGAAGTCAGAAAGCCTTCGCGAATATGGTGATCTGCCATATGATGAATTCCGGGCTATAATTGGAGAGCTTACTGAGTTCCTGGCACTAGAAGGCCTGCAGATGAACCATTATAACAGATCTCAAATTAAAATGTAGCTGTTTAGGTTTAAAAATGTAAACAGCTTTTCCAGATATACAAACACATGCAGAATTGTGGAAGATACCTTGCACTACTTTTTTGAGCATTGTTAAGGGCAGTTTCGTGTGCCATTTCTTGCATTCGGATGAGCTTGGCATAGGCACCATTTTCTCCTTTGGCAATGAGTTCATCATGTGTTCCAATTTCAGAAACACTTCCCCGCTGGAGCACAGCTACAAGATCAGCCTTGCGAATAGTGGAAAGGCGATGGGCAATTACAAGAGTTGTCCTCCCAATCATGAAACGATCAAGAGCCTCTTGAACCAACTTTTCTGACTCAGAATCTAGAGCACTAGTTGCTTCATCCAAGAGTAGGATTGCCGGGTTTTTCAACATTGCCCTGGCTATAGCAATTCTCTGCTTCTGCCCACCTGAGAGTTGAAGTCCTCTCTCCCCAACCTGCCATTTCCAAATTATTAACACCAATTGGTTTATGCTTTCATGTAGATTTTTTCCTATGTTTTTAATTTATTTTTCTTTTTATCACAAGTTAGAATATTAAAAGAAATGAAAGCATTGAAATTTTTTTCAGTCCACAGCCCGAATTAGATTTCTTTGCAACATGCTAACAGTGGCATGCGCATAAACTTAAACAAATCATAGAGTCACAATTATTTTATGTTAATTAAAATGATTGGAGGGAAAAAATCTCCTCATTTAATTCCATGTCTTCTATTTTTTCTCTAAAAAGTTCCATTTCTTTTTGCAATAATTTGTAATTTTAAACCAATCATAAAAGGTTCATAAATTATTTATTTATGAAGCCTTTCTTGTATATTTTATTGTCCTATATCCCATTTTCTTTTCTCTCTGATTGGTCATCTCCCTTCTATGTAATTTGGTCTTATTTGCACATGCATTGCTGACTGAACCATGTTACCTTCTGATAAATGCATGCATATTCAAAGACTTCCCTTATTTGACTTTATAATATTGTATATACTAAAAACTTGTTAGGTTCTCTTTGTTAACCAAGTGAAACAACTATAAGGCATTAAAAATCAAACGAAATAAGAACCCCTATAGTCAAGATCCATGATTATATTTCACCTTCCTTAGTGCCTACTTTACTCATTCCCTCACCTTCTCCAACTGCCATAAAGTCAACACCCCAACTGGTATATAATTATACAATTATGGTTCAGCATTTATGGCAACAATAGTCATAACATTAATTTCACCTTATAATCTTATAGTTTTATGTGTTTAAGAAGGTTATTAGGTCAGAAATTGCTAACCTTTTAATGTTATGACAAGTGTTGCAGATGGTAGATACTAGTGGTGAAGTATGCAATTATTAAAACTGACTTAAAAATGAACTATCTGAGATTAGCTAACCTGAGTGTCAAAGCCATCAGGAATCTTTACTATGAATGAATGTGCATTGGCCACTCTGGCAGCTTCTTGGATCTCGATTTGGTTAGCATCGGGCCTACCCAAAAGAATATTTTCTTTAATGGTGGTGGCAAAGAGAGAAGGCTCTTGGCTCACAAGTCCTATTTGTTGCCTCAACCATCTGAGCTTTAATGTCTTTATATCGTGCCCATCTAACAGCACTTCTCCTGCACAAGTACATTAATAATTGAGATTTCACACCCTACAAACAAATCTCCATAAAATACATACCAGCATAGAATAAATGAACTCTAACAGCAGAAATAACTTCAGTAGGCATAAAAACATTAATAGTAACATTTACTTCAACTGAGATAATATTGAATGTTGTTGGTTATAGAGGTTGAAATTTTAACATTATAGATTACCTAAGGAGGGATCGTAGAATCTCTCAATAAGGGAGACAACGGTACTTTTACCCGAACCACTGCTTCCTACCAAAGCTATGGTTTTGCCCGCAGGAACAGTTAGGGAGAAATTGTTAAGGATCCTTACATCTGGCCTTGATGGATATGCAAAATCCACATTTTTCAGTTCAACTAGACCAGTAACAGACTCCAAATCCAAACCTGACTCACTATTCCTATCGATCCCGGGTTTGTTATCAATTATACGGAAGATTTTCGCTGCTGCAACTTTGGCCTTCACAAAAGCAGACATGCTTGGTGCAGATTGCCCCAAACCCCTGATAATTTGAAGAGATATTTTTTAGCAAACAAAATACTTAACTACAGCAATGAAATAGAGAAAACAGAGTACTCACAATCCACCAATCATAACAGCAAACATGGTGGCAATGGCAAGTCCTCCATTGGTGTAATGATGCCTAACCAGATAACCTCCGTACCAAAGAAGAAGAGCATAACAACAAAAGACAACAAAGTAAGTTGCCCCTAATCCCATTCCCTTTGCGAATCCAGTTTTGTAACCAATCTTTTGCGCAACCTTTAATGCTGAGGAGTAGGCTTGTAATGCTCTTGATTCACCAACAAAAGCCAACACAACTCGAATTTGGACCACTGTCTGCAATTTAGCTCATCTTTAACAAGTACCCAGATGAGAAAACACAGGAAAATCTGGAAATAAAATGGTTTCTATATCTTTGTCCCATAGATTGAAACTCAAAATTTCACACCCTTTTTACCTGTTCCACAATATTCCCTCCTTGTGATAAAGCTTCTTGGTTTTTTGCAGAGAGCTTGGCCAATGTGGTGGTATGGATTGCTCCAATCACAGCAATGAGAGGAACCGCTGCGAGTGTGACCAAAGCCAATTGCCATACTGCTGTAAAACCCACCGCAAAACCAGACACAAAGGTTGCCATGTAGTGAATGAAATTGCCCAACTGCACAAAACAAACCAAAAAGAAAAAAAGAAAAAAAAAAGTTTAATTTGAAACCAAAAGGGAAGAAAAGGAAGTATATTGAAGACTATATTTCAGTTTATTACCTTCTCACTAATGGCATCCTGGACCATCACTGCATCAGTGTTGATGGCAAACACAATATCAGAAGTTCTAACCTCAGTGTCAAAGTATTTAATATCCTGGTCCAGAGCTGCTTCTAAGTACTTGATCCTCATCTTTGTGGTTTGCCTCTCTCCAGTCCACATCCAACACGATATTTCTGCACATAATTTTCAAACTCTTCTCTCAACCATTATTACCTCAACAAGACTACCCAGAAAATTGAACTAAAACAAGAAGAAGAAGAAAGTGTGTCTTGTCTATGGTTTAACTAACCTGCCCACGAAGATGCCCAAATTGCAGCACCCACCACAAGGAAGTAAAATGCATACTACAAATCAGGAAAAAGAAAAAGTTGAATACTTCTTTTAGTGAAAATCCTTTAGCTTAACAAAAGAAAAATGGAAATTTCGTTTTTAAAAAAAAAGTATTAACCTTTAAAACTTCTTGCATCATCTTGTCCATGTTATTAGCATTAGAACCAAAAGAATTGACAAGATCGGCAAAGAAACGAAGGAATATAGGCAAAGAACAACCGTGTACGAGAGCTCCAAGTGACCCAATTCCCATCAACACATAATCCAAACCATCAGCAAATCTAAACAGTTCACCAAAACCAACTGAAGGAACATCCCCTGGCTTCTCCCCACTACCATTATTACTCCCTTCTTTTTTCGTCTCAGATGAAGAAGAAGCCGCTGAAGTTTCCATTTCTCTTCTCACCCCCCTGCACTTCCCTGAGCTTCAGCTGGACTTTGCTGTTGAGTTTTGTCTGTTAAGTGTGTAGGAGTTAAGAGTTGGGGTGGAAGGATTGGTTTTAAAAGGGTCAGAAGGTGAAGCAGACACAAGTTCAAGGCCTTGCATTTCGGACCATTTCCATTGCTCTATCGTCTTTACCTCTTCCAAATCTTGTGACATTTGCAAATTTCTAAGCTTTATGAAAAACTTAATAAAAACACCCCCACCCCGCCCCCCAAAGACCCTCTTCTTGTATTATCTTCCCACTATTTATCTGGCTTTTCAATTCATTGTTTCCCACTAATTAACCACCCACTTTTTTCTTGATAATCGTTTGTTTCTTTCTCAGTTTTTACTCCAATGTTTTGCTGTTGTTTTTAGGATCAACTATTAGCGGTTAAATGGGCTTTTTCTTTTATGTGCTTTGCTTCAGTTTGCTTGCAGTGTAAAAAACATGGAAAGTGACACAAGAATACAAGATGCAAAACAGGGATTTTCCACCCGACAAAACCATACCGTGTGAATACTTAAGAGATGGGATTTTGACCAAAACAGCTTCAAAACTGTTTGCGGAAGAGAAGAAAAAAAGAAACAAATCCCAAATAACAATCTCTCAATCTTAAGACTCTTTATGTTTATTACTACTTTATTGTTTTTTTTTTTAATCCCAACAATTAGTATGAAAAGGTTGGTTTCCAATCCCCTTTAAAATCTATGCACCTTCTTGTGTGATTGCCTACCAATTCCCCATTGATTCCGCTGTCCTTTCTCTAACCATACGTTTAAACACAGCCATTTCACATTGTCGCATATACACCCTAACACTCCTTTTTGTGCATGATTAACATAAAATAATGATGATGTACGGAAAAGGGTAACTTGAAAATGAATTTTTTTGGCTACTTATCCTGCCAAAGTGAATGAAAGGGAGATTAAATGCGAGTATTAATAATTAAGTGGAATAATACTAATTTGTCCACTAAGCAAGGCTTATTATGATATTACAAGGCATCATAGATCTTATTAATTAAGGAATAAGGAGTAATCTCATGGCTTAATCTTGTCTTTTTCTTTTATAAAAAAAGGGGCTTTAAATTGTTTGGGTATCCCTGACCTGACATGGATACACTTCATTAAAATCTGGTTGGAAAGTAGTCGTAAATGTTGCATATTGAACGTATAGACTTAAATATGCTAACATATTAATCCTTTTAAATAAGCTTGATTAAAGAATTGGTTCTCAAATCCTGATTTTTGTTTTTAACCTTGTAATACCCAAATTTTGTCCGGGCCTGATAAAAACCCAAATAATAAATAAACAATAAAATTTAAAGTCCAAATAATACAGTTTGTAGAGGCCCAATTTAGCCCGGGCCCGAAACAAAACTAAAAAAATAAAATATATCAATCCATGTACAACAGGCCAAAATGGCCCAAACTAAAAAAAACCCTAAACGGCCCATTGGGGCCCAAAAACTAAGCAAGCACAAGGAACCCTAGGGTTCCCTATCCTTTGCGCCGTTGCCTCCTTTCGGGCCACTCGAGGTGCCTCGTCTCGAGGTCTCTGGCCTCTTGCACCGAAATGGCAAGGTCACCTCCGTTGACCTTGCCTAACCCTGCAAAACAAAGCAAAAAATAGAGGACAGAACACAGAGAAAAAACGAATCTTTGTATCGGCTATAAAGCCTGTGAAAAAATGTAATCATTACAACAACAGCTAGAGAATACTAATAGAACAAAGAATCAATCAGAAAATCAAAGGTTGATTTTTTTTTACAAACGAAAATAAAAATAAAAAGGAAAGGACTCACCTGTATCCGGCTTCTAATGCCGCCGGGACAACCGAGGTAGCCACCTCCGAGGATAGGTGGCCGGAAACTGAAAGGTTTCTCGGGTTTTGGGACCTTTGGGTCAATATTTTGGGTATTTAAAGCTCGGATTCGGGCTTAGGGGGTTAAAAGGGCCAGATTTGGAGTTTTCCCCTTTTCCGGCCACTGCGTACGGCGGCGCAGTCGCCGGTGACCGGCAGCCGATGCAGTGGCCGATAACCGAATTTTGGGGCCGGTGCCCGGAGAAGAAAGGTGATTTGAGAGAGTTCTGAAAGTTTTTTTTTGAAAGGAAGAAGAAAAAAAGCTTTTTTGTAAAATTTTTTGAATTTATAGGGGTGTGAAACGGCGCCATTTTGACCTAGCCCTAAAACGCCCAAAACGACGCAGTTTAAGGCTAATCAGCCCGATCCGACCCGCCCCAGGCCAAGATCCGCGTGTTTTCAAGTTGAAGGGCTAATTTCACTCTTAGCCCTTCCGCTTTTAAATTGTTTGGCATTTAAGTTTTTTTTTTAATTTCGCCCTACAATTTATTTTAGCTCTCAATTCGATCCACCCTGAAGTTGTGCGTTTTGGAGGGACGGGATTATTACCCATTTGGTCCCTCCTTGTTATTTGCGTACTCAATATGGTCCTTCCCTTTTATTTATTTGCGAATCCGCCCCGATTGTTTCATTTTTATTTTTATTTAGTCCATGTTTTTAGCTATTTAATTAATTATTTTAACGTTATTATCATTTCCATATTATACCATTATCATTATTATTATTTATTCATTTATACTTTTTACATTTTAAATTTTTTTATATATATACACACATGCGTTTTTATATATATATGTACATATACATATATACTTATACATTCTTTATATTTTATAATTTATATGCACATCTATATATTTACGTACATATTTTATTTTCATATATGTATACATACTTTTATATTTCTTCAATAATCTCTATATACATGCAAGGGCATAAACATATCTTAATGCAAACACGTATATATGTATATCTATGTTTACTTATATCACTACACCAAAACAGGTTTTTAGCGGCGTATTTTGTGGCGTTTGGACAACAAACGCCGCTAAAAATCGAACATTAGCGGTGCATTTACGAAAACACCGCTAATAATAAGCAATAGCGGCGATTTACGAAAAGCGTCGCAAAAAACATAAGGCCAACGACGCCGTTTACTGATTTTTTGGGCCATTAGCGGCGTTTTTATAAAAACGCCGCTAATGCTCGGGGGACTTAGCGACGATTTATAAAAAGCGCCGCAAAAAACCTAATGCCAACGACGTCGTTTCCGAGTTTTTGTCCCTGTTGCGGCGCTTTTTGAAAAGCGCCGGTAATGCTCCTTTCTTTAGCGGCGTTTTCTGAAAAGCGCCGCAAAAAAACCTAACGCCAACGACGCCGTTTTCTTTGTTTTTGGGCCTTTAGCGGCGTTTTGTAAAAAGCGCCGCTAATGATCCCCGTTAGCGGCGTTTTTGAGGAAGCATCGCTAATAGTAATAAAAAACCATTCCACTTATCTCATGATTTGATATATATTTTTTATTATAAGATGAATATTTCGTTGTATTTATTATATATTGGTCAAATTTACATTTAAATGATAACAAATAATATTAATGTTTAATACAAAATGTTTTTATTAATTAAAGAGAAGTCCTAACTCCTAACTATTTATTATTATTTTTTAATCACAGTTTATTTAAACTATTTTAGTAGAAATATATATATATATAAAATTATGAGTAAAATAAAATATCATAAAACTTAAATTGTTGTGTTGTAAAGAATAAAAAATAGAATAAATTTTGATATATAGTTCGACTAAATTAATAAATCAAAGAAAGTAATATAAAACGCCAAATTAATATCGTGAATAATATTATTATATATTATTTAATTAGTCGGGTTAGTACGGATAATGATGAATAATTATGATAATATGCATGGGACATGGCTACGTATATAGCTTCCTAAAACGATGTGGAGTGGGCACCAAACTTTAATAATTTTGTACTCCATGCCCTAGTAGAATGGGTTGAAACATCGATCTTTTTCTCTGGATAATGATATGCAAGTGAGATGCTTAGGGGTTAGGGGTCTAGAGGTTAGACGTTAGGCTTTAAGACTTAGGGTTTAGGGGTTTAGAGTTATAGGGGTCGGGTTAGGGTTTAGGGTCTAGATTAATTTTTTTAATTTATATTTTAAATATATGTTCTTATGTACATAATTGTAATAGAGATAATAATAAATTTAATAAACTGAAATTATGAGTATATATAGTTGAAATTATGGCTTAAGAGATATATATTAATATATGTTATATTTAATTACTGAGATTCATACCATTTTATATTATAAGAATCTAAAATATTTGTTTTGTACTACAATAATATTATGATTGGGATTCTGGGTTTTTGAGTTTGGGGTTTAGTTTTTGGGGTTAGGGGTTTGTGGTTGGGGTTTGGGATTTGGGTTTTTGAGTTTATGGTTTAATGTTTGGGGTTAGGGGTTTGGAAATTTAGGGGCCGGTTTGGGGTTTTGGGTTTAAGGATAAGTTATGGTATAATATTCGATTTTGGGGTTTGGTTTATGGTTGTTTCTAGTTTTTGGGTTACAGGTACGGTGTTTTGGCTAACGGGTCACAGGTCATGAGTTTTAGGGTTTAAATGTGGATATTTTACAATATAATTCAAATTAAATTAAATTTAAATTATCAATTTAATAAATATATATATGAAAAAGGATTAAATCCTAGAAGCTTTCAAAAGATCGATGGTTTTAGGGTTTAAATTGTATTCATTGAAAACGACGCCGTTTCTAGTGGATTTGCATTAGAATTAACGGCGCTAAACAGGAAACGCCGTAATAGATGAAATAATACCGGTGTTTATTATAAAAACGCCGTAAAATACTGTAAGTTGTGAAGAAAACGGCGTCGTTTTCTTATTACATTTAGTGGCGTTTTATATAAAACGCCGGAAGTATGTTTTCTTTGTTACGAAAACGGCATCGTTTTCCATTGTTATTAGTGGAGTTACGCTCAAAATGCCACAAATATATTTTAAAGATTACAGGAGTTTGCGTTAAACAACTGCGTTTGACCTTTTATTTAGTGGCGCTTATATATAAACGCCGCAAAATCGAAATGGTGTTACGGAAAACGGCGTTGTTTACTTAGTTGATTTTAGTGGCGCTTTCCTTAAACGCCGCAAATTTGCATTATAACTTAAGGAAACTGCGTCGTTTTCCATTGTTAGTAGTGGCACTTTGCTTAAAACACCGCAACGTTGTTTTAATTTTAATACAAACGATGCCGTTTTGTATATATTATTCTTGGCGTTTTTTCTAAAACGCCAAGAGGTTTAGTTACTTGATGGGGAAACGACTGCGTTTGGCGATATAGTTAGTGGCGTTTATTTATAAACGCCGCAAATGGGTTAAATATGTTGACGAAAACGACGTCGTTTGTTTTCCATCATTTTGACTGAAAGAAAACCAAACTAATTCCCCGATTCTCCACCCCCCAAAACTCTTATCTCCCCCAAATCCCTAAAATTTCCCCTAATCCCTAATAGTTCCCCAAAGTAGTCCAATACGGCGCCGATTTCTTTGCTGCATCACAGCCTCCGTGCGTCTCCGGTACCGCAACCATCAGTAAGTTCAGCAACTTCCTTTTTCTTCTTCATGCGTGAATGTTATCTGAAGACTGGAATGCCGATTTAAATTCAAACTGCATGCTTCTTATCCGTGCGTCTCCGTACTTGTTGCTTGTGTTCTGGGGGATTTGGTTCAGCTTGCAGTCCCCATGTGCTAGTCTTTTGCTCTGACGTCAAACTGCATGCTGCCTTCTGTTATCTCTTTTAGGGTTCATAAAAAATGTTAACTTATTAAAGCACTTAGCCAAATTTCAATAATTTTAAAACAAACGCCCCTTAGTTTAGATTGCTCACTAATTACAATAGAATCTTCCAAACTGTTTACGTGACAACCTATTTTTGAAAGAACTAATTTTCTCTTAATAATCTCTTTGGAAGTATCAATTCATGCTTGAGAAATATGATCTCACTCCGTCACTTGGATCTCTCTAACAATCAATTCAATGGCACTTTTCCTTCATTGCTAATTAGCAACCTAACAAATATTGAGTCACTTTTTCTATCAAGCAATGAGTTTCAAGGCATGATTTTGCTCTGTGTTTTTGTCAATTTGTCAATGCTAAATGAACTTGATATTTCTTTTAATCACTTGGAAGTGGAAACAGAGATGATGTTACCAAGTTGTTCTCCTTCTTTCAAACTAAGTACTCTGTCTTTAGATGGTTGTAAAGTCAAGAAATTTTCTCCTTGGATGCTTTACAATACCACTTCAGAATTATGGATAAGTGGCAATAACTTGACCGGTCCCTTCATTAGCAATTTTCAGAACATAACCTCAAAAACAATGATTTGTTGTCATTTTGATTTTTGATATGCTTGAGCTTAGGCTGATTTATATGTTAACTTGTTAGTTCAGTGCAACTATTTACTCTGTCAGTGCTTGTTCAGTACTGCTTATTTATTTATTCGTTATTACTTTTTCAATGTTAAAATTTGACAGCACACATATATGCAGTAAAGATTTAGTGTTTTAATATTTTCTAAGTCTTTGAATTTTTTTAAAATCGTTTGTGCATAGATGGCATTCTTTTTTTTTTAACATATTTGGTTCTCATATTGATAAAGTTTTACAAACTAAAAAAATATTTGCTGCTAACTGATCATGGTTCAACTATTGTAGGCAGAATTAATATTTGGTGCAATTATTTTCATATCTGACCATTGACATCTGGTTTGCTGCCTGTGTTTTGCCCAAACTATTGTTTGGGCAGGTACATAAAAATTCATATACAGTTTCCCTTATTTATATGCATTTTCCCAAATTACTTAACCAAATTCATGTTTCTGACTGCAGTCTGTCTTTGCTAGTGAGAGTGAAGTAGACAAAGTTGAGTGAAATATTAAGGTATGTTTTAGTTCATAACTTAAATCAGATCTAGTTTTATCATGATGATTTTTGAAAAATGTTTCTTTTGCGGCTCTGGTTTTGTATACATGTAATTGGTTTTGGTTGTTTTCCTTTAGCTTATGTTTCATTTTACTTATTTTACAATTGCCATGTACTTTTCTGACTTATGTTTTCTGTTATCATCCATAAACGATTGTTATATATGTTGAGCAAAATAGAAGCAATTTAATAAATTGTACCGGGAATTACATTAAAATATTTTCTTTTAAAATTATTCGAAAATTCGGAACTATACGTTACATTCAATAACAAAGTAGTCCACTTTCTTTTCACATTTCAGTTTCATTGATATCAAATATGCTTAATTGTTGTATACATATTATTCTATATCGCAAGTAAATTATTTCGAAAATGAAGGTTATTTATTTCTAAATAATATAAACATTTGGTTAAAAGCCTGTATAGTTTGCAAATATTTATATGTTTTCCTCCAAAATTTTTGTTTTTCCTTTAGTTGCTATTTTAATCACGGAAATTTAGTTTGTTTTGTTTTGTTTTATTTAATTTGAATCATGGAAAAAAATTTCAAACTTTTAATTTATTTTTAAGTTTAATTTTAGATAACTTACAAAAATTTAGTTAAAACTAACATAACATACATAATTTAATTCAAAGTTATTTTTTTTTTGTTTTAAAGTTAAAATTCACATAACATACATAAATTAAAGTTACAATTTCTTAACTTATATAATATTAAGATAACTTATATAATATTACATAACTTATATAATGTTAAGATAAAAAATCGAATTACATAACTTATACAATATTAAGGTAAAATTTCGAATTACATAACTTATACAATATTAAGATAAAATTTCGAATTACATAACTTATATAATATTAAGATTACTTTTATAATATTAAGATCAAATTTCGAATTACATAACTTATATAATATTAAGATTACTTATATAATATTAAGATAAAATTTCTAATTACATAACTTATATAATATTACATAACTTATATAATGTTAAGATAAAATATCGAATTACATAGCTTATACAATATTAAGGTAAAATTTCTAATTACATAACTTATACAATATTAAGATAAAATTTCGAATCACATAACTTATATAATATTAAGATTACTTTTATAATATTAAGATCAAATTTCGAATTACATAACTTGTATAATATTAAGATTACTTATATAATATTAAGATAAAATTTCTAATTACATATCTTATATAATATTACATAACTTATATAATGTTAAGATAAAATATCGAATTACATAACTTATACCAATTAAGGTAAAATTTATAATTACATAACTTATATAATATTACATAACTTATATAATGTTAAGATAAAATTTCGAATTACATAACTTATACAATATTAAGATAAAATTTCGAATTACATAACTTATATAATATTAAGATTACTTATATAATATTAAGATAAAATTTCTAATTACATAACTTATATAATATTACATAACTTATACAATATTAAGGTAAGATTTCGAATTACATAACTTATACAATATTAAGATTACTTATATAATATTAAGATAAAATTTCTAATTACATAACTTACATAACTTACATAAATTAAATAACTTGCATAACTTAAATAACTTACATAACACATAACCTTCCTAACTTACATTATTTAGATAATACATAGCCTACATAACTTACATAACTTACATAAATTAAATAACTTGCATAACTTACATAACTCACATAATACACAACTTACATAACTTACATAATACATAACCTTCCTATCATATCATAACTTACATAACACATTTATATATAGTTATATCTGGCGTTTTAACTTACCCGTGCAAATAATTGTCAACGTCAGACTTCAATAATTAAGAAATGGACCAGTCTTGGATGAATTTGTCAAGGGTAAGCAACGGCTATCGAAATGGAGTACAGACGTTTCTAAATTTTGCATTTCAATATGCAAGCCAAGAGAACATGATTCTTTGCCCCTGTAAGAATTGTGTCAACATAAGCTGGCATTATCGTGAGGTTGTATATGAGCATCTAATTGTTGATGGGTTTGTTCGGGGTTATAAACAATGGTTATTTCATGGAGAATGCCCGCCTAGTACTTCCTCTTCAAGGATGGATGTATCTTATTCTGATACTGCTTACCATCAGTCTGATAGAGGGGATGACATGAAAGGTATGTTGCGGG
This sequence comes from Gossypium hirsutum, assembly GCF_007990345.1. Taxonomy (NCBI): domain Eukaryota; kingdom Viridiplantae; phylum Streptophyta; class Magnoliopsida; order Malvales; family Malvaceae; genus Gossypium; species Gossypium hirsutum. Next base: position 44,803,712 of record NC_053445.1, on the reverse strand, counting down.
ATGCATTTAATATGCACAATCATAGTGTCCAGTCGTTCCCAGCGGACTTTGTGGCCTCTGATGATTGTAATATTGGTGGAAATGCTTTTACCGAACCGGGAAGTAGTGTACGTCATGAAGAGCCGAATGGAGAAGCGGCAAAGTTTTACGCGTTACTTAATGACATGAACGAAGAACTATATGAGGGATCAAAATTTTCAAAAATGTCCTTCTGTGTTCGTCTTTTTCAATTAAAGTGTTTGGAAGGGTGGACCGAAAACTCGTTAACAATGCTGTTAGAGTTTTTGACAGAAATGTTTCCGTTTGCAAAAATCCTTCGGTCATGCAAAGATATGAAGAAAATGATAAAAGATTTAGGCCTTGGGTATAACAAAATCCATAGTTGCCCAAATGACTGCATGTTGTATTGGGGCGATCGGAGAAACCAACAGTGCTGTCATGTATGCGGCCATTCCTGTTGGATAAGTAGAAACACAGAAGATGGGAACGACGATGAAAATGATGCACAGTCACGGAAGAAGCCAGTCAAGATTTTACGGTATTTTCTGTTGATACCAAGGCTTCAAAGGCTTTTCATGTCGTCGAAGACAGCGGAGTCAATGACGTGGCACCATGATGGATGAACCAATGATGGATTACTAAGGCATCCGGCAGATTCTTTAGCTTGGAAATCATTTGACAATAAATTTCCAAGCTTCGCAAGTGATCCTAGGAGTGTGAAGCTTGGGCTAGCATCTGATGGATTTAATCCTTTTAAGATCATGAGCACTGCCTACAGTACTTGGCTAGTAGTGCTTGTTCCTTACAATCTGCCTCCGTGGATTTGCATGAAGCAAGCTTCCCTTATCTTATCTATGGTTATCCCTGGAGAGAAAGGGCCCGGAAATGATATCGACATTTATTTACAACCACTTATTGAAGAGTTAAAACAATTGTGGGTTGGTGTCGAGACATACGATGTGCTGAGAAATGAGAACTTTAATTTACGTGTAGCTTTGATGTGGACCATTAATGACTTTCCCGCTTATGCCAATTTATCCGGTTGGAGTACCAAGGGTCGTTATACGTGTCCTTGTTGTGCTGCACAAACATGTTCGCAATGGTTGTACAATGGGAAGAAATTCTCTTACATGGGGCATCGTCGGTGGTTACCGGAAAATTATAGATTTAGATTTCAGAGTTCTGTATTTGACGGTACTGAAGAGTTCAGAGAAGCTCCTTCGCAGACCAGTGGCTCTGAAATCTTGTTCATGATGGCAGATATGAATTTCATTTATGGGAAGATGAATCAACCGCCAAACACGCAAAGAAATAGAAGATCAAATGATGAAGCTGATGATGACTCTGATGAAGAGGACGATCCTAATGAGGCGGACTTGTGGAAAAAAAAGAAGTATTTTTTTGAGTTGCCTTATTAGGAGCATCACCTTTTACGACACAATCTTGATGTTATGCACATTGAGAAAAATGTATGCGAGAACATTGTGGGTACAATTTTGAATGTCGACGAAAAATCAAAAGACAATCTTCAAAGTCGACTTGATTTAGTCCAAATGGGAATTCGGCCTGATCTTCATCCCAATCCACTTCCGAATGGGAAATATCGGTTGCCGCCTTCTATTTTTTCAATGTCGAATATGGAAAAAGAAGTGTTCTGCACGGTGTTGAAGGATATAAAGGTTCCAGATGCGTATGCATCAAATATATCTCGATGTGTTAGTGTTAAAGATCGAAGATTATATTCGCTAAAATCACATGACTATCACATCTTGATGCAAGATTTACTGCTAGTTGTTGCACGATGTTGTATGTCCAAGAAGGTGACGTCTTGTCTAATTGAACAATCCAACATAATGAAAGCCATTTGTGGCAAAGTTTTGGATGTTCAAGAACTTCAGAAGGTACAGGATCGAGCCGCTTTGACTTTATGCAACATGGAGAAAATCTTCCCACCTTCCTTCTTCACCATTATGGTTCACTTGATAATCCATCTCCCACACGAAGCAATTCTTGGCGGACCCGTTTTCTATCGATGGATGTATCCCATAGAAAGGTATTAATTAAAATTTTAAAAATTTTCCTTCATTCACCTCTATGCCTTTAGTTACAACTTTTGATAATATTGTATACTGTGTTTACGTTCCTATCCAAATTAAAGTCTTACTACCGTAACAAGCGATATCCAGAAGGATCGATTGCTGAAGGCTACTTGGCAGAGGAGTGTATGACCTTCTGCTCAAGATATTTGGAAGATGTTGAAACAAGGTTAAACAGACCAAATAGGAATGCTGGACTCACGGACCATAACTTAGCCGATACTTATTTGTTTCAAAGTTTTGGAGAACCAATCGGCAAAGTTGAAATTGCAGAATTAGATCATTTATCGTGGGTACAAGCACATCGATATGTTCTGTTTCACCACGAATCATTGGAACCTTTACGGAAGTAAGTTCTACAAATTTGATAAATATTTATCAAACTAATAATTGTTTATTTTCTAACAAAGTGAACATTTTTTTAACATAGTGAGTACAAACAAATATTGAGATCTCGTTCGCGCTCCCGAAGAACACAACATCGAGATATCAATAAGTTGTTTACAGAATCTTTTTATGAATGGTTAAGCCAAACGGTATGCGGTTGGAGCTTCCGCTTACAAATAATAATGTTTTCTCATAACATTTTTAATTACTCAGTTTACTTTCCATTCAATAAGTTTGGAGTGGGAAGAACGTAAACGATGAAGTTAAATGGCTCTCCCAAGGTCCAAATCAAGTGCTTAAAAGATATAGTGCGTTCCTCATCAACGGATTCAAATTTCATACAAAATATCGCGAGAGGTTGAGGAGAACGCAAAATTGTGGAATAGTTGTTAATTCTGCAATTACAAGTTATGCCAGTGCCAGGGACAATAATCCTGTTGAGGGAAATGTGGAATATTTCGGACATCTTACTGACATAATTGAGTTGGATTACTACGGCAGATGGAAAGTTGTCTTATTTCGAAGTGATTGGGCCGATGTTAATACGGTTCGTGGAATTAAGCACGATCAATTTGGTTTTACAATGGTGAACTTTGACCGATTGATTCACACAGGACAACAACTGATAGATGAGCTTATGTATTCTCATCTCAAGTCAAACAAGTTTTTTACTCAAAAGATCCAACTGATGAGGGTTGGTACGTTGTACTCCGTAACATCCCTAGAGACTTGTTTGACATGGGCAGTGGAAGTAGAGATAACATGGACGACAGATTAGAAACTTTGCCCTTTCCAGAACAAAACTTAAACGATAATATCCCTAGTACTAGTGTACAATTTCAATGGGTTCGTCAGGATACTGATGAAGATATTTACGAATAATGATGTAGTAAGATTTTACGATTGTTTAATTATATGTAATATCATAATTTAAATCTTGGTCTTATTATATATTTCAACTATTTTATATGTGCTGTTATTGTTGTAATTAGTTATTAAGTTTTCAACTATTTTATGTGTATTGTAGATAAAATACCTAGAAGAAAAATTCTAAGGGGAAGCATTGTTCAAAATGATCCAAACTCGACAGAAACAAATAGTACTGAACAACAGACAGCAATTGGATCTTCGAATGTTCTGATTACAGCTGAGGATCCTACAGAAGTTCAAAGTAATTTTACATTTAATTTACATGTGTGTTGACTTATAATTGATTTATTTTTCAAATTCTTATATTATAATATACCATTTGTAACGGAAAATGGTGGGACGCGCAGAGGTCGAGGACGTACGCTACTTAGAGAGTTATACGAGTTAGATCCAGTCGAGCGTGTCAAAGTTGGACGAAACAGTTTTGGTCAGCCTGTTGGATCAGAAGCTCGACTTTTAGCAGGATACATGGGCATTTTAGCACGAAATCCGAATATGTTGCCTACCAACTACGAGTCATGGCATCAAATGCCCGATAGCAACAAAAACCAAGCCCTTGATAATATTAAGGTAACAAAATGTTAATGTCATCTGTAATGCTTGGGACATAGTTTCATTTATATTTACTTTATTAACTTGTGTTTTTTGTAGGCGAGATTTGCTTTAGAGGTCTCGGATGCTTATGTAAAGAAGGTATTGGGAAAAAGATAGAGAGACAATAAAAGTACTTTAAAGAAAAATTATTATAAGACAAAAACAACCCTCGATGAGAAATTGCAAAATGTCCCGCCGGGTATGTTGAGGCACCAATGGGAAGATGCGGTTAGATTTTGGCATTCAAAGAAAGGCGAGGTATGACGTACTTCCAAACTATTCTAATTATTTTGATTTATAGTATTTACTATTTACGTAATAAAAATTTCATAACGTAGGATCGTGAACAAGTTGGAAAAAGCAGCAGGCAGAAACAAAAATTCACTCACACAGCCGGGTCGAGAAGTTTTGCATGTGTAGCTGAGGCGGAGGTATTTTGAATTTTTTAATATTGTCAAATATGTATAACTTTCTATTAAATAATATTTTTACTACTATATTGTAGGAACTATCATCCGGTTAAAAAGTTGGACGCCTTCAACTTTTTGAAATTACACATAGGAAGAAAGATGGATCTCCCATGACTCCTAAAGCTGGTGAAATAATGGTACGTTTACTTAATACGATTTGACTTGTTTTAGTTATTTATAGTGTTTATTTTCTAATGGTTTAATTCATTGCTTCTATTGCGACTATTGTTTTGTTGCATATGTTTTTTAATATATATTGCGTTCCTAACTATGTGATTTATTTATTAGGAAAAACTAAAGGATAAAAAGGCGGAATACGAAGCGATTGCTTCTAGTGATAGTTCTGTGCATCTTGAAGACATTGATAACCGGATTATTACTGAAGTTTTGGGTCCTGAAAGGTATGGTCGGGTTCGATTTCAAGGATCTTTTGTTAGCCCGACCCAATATTTTGGATCCAGCTCACAGCAATACATGGCATCGGGGAGTCAGGCTCAAGCTGAAGTTCAGAGGTTAAAAGACCAGATGGCTCAGATGCAAGCGACCACAGTTGAGGTTCAAAGGAAATATGAAGAACTCCAGCTACAACTTAAAACAGAGGCGGCAGTGAGGGAAGCAGAGGCTACAGCGAGAGAAGCAGAGCAGAGCAAAAAGTACGATGAACTCCAGCGCAGCTTCAGATTATGATGAAGATGTTTCAGTCGCAACTTCCGCCGTCATAGTGTATTGCATAAATATTTTTATCATTTTAACATTTAACATTTTTGCAAAAATAATATGAATTCACTTTTATTTATATTAATATTATTTTATTCGTTTAATTTGGAATATTATATAAATTTATTACTTTTGGCTGGTTTAGATCTGATTGCTTTTGATTTGTTGCTACAGGAGAGCTGAAAAAATGAAAAATTTAATATAAAAAAATCCTAAAAATAGTGGCGTTTTTGTAAAAAAGGGCCGCTAAAGACCATGTTCTTTAGCGGCGCTTAGAAAAAAACGCCGCTAAAGAACATGGTCATTAGCGGCGTTTTTGTTTATAAATGCCGTAAATGTTTGCGACATTTTCGTTAGCGGCCTTTTTTGCGGCGCTTACCTTTAGTGGCGTTAAAAAGCGCCGCTAAAGACCTGTTCTGGTGTAGTGTATATTTATATATATCTTATACAATGATTTTAAAATATATGCATATATATATTTCATAATTTCATGTGTAGATCTTTTATATTTTTTATAGTTATATTCATTTTCTTTATTTGTTTTTTACTTACATTTTCATTATTATTTTGAAAGAGTACCTTTTTTTTTATTTTTTTATTTTTATTTGCTTATATGTATTGTTATTTTGTATGTATTTTTGATTTTATTTGCTTCTATATGTTGTTATTTTGTATGTCATTGATTTGCTTTTCTTATTTGATTTATTTTCATTACTCGTTTTATGCCACACCATTGTGTTCATTAACATTTTATCACGCATATTAATATTCTTTTAAAAGTTTCAAAGTAAGGCAATATTTTGCGTTTGAAAATTCGAGAAAGCGTGCCCTAACGTGCTGGATTTCGATTTCTCGTTCGACCAAATAGCCAAATATCCTCTTAACTTTCAATCCATGTTATTCGAGTTTTCTTTAAGGATCATATTTTTAAAATTCTTCAAAGTTTTCAATCTTTGATATTAAGACATTAATTAATCAACTAGGTACCAATTTTTGGGCGTATCGAGGGTGCTAACCCTTCCTCGTGCGTAATCGACTCCCGAACCTATTTTTCTGAATTTCGTGGACCAAAATTGTTGTTTTAATAAAATCTAAATCGTTTATTAAAAACAACCGTTTTACGAGGTGACCTGATCACACCTCATCAAAAAAAGGGTCGGTGGCGACTCCCGTTTTTGTTTTCATTTTTCAAAACCCAAGTCAACCCCGTTTTCATCAAAAAATGGTGTTAACACAGTCCATTACATAACCCAATACAAGTTATTAACCCAAAGCCCAGATTACATAAAGCCTAAACTTTAATTAAATACCCAAACCCAATACCTAAACCTAGACCCGATTCTGAGCCCAAAACATAAGCAGAAACCCTAACAGCTTCTGAAATAGCCTCAGCCACTGCATAAAGAAACCAGAAACCTCCGCGCGTTGTTCCAGCAGTCACCGAGCCTTCGCCACGCCCCTCCAGCTGTACCTGCAACCAACTCAAACAAACAGCAACAAACAAAAAGCAAAATAGAGAGCAACAGAAAAAGCAAATAAAATAAAAATATATATGTAAAATAGTTAGGGTAATTTGGCTATATAAAGCCATTCAAGACGCTGTAAAACGGATGGGATTTTTTGAAAAAAATCAATAAAAAAAGAAAGAGCATATAACAGAGATTCGAAGGTGATTTCAGTTTTTTTTTTATTTCTTTTCCTTTTTTCATTATTCATGTGTTAAAATGAAAGAAAAGATGAATAAGAGAGGGATAAGCTTACCTCGTGGCCGATCTTCCTTCTACTTCGTGCCAATCGGAGTCGAATGGAAGTTAAAGGCATGAAACGGCGCACGGAGGGGAAGTGATTAGTTTTTTATTAGGGTTGATTCGTGAATAATGAATGGTTGCTAATTTTAGGTCTCAATTTAGCTTATACTTGATGAAAGAAACGGCGTCGTTTAGGGCCTGTTTTAGTGGCCCTAAAACGACGCCATTCAGCTGCCATCGACTCGCGTATTGACCTGATCCGATTCCAAATCTGTGTGTTTTGTAGCACGTGGGAAATTTGCGCGATTGGTCCACCTCTTTTCTAATGTATTTAAATCAGTTTTTTCATTCCTTTCAATTTCCCCCATATTTTGCTTTTGTTTCATTTTGGCTCAAGTTGTACGCAGCGTTTTGGAGGGATGGGAATTATTTCCCACTTGGTCCCCCAAGTTATTCGCGCACTGCATTCGGCCCTCCACTTTATTATATTTTCATTTTTTTCTTTTGATTCTACTTTTAGTTTAATTTAATCCCTACTATCTTAATGTGCTTGATTTCATTTAATTTATTTAATTATTTAATATTCCATTATTTTTGATACATTTATTTTTTTAACCTAATATTATTTAATGACTAAACTCAATATTTTTTATCTTATATTATTTTACGTTTTATGTCTATTATTGTTTTAAGTTTTTTTTTCAAATTTTAGATATTATTTTTTTAAAATTTATAATGTATTATTATTAATAGTATAAGTTTATTACATATCATATTTCTAGATTTATTATGTATTGTTGTTTTAAAATTCATTATACATTGTTATTTTAAATTTATTGTGTATCATTACTTAAGTTTATTGTTTTTATTTTCTTTTATGCAAATTTGATATATATGTATATTTTCTTTATTTTTTTATATTTCTCTTAATTCATTATATATATATTTGTATTTTTATATAAAGATATTTCATAGAATATTATTTTGTATATATAGAATTTATTTATTTTATATATAATTTATGCTATAAGTAAATTTTTGTATATATTATTCATTTTAAAGATTTCGCATGTATACTTTATTGATTTACTATTTCCTTTCTTTCATGCCATTTTTTAGTTATTTCAAAACTTATACATTGGATTTGCGTTTGTGTTAATTTGCTTGCTTTTTAGGTTTTACTAGCTTTTAAATATGAATGTTAGTATTTGCATAATGTATAATATGAGATGGTTGCCCTTATATATGTTGTATTGTTTATTTGTATTTTATTGATTCTTCGTTGCTCATTAGCTTATATTTAGCTTACGAATTTTTCTTTCGCGATGTACATTGTCGTCCCATTGCGTTTTATTCGTCAAAAAGATTATATTCTATTTAAATATTAAAATCGTTTTACTCAAAGCTTTCAGGATAATGCAATACTCGGAATTTGGAGTCTTCGAAAAATTTAGCCCTAACGTATTGGGTTCCAATTTTTCTCGTTGAATCTAAATAACTGGGAATATTCTTTAATCAAAATACATAAATAAAAAACTCATTCTCGGAAATTCGATACGTGGTGTCCTAACGCATTGGATATAACATGTTTTCTTGATATGAGGATTTTTCTAAATAAAAGCAATATTTGGTGTTTGGGAATTTCGAGAAATTGAACCCTAACTTACTGGATTCTGATTTTTTTTCGTTTGACCCAAATAACCAAATATCCTTCTCAAAAGGCATAAGTTTCAAAAGTTAAAAGATAAACTTAATTTTGAAGATTAAATTGTTGCACCCTAACTCACTGAGTGTGACAATTTATTCCTTCAAAATAAGAGTACCTTATCATCCATTGCAGTTTATTCAAATTTTCTTTTCAAATGATTGTATTTTAAAATCTTTTCAAAATTTCAACACTAAAGCATTAATCAATCAATTCAGTACCAATTTTGAGCGTTACGAGGGTGCTAACCCTTCCTCGTGCGTAACCGACTCCCGAACTTGTTTTCTCAAATTTCGTAAACCAAAACCGTTATTTTAATAAATCAAAATGTTTTATTAAAATCTCAAGGTGATCCGATTACACCTTGAAAAAAGATTGGTGACAACCACATTTTTATTTTTAAAAGGGGATTTCCTTTTTTAAAAAAAATGGTTTCTACAAACCTTATTAACCTTAGATATAAAGATGAAACCTAGTACTGATCCTCGGCTAAAATAGTAAGGGTAAAAAGTTTGAATTAGAGTTATAGCTAGGCTTCTGAAGCTAAACAACTAGGGTTCTTTTGTCCTTAACTTTCAAACATTCTAGTCAAAAAATAAAGCAAGTAAAATCCCAACTTGAACTTTAACAATTATTTTGTCAGATCCAACCACTAAGATCTCATCAATTTCCTACCATTAATTCTTGTCCCTAGAAAGGAAAAAACAGAGATGAGAATTTCATGTGCAGAAATACACATTACACATGTAGTATTAGTATTTAGTACCATGTATTATATTTTTATATATATCCAATTCAAATTCTTCAAAACACAAAAAACAAAGAATACGATTCCACCCAGAAAAAAAAAAACTTGTCAGGAAATCATTAACAAATCTGGGGATTCCCTCTAAAATTTGGTTCTTTATAGAAAATGACAGCAAATGTACCAATATTTTAAAAAAGCTACCATCTTCTTCTCGAATTTTAGCCATTTTGATATTTGAGTCAGAGTACTTTCTCCTGCCAACGTCACAATATTATTTGAATTTGGATTAGTTAAAAATTATTTTCTAAAATCAATTACTGAATTAAAATTTCTTGTCTAATCCGACATACCGTACCTCATATTTCGAAAGGTATTTTTATGGATGGCTTAAAATAGATAAAATTTTATAAATGATTTCTGTATTATGTGTTTGCGGCACATTTAACCATTTTATTATGATTTTATATTTTTAGTATTTTACTTCTTATAATTTTTTTAATTACAATAATAAAGTAAAGCCTAAACAATTAATGTGATTAACGCGACTCGAATACATGTCACACTTATGGTGATGAACACTCTTGATTATCGGAGTTTTTCTTTTCATCTTATTGAAGTGTTAGAATTGTGTGACTCAAATTCTAAGAGATTGCTTGCAAGTCAAGTTAAACAAAATATATCTTCTTTCTAGAAGATTTAGTATTTATGAGTATAATATATTTAGTATTTATTAACATAATATATTTGACTTTGATTAGAATTAGGTTTTTTTCAACCTATAAATAGATGTAGTCGAAACTCCTCTTGAAATTATTCGAATTCAACATAGTGAATTTTCTTCTCCTCTACCCGTGGTTTTTTTTTGAAAGAGTTTCCACGTAAAAATTTGTGTGTTCTTTAATTTTATTTCTTTTTTTCTTTGCTATATATTGTCATTACTGATGTTCTATTTTTACAAATAGGTATCAGAGCTTCCGAGTTGTTCATCTCGATCATGGTAATAGCGTGTTTGAAGTATGAAATTCCACTGTTGGATCGCAACACTAGATTTGTGTTATGGCAGATTAAGATGCAAGTAGTTCTTGCGCAGATGGATCTGGAAGATGCTCTGCTAGGGATAGATAAGATGCATTCGACATTAACAAATGAAGCGAAGAAGCGTAAAGATCGAAAGGCGTTAACACAATTACATATGTATTTGTCTAACAAAATTTTGCAGGATGTGATGAAGGAGAAGACTGCCGCTGCATTATGGAAATGGCTGGAACAAATATATATGTCGAAAACTCTAACCAGCAAGTTGCATATGAAGCAGCATTTTTATGCTCATCGTTTGGAGAAAGGTGCGTCTGTGCACAAACACTTAACAGTGTTTAAAGAAATTCTCTTAAACTTGGAGGCCATGGAGGTTTAGTATGTTAAGGAAGATCTAGGGTTGATTCTACTTTGTTCGTTGCCCCTGTCTTATTCAACCTTTAGAGACACAATTTTATTTAGCCACGAGTCTCTCACAATTAATGAGGTTTATGATTCTTTGGCCTCGTATGATAAGATGAAGCATCTTGTGGTTAAACCTGACTCTAGGGGAGAGGGTCTCATTATTCGTGGGAGACAATATCAGAATATTGATGATGATCGTGGAATGACACAGGAACGAAATCCTCGCAGTAAATCTAAGGGTAGATCGAAGTCTTCAAACATAGGTAAAACTTGTAACTTCTGCAAGAAGAAATGACACATTAAATCTGAGTGCTATAAACTACAGAACAAGATCAAAAGTGAGGCTGCGAATAAAAAGCGAAAACAACTAGAAAATTTCGGTGAAGCTAATGTTGTAGAAGACTACAGCAATGGTGAACTTCTAGTCGCTTTTGTCAATAATTCTAAAGTGAGCGATGAGTGGATCATTGATTTGGGCTGCACCTTTTACATGAGTCCCAATCGGGATTGGTTTACAACTTACGAAACAGTGTCTAAAGGTGTTGTTTTGATGGGAAATAATACTTCGGGTAAAATTACAGGTGTTGAAATGATTAAAGTTAAGATGTTCGACGGAGTTGTAAGAACACTTAGTGACGTACGACATGTTCCAGAATTGAAGAGAAATTTAATTTCATTGAGTACTCTTGATTCAAAAGGGTATAGATACATAGCTGGGGGTTTTGAAGATTTCCAAAAGTTCCCTCGTTGTAACACCCCTAACCCACATCCGTCGCCAGAATAGGGTTTTGGAGCATTACCGAAACTTATCAATCAAACAGACATAAATTTATACATTGATATCACAGAATATTCAGGTCAAAAACCAATTAAATTCATACATAATGTCCCTTATTTGAGCCATCGAGGCCCAAAATACGTGTTAGAAACAAATCAGGACTAATTCGGAGACTTAGAGAATTTTTCATAAAATATTAAAAATTTTCAAAGCTGGAGGGTTCACACGCCCGTGTGGTCAGGCCATGTGTCTCACACAGTCCAGTCACAAGCCCGTGTGTCTGGCTGTGTGGACTCAAAATGTACCTTTAACAACAAGTTTACCATTCCTTGCAAGCTTGAACAATAAGCAACACAAAAATCATTCGTTTAACGAATTCAAAACATAATCAAACACATCCAAAATATGTCAAAACAATCATCCTTGTACCTAACTAATGTATCCTCATAGGTACCGCAATTATATCATCAAAACATACCAATAAAACATCAATTCAAATCCAATTTGTAAACATGTCAAATCCAATCTATTTTACCTATTTCATGTTCATTTAAACATTAACTTAAACTTGCCATAATATGACCTCAAACATAGACATATATTTATATGTATATAACCATCCAATATTAACTTATAATCTTATTTACAATCAATCCACAAAATGATTAATATTTAGACACCCTAGGCACATGCCGACACAAAAGGAAAAATATTACCATGTTTGAGTTCGAGATCGTTGTTAGATGCTGAATCGGCGATCAAAATTAAGTACCTAACTTGCGCACGAGAAACAAAACCGTATGCTAAGTAAAAACTTAGTGGTATTTCTATAATCCGAATATTTAAAAACAAAACAATATAATATTTATAATAAAATGTAAAGCACAATTGAACATTTAAAACATACAATACTAAATTTTCCATCACTTGTTATAGAAATAGCTTTTCACAATTTTAATCACATTTCATTTATGCAATTGTTTTATCCATACCATATTCAATTCACTATTCCACTTCATTTCTCATATCATTCCATTTCAATATCAATTATAAGACTTTATTATTCATTTACCCCTATTAACATGACTCGGACGGATACACGAATCCAAAAAACACACCAGTTTGGCACCTAGTGCCTCATCGGATAATTCGAAGTAATAAATTGACACCTAGTGTCTCATCGGTTAAACCGAAGTAAATTGGCACCCAATGCCTCATCGAATTAATCCGAAGTAATAAATTGACACCCAGTGTCTCATCAAGTCAAAGTCGAAGAAATCTCTGAACTCTTCCAATCCTAGGGCATGCCATTTATATCCGACTCAGCCCGATACAGTTAATAGGGTTTAATTTCACAATTCAAAAACAATCAATATCCAATATGAATTTTTCATATAATCACATATACATATGAATTCAATTCACTTCAATATCAAATGTCAAATACTCACCTCAACCACTTACCATAAGCATTAAATCAAAATACAACAATTAATGATTAGATTCTGATTATAAAAATACAAACCAGAAACTCCAAGTTATTCCTTGTCGACTTTATCTTTTCCTTTTTTAGTCGAGGATTCTGATATGACGTTAATTAAAATAATTAAAATTCATCAATACAACACAATTCAATCTCATATTTAATATTTCAATTTTTACTCAATATTTGCCTAAATTCCAATTTAGTCCCTAAATTGAGACTAATTTTATTTATTCACAATCAATCTTATATTTTCATACAAATTCCACTTTAGACTATATTTAACTCCCTAATTTCACTTAAATCCCTAAATTTCAAATTTTCACAATTTAGTCTCTAATACTCAAAATTTACAATTTATTCTACAATTCAATCTTTTTTCATTTCTAACTTAAAAGTCTGTCAATTTAATCCCTAATACTAAAATTATTCAACATAAACATCACTTAAAAACTTAATAATTTCTAAAATTTTGACATGAGTTGGGTAGTATTTAATACCAGGATTCCAAAAACATAAAAATTACAAGAAAATGGACTAAATTAACTAACTAATTGAGCTTTTAACCCTTTGAAACCCTAATTTTTCTCCTTCTTTCTTTCTTTTTTTTTTCTTTTCTTTCTTTCCTTCTCTGTTTTGTTTCGTTTCTTTCTCTTTCTCTTTTTCTTTATTATTATAATATAATAATATATACTTAACTTTTAAGTTTTAATATTATAATAATATAATATATATTTTAAATTTAAATATTTATAATATATATACACTTGTGCCGCCTCAATTATGACCATTGGCATAATTGCTCCTTTGGTCCCTTTAATTTTTCTTTAATCTATAATTCAACTTTCATCCTTTATACAATTTAGTCCTTTTACCTAATTACTCTTAATTCATGCAATTTCACCTAACCAAAACCTTATTAACTACACAAATAAGTAAAAATATTTACGAGTCTGATTTACGGTAACGGAGTCTTGAAAATGCAGTTTCCAACACTCGTGACTAACGAGTCGTTACACTTGCTGTGATGAAAGGCCGGAGAAAGACTGCCAAGTTGTATGTTTTGCAGGGTTCTACTGTTCGTGATATTATTGCTCGTGGTGATATTGTTGTGAGCAAAATTAGTACTCATGAAAATCCTGCAGATATGATGACTAAGTCACTTCCTATAACCAAGTTTGAACATTGCTTAGACTTGATTGATGTTCATTGTTGAAGTTAAACCCTTAAGGGTTTTATGAAAGAGGTGAAAAACTTATTCGTTGAGCATTTGTGTCAAGGTGGAGATTGTTAGAGTTGTGTGACCTAAATTCTAAGAGGTTGCTTGCAAGTCAAGTTAAATAAAATATATCTTATTTCTAGAAGATTTAGTATTTGTGAGTATAATATATTTAGCATTCATAATATATTTGACTTTGATTAGAATTAGGTTTTTTCAACCTATAAATAGATGTAGTCGAAACTCTTGAAATCATTCGAATTCGACATAGTAATTTTTCTTCTCCTCTGCCCGTGGTTTTTCCCCTAAAGGGGTTTCACGTAAAAATATGTGTGTTCTTTATTTTTATTTCTTTTTTTCTTTGCGATATATTATCATTACTGATGTTCTATTTTTATATTAAGTATACAAAAAGAAATGATGTAATTATATAAAGATATCAAGATATATATGATGTTGCTTAATGAAATTGATAGAAAATTTAACCTTAAAATTAAAATTAATCAAATTATAATAGATACGCTAAAAATAGAATGGAGATCAACCTTAAAATACAATAAAGTTATAAGACGGAAATAATTCCCTAAGCTGTATTTTTATAGAAAAAAAAATAGAGTGGGTTTTGATATCTTTCTCTTATCGTACTGGGTTTATCTTTGCAAAACTTGTTTGGCAAAGTGATGTTGTTGTGTTGTGGCCATTTGTCGACTTCTCTTGCTTCAAATGGGCATTTATATTTATTTACCGCTCCTACTTGTTTTTACCCTTCAAATGTTTTATTTTTTATGTATTTGATTAGTCAAATTTGTATTGTCCTATTTCTTATATCTTTCCCATAAAGGCTTGTTTTTGTGTTGGAAAATAGAATAAAGGAGGAAAACAAATAAAAGGAGAAAAACATAGAGAGAGATGACAAACTTTATATTTTGTTTGATTGATATACCATCAATGAAGATTTTAAGATAGTATTATAGATTGTAGTAAAAAGGATTAATGGTATACATAAATGTGATACTTTTAATTTGTTTGTGGAGTCTAACTATTATTAATGAGTTATTATTTGATTTTTTAACTCCACATGCAGATTTAAGAAATTGTCAAGTGTCATTAATTGATATTTTGAATGGGTTAATATTTGGTACATTAATATTGTGGTTTTTTTTCACAAGCAATCTTGAAAAATTGATAAATGTCTCTTTTTTTAAGTATTCATTTTTTAAAAATATTTTACTAGACTTGCACTTGTCAAGCCTTTGATCTTGTTTGTAAAGTCTAAAAACTTCATTGGCGGTCTACCATGTGTCTTGATTATCTAGCTAATACAATTTTTAGACTCCACAAGCAGGTCAAAGAATTGAAAATTATTCATTATTCATTAATTTATTGATGATGTGTGTTAGTATGGTTTGCAAAGAATGTATAAATTTATACAAGCATGCAGTTTCTTCATTGTTTTCTTTTTCTTCTTGGGGAAAGTCAGCTGAGGAAAATATATTCAGTAAATACTTGAAGAATACATCACCAGAATCAGAGGTAGATGGAGAAACTAACACTACCCAACCGCCCAATATTACAGATAATAAGGTGAAATCGGTTTGGATTATAATTTTCGGTTTTTATTAAATTTTATTTGGATTGTAATTAAGTAGATTCAGTTTGATCTATAGATGAAATTGTAATTAATTAAATCAAAATTTCAATTCTTATGATATAAACATTTTGATTCTGAATTAGCAGAATATTGTTTAAAGTAGTAAAAATTAAAAAAAGATGAATGAAATTCAATTTTGGTAGTAAAAAGTAACAAAAAAAAAA
The DNA here is from genome assembly GCF_007990345.1 of Gossypium hirsutum. Classification (NCBI taxonomy): domain Eukaryota; kingdom Viridiplantae; phylum Streptophyta; class Magnoliopsida; order Malvales; family Malvaceae; genus Gossypium; species Gossypium hirsutum. Next base: position 44,787,582 of record NC_053445.1, on the reverse strand, counting down.
GATTCCAAGTGTCAAGGATTGTGAATTGGAGAAATATAATTTTAATTTGTCAAAAAAGAAGTAAAAATGAGGGGGTTGGACCCCAGACAAGAACATGAATTGAGAGATTATGAATCATTGAACCATATCCTATTCAAGGCTTAAACATCAGATATCCTATATTCATGGGAAAAGGACATGAAGCGAGAAAAAGAAAAGGAGATACTAATTGTGGTGTAGTGACCACCCATGAAACTCTTACAAAAACAACTAGGAATAGCTCCAAAATGTAGGCGTGAACAATGGCATCATGAAGAAATTAAAATTTCAGGAGGTGGTTAAAAATTAGGTGTAAAGCAAGTGAGTTGGTGTGGAGGTTGCATTTAAAAAAATAAATGACATTATTCCTAATGATTTAATTTGCAGGTAATATGGGAGAGAGTCAAAAAGGGAAACCCACCTCTCCCTTTCTTTCCTTGTCATTTGGGAGATTATAATTTATTTATTTATTAGGGTCGGATTTTATAAAATTAATACCCAAATCCCACTCATATAATTCTCTAAAGTGATGATGTGATGCTCATTATGCTATTCCATTGTCTTTATTATGGTGAAGTGTGCGTAAGTCTTTGGTAATTATGTTCTTATGTTCATCTATTTCAACTTTTTAATTATAATATCAATTTGGTTTTAATTTTTAAGTAATCATCATTATTCAATGGACTGTGAAATCAGAGTTTCCATCTTAAAAGCTTTTAACATCAAATTCAAATTGAAATGCAATTTTTTAATTTCTCTTTTATTATTTTATAATTAAAAATATTTAATATTTAAATATTAATCTAGTTATAACAATTACACTATACAAAATGTTGAGTTATACAGAGGATGTGGTTCACAATTTAAATAGTGTAGAAAATCGCTAAGATGGTTGTATTATATATCTTGTATGTATCCCTCTTGTCATGGTGCTAAGAGGAGATATTTATAGAAGGAGATTGACTTGGAATAGGTCCCAACCATTAAGTGCTCACTACATAGGTGTCAATGGTAGAGTGGCAGATTGTTAACTAGGGGCACTATTGGAGCTTATGTGAGGTGACTGTTCGGAGTATTGTCAGGTCTCAAGAGGTGATAGATTCACAAGTGCTAGCAAGAACTCTTCCTTGTATATCATCAAGGGATTTTGTGGGTCTACATCTTGTGATGCGATTTTTTGGTAAGGTGAAGCTGAGCTTCATCAAGTATTACCTTTAAGTGTAGGCGAGGTGGCTTGATGGCAACATAACAATTGCCCCATAAACAAAAGGCTAGTTATAAAGTGACCTATCTTGAGTCGGATCTCTAGCGAGGTGCTAGAGCAATGTTTGAAATGTGCCCCTATCATTGTGTCTTTTCACTGATTGCTCATGAACATGCATTAATTTCTTATTGAGTTTCTCAAAATACATTGTTTATTTGTTACCGTCATTAATTTCTTTAGTGCTCTACTCTATAAGTGTGGGTGGTAGAGTAGTGGATTGTCAACTAGAAGCATTGTTAGAGCACAATGTGAGGTGACTAGTCGGAGTGTTGTTAGGTCCGAGAGGTGAGGGATTGACAAGTACAAACAGAAACTCTTCCCTCTATATTTTTTGATGATTGCATGAGATTTGACATAATATTTAGGTGAAGTAAAATTGACTGAAACTTTAAAATTGAATTTCACGATAATTTTCTTTTTAATATAATTATTGGATGGCTTGACGAAGGATAATATAACTAGAGTCTAACAAATTTAAATTGAATTAAATCCACCTTGAGTACATTTATTTAATCAAGTGAAGATAACTTCATCCATCGATCCAATGGCAATGGCTATGTTGGCATCTCGAAGAGTTGTATCCAGGTGTTCGGAATTAAAAGTGCATTTTGTTTGTAATTTATCTTTAGCCATCTTCTTTAAATATTGTAGCCCCATGTTTTTTCTTTTTAATTTTCTCTTTTCAATAGAATAAAAAATAAAAACTGATGAAGACCTCCATCATTATGCTACACAGTATTTCGGTAAACATATCTTTTCTTTGTCTTATTAAAATTGAAATATACCTTATTTTGCAAAATATATATACCTCATCATGATTTTATTTATTTATTCATATTTTGGAGTCATTCTTTTTAAGATCAAGCAGCTTTCATAAATTGCTAATAAAATGGACCCTAACCTTTCCTTTAATAATAAATATTTCTTATTTTCAAAAAAAAAAAATTCAATTTTCTTCTATTTTTAGTTTTCATGATAAAATAGTATAAAATTTAGATTGAAGATTTACCAAATGTGGATGTGATCAATTTTATGATAGATTTGTCTAATTAATTAACTAAAACAACATCAATTGATTTAATTATTTATGTTCCTAGAGTAAATTTTTATTTATACAATATATTGATTCATTAAATTCCTACATATTATAATACTTGTATCAAAAAAATATTCTTGATATTAATCAATACATTAAAAAAAAAGTTTAAATGTCTTTAATCACAAAGCTTTCCATGATCCATTTCTCGAGCAGTGGAAACCAAGTAAAGATATGGTAGGGCACTTGTTAGACATGTGATCTAAAAGTTGAACAAATTTATTTATTTTTGTAAAATCAAAGTAACATTAGAGTAGAAGCATGAAAATGTGTGAAGTGGTAAAGGAAAAAAATAAAATAGAATGCAGCCTTGGCTTTGGGGGTCCATATTTGGACTCTCAATTCCAAGCTATGACTTGCTTTATATTTAATTACATCTACACTTTTGCATCAAAAGCCTAATCTAAATGCAGCTTACCACCATAATTTTACTATTCCATTTTAATTTTAAAAAGGAAAACAAACATATGAAATTAATTTAATCGACCAAACAATCAAATTGGTGGGTTGAGTGAGATAAATCAAATTAATAATTATATATATAATGCATTTATTTTTAATTAAGTGTCGCTTAATTTTATTTTTTTTAAAAATGGGTTTATTTATGAAGTTGTTTATTTCATAAAACTAAACTCAATAAAATTAGTTCCCATCAATCAACTTTTGCATACCCTTAATTATTAAAAACAAAAGTTGATAGAGCAATCGCATAAAATATCACATGCTGAAATACTGCCTTTAATCACTACCCTACAAATTTAATTTCTGCCATTTTATGGTTTCTATTTTAATCCTCTCTTATTTAGAGCCACTGAAATCTCCGCCATATCACATTTATATATATTTTTGTCTGTTTTAATAATTAGATTAGGTTAGCACTTAGCACTCATTTGTTTCCTAGTTTGATTACAGCTAGAATTCATCTGCACAACCAACTTGTCATTCATATGTTCCTTCAGTTTGTAATCATAGTTGGGTTAATCATGCAACTTATTTTCAATATTTCAACTTCTAATAATCAATATTTATACTTTAAGTATATGTACATGAATAATTATAATTAAAAGAAAATCAATACTAAGTATATCCAAATTAAAATTAATTTTTTTTAAAAATTTAGAATAGATTAAATTAGGATATAAACCACACATGATGAGATTAAAATTCAAATAAATCTGAGAGAAAATCTACACATGACATTTACATATAATGAGACTTTAGCCTTAGACATCAAAATTTCTAGAGAACCAACCTTTTTTTTTTTTTTGCAACTTACAACTCTTATGAGAGCTTACAACTTGTTTTGTCTAGAGAATTCATGTTGTTATATTGCACCATCTATCTTCTAAATAATCTATTAATAAAAGAACTCTTATGACAAAAAGATTAATCATTACTATCGATGATAGATATCTTGATTTTGACAAAAAAAAATAGTAACTTTATTTGCTCAGTAAGTCTTTCTTCCATGCAATGTGAATCTCAAAATCATGATTTACCCTGCATCTTTCTGAATTTGTAGTGAATACTCTTTGAATGTTGCTTGTTTAGAAGCTAGTAAATTTTGATTCGTAAGGCTTGGATTGGATCTGCTGATATAGCATTGAAGAGCACTTTGTTCCTCTGTAGCCAGATGTTCAGCAAAATTACAATTGCTTTACATTGTTGCCTGACTACAGCATTGGTCCAATTTTAATATCTATGTTATTAAGGGAGCAAAATCTAGTAGGTATGGGAACGCATGCAGTATTTTGATCTGATTTAGTGAACCCAATTCCTGAGCTTGGAAGCCTAAAATTTCTTTAAAATATACTCGAGTAATAGTTTTTCCCCTATTTTGTAGAATTAACTCCTACTTTTAATGATTCTTTCTTATCTTTCCAATTAATATTTGGATCCTCATTACATGGATGTTATTTTCATCTCTCTTTTTATATATATATATATATATATATTATAATTGTATTTATAATATTACATCTATAAATTTTGATGGATTACAATGCAAATTTTGATATATCTACAAATAATATTTTATATCGTATTTTAATTTTTAAAAGAATCATGTTCACAATATGTAATTGAGATAAATATCAAATTTATACGTGAATATTGGATCAATGTGTAATTTTATACATGAACTTGACTTGGTTCAATTACATACATGAAACTTGAATTGTGGTTTATATGTACCTATGAAACTTTGATTTGGATTCAATTGTACTCATTTTAAAAATTGAATATATACATTTATTTTCATATTAGATTAATAAGATTTTTCACGTATACAATATATCAACATAAAATAGTGCTACTTCGATAATGTTATTAGTGATGTATGAAAATTGAATCAAATCAAAATTTCATATATAAAATCGCACAAAATTAAAGTTTATGTATGACATTACACACTAAATCAAAGTTTTATGTATAGCTTTGATATTTATTGCTATGTAATTATATCCTACAATAAATAAATTGAAGATGGTAATAGTGGGAAATCTGAGCACCAGGATTTGGGTTTGTTGGAGAAATTATACCAATTAGTCTCTACAAATAAACAAATGACAACCTATATAAACACCAAAGCTGATAGCTAAAGAAGGAATTGAAGGAATTCATTTACCCATAAAACAAAACATTTCTACCCAAATGGTTGTGTGGAAAAGGGACCAGAGCGAGAATAAAAAGGGGTCAAATTTGATAAACCTACTCCTTTCTTTTCATTGCACACCAAACTTGACTTTCTTGGTTCCATATTTGAAATTTTAACAAAACATTACTAGGAAGATCATATGCAAAACAAACAACTTATTTTTCAATTAATGATCATATGATTATCTTCGATGGGTCCCAAATGATTAAAACTTCAATCTCTTCATTTAGGCCTTACTTCAAAGTTATAAAATCAACTCTTTCTTTTATTTTACTTCATGATGCTATGACTGTTTATATGATAAAAGTGTACGTGTATGGGATAAACCTGTTGGTTAAGGTTTTAGTTTGTGTCCTCTCTTTTATTGGAGTTAATTTCTCTAATAAAAACCTCTTACAACCATTTTAAAATTATAATATTGAATAAATTTAAATTTTGAATCTCATTTTTAATAAGGTTTAGGTTGGATTTTGAGATCTTTGAATTTTTAAATTCAATTCTCGTCTTGTTAATGACAAAGTTAGGGAGGCTGGCAGGGGCTGACCCTTTTAAAATGAAAAACTTTTCATTTACTCTTTTATAATATATACAATTTTAAATTAGTAATAGTAAAATTACAGTTTGGTCTTCAAAACGATAAAAAAATAATTTAATCCGTTAAATTTTATAAAGATATAAACTATTAAAATGATGAAATTGTATTTTTATTATCATAAAAAAATATACAATTTAATCCCAAAATTCTTTTTTTGACTTTGTACTTGCATCTTGTATTAATGTCCGTGCTTAGAGTTGAGTAAGTTGTTAAGTTAATAGTAACTTTAAAAAAAATCCCAATGGTACTTATATGCTAAATCACACTCTCTTTTATAAAAAGAGGTAAAGTAAGAGGGCTTCGGCCCCTCTTGGTTAAGTGGTAGAATTATAATTTCAATTCCTTTCAAATACTAATAATGACATAATGATAAATTTAACCCCTAATGTTTACTTCTTTTGTCATTTATTCTTTATTATTATTATTATTTTGGTTTTGAAACTTCAAATTTTATGCAAATTGTTGCTTTAGATGAAAAAGTTGACTAGACCACTAAAATTTTAATGGTATTAACATGATAACTTGCTTGACAATTCATGTGTGATTCATAAAATTTCAAAAAAATAGTACTACAAATTCATCAAATTTTAAAATGTTCATAATTTAAAAAATATATACTCATATCAACAATGAATTACATTTAGACTCCTATGCAGGTTGCAAATATAGCTAAAACTTTATTGATCTAGTCAATCTTTCTGTTTAAAAAATAATCTAGATAAATTTTAAAGGTTGCGAACCAAAAAGAAGTATGACAAAAATAATAAAATAAATAAATAATAGAGGTTAAATTTATTATTACGCTTACTAATAATCTAAATTGTTGTTACATTTTGACCTTCTCAAAGATTATAACTCCAATAGAAGTCATTTTAATTCAAAATTTTCAACTTTGATGTACTCAAATCTTTTAATTTTATCGAGTTTCCACCATTTACTTCCTAACTTCGTCCTGTTGGGATTAGTAAACTATGAAATTACTTTTGGGGGGGGGGGGTTGAGCTTACCTGACAATGAAAATAATACATAACGAAGGGAGAAGCTAGAAATTACAAAAATACTTCATATAGATGTGGTGACAAGTTTTGGTTGAATGGCAAATCACTTTATCAGATGCACATTAATGCTTCTTCTTTTTTTGGGTTGTAAAAGATGGCATCTGACCTGAGAAAAAGTTATTCTCTCACGAAGCTGCTTACGAAAAATTCTGATACTTTGGATTGTAAATAAGGAAGGGAATATTTCATACTTTTCCAGGGTTGCACCTCTTGCTTTTTAGCTGCTTCAATGCCTTAAATCATAAATTTATAGAGCAAAAAAAAGAAAGAAAAAAGATCTTCTCAGTGGGATAGTTCAATTTAATAATCTGCAGTCCCAATAATGCAAATTGTACAAATTTTAAATCAAATCAATTTCAATAGATTTCCAACTATCTGCTCTTTTGTTCATGTCCAGTAATGAATTGATTTGCCAATGTCCAATACAATACAATCCAGCTCAACCAATAATGCATTCTTGTACGGCAATTAATTTTTTTCCTTTCAATTTTATAATCTAATTATTTTTTGAATTAAATATATCATTTTATTGAATTTAGAAAACAAATGCATTAACTATATAATTAAAAAAAAAGTTATAGTCAGAAGTAGCTTTAAAAAATGGATATGTATTTCTTTTATAATTTTTTTTAAAATACTTTACTATATCCTTATATGACACTTATCAATTTCTTAACTCTATTTATAAAGTTTAAAAACTCTACTATCGATGAGAATAGAGTACATTTCATGGCCAACTTGCGACAAAAAAATTAACCACTACTATCGAGGATGAACACATTAATTTCAATAAAAAATAATTGTACAGCCCATTTGCCCGGGCCCAATTAACCCAAACAAAAATAAGAACCCAAAATAATTAAACCAAAACAATCAGCCCAATAACAAGACCCAACCAAACCCTAGCCCAAAACACCCTAAACCAAATCAGAAAAAAGAAAAAAATCAAAAACCTAGCCTCCATAACCCTAGCCGCCGCCCTAGCCTCTGCCATGCCCACCAACTCCCTGCCACCGCCGCAACCACCACCAACCACTCCCATCAAAGCACCTGCAGGGACACGCAAAACAGAGAAAAGACAACAAATAATATAAAAAATGTATTAGGGCTATATCAAGCCATGGAAACCATTGTAAAAAAGGGGGTTTTTTTCTTTGAAATCGGGTAAAAAAAAAACCGATTAAGAACCTTTGTAATACAAGAACGGTTCAGAAGAAAGAAAAGATTGAAGGTTATTTTCTTTTTTTTTTGTTTTTTTTTTCTTGATTATTTTATTTCAAAATATTAAACAAAAAAGAAGAAAGGAGGCATCTTTACCTTGTTTTACCGATACCGGAGCGATCAGGGGAACGAAGAGAAAAAAAAAAAAGAAAACTTTTGGTCTCCCCACCGCCGTGCACGGCAGCGCCGGCGCCGGCGACCGGCGGCCGGTACGGTGGTTCTCGGTCGGACCGATGGCCGGATTCTGGGGAGAGTAAGGGAGGAAGAGAGAGCATTTTTGGGCTTTTTTCTGAAAAGAGGGGGAGAAAATGAAATTTTTTTGGAAAATTTTTTGAATATATAGGCGTGTGAAACGACGCCGTTTTGGCCCAGCTCCATAACGCCCAAAACGACGTCGTTTTGCTTTAGATCGGATCGACCCGACCCATTACCAGGAGGATCCGCGTGTTTTCTTTGCGAAGGGGCTAATTGCTCGTTTAGCCCCTCCGTAGTTTTAATTATTTTTAATTTAATCCTTTTTTAATTTTTGTAAATTGGCCCATTAATTTAGTTTGTTTTTCGATTTGGTCCTTCGACCATCTGCGCCCTCCTCCCTGGAACGTCGTCGTTTTGACATTGAGGGTTTAATTACCCTTTCGGTCCCTTTTTTTTTCGCGCGCTTGCAATTAGGTCCCTCCGCCTTTTTTTATTTTTAAATTGGCCCAGAAACTTTGTTTTATTTCGATTTAAATCCCTTTTAATCATGTTTTTTCCTTTTTGCTCATTTATTTATTTATTATTATTATATTATTATTATTTATATATATGTGCTTATATACTATAATATATATGTCTAAAATTATTACGAATCTACATATTTATAAATTTTAATATATATCTAATAATAATATTATATTATATATATTCAATATTTTTTTATATCTATCCTGCTTTTTATTTATTTAATATCTATATATTTATATACATATACTACATAATATTTATACCTACGCATATACAATATAATACACGTGCATACGAATATTTTATTTTTATTTTATGAGTATTTCTATTTCCTTATTTATGTATATACATGTATTTTATAATTATATATACTTCTTTTTTGTATTTAACTTTATGTTTTTACCCCGTATAATTTGTTTCTAACATACATACATATATATATTACCATTTTATTCATTATTATAATTATCATTTCATGTTGATTTATTTATTTATCTACATGTTCGTTATTATTTACTTAAATGTCTTTATTCTTGTTTGTTTATTTTTTATTTTTGTTGACTTTTTATTATTTACCATGCATAAAAACGTAATTTGCTTTCACTATGATTTTGTGTTTTATCTTACTTGATGTAACAATTTTTTTAAATGGCATTTCGTGTTTGGATTCGAGAAAATCGTGCCCTAACTTACTGGGTTTCGATTTTCTCGATGAATCTAAATACACGAATCTTTTCAAAATCAAGTTTTAAATGATCTCGAAATTTAAAAAAGGGGTCGCATCCTAACTTACTGGTTATGATCTCATTTTTAAATTCGAGATGGCTAAAATTTCTTAAATAAACTTTTTCATTCGCGTAGCGAGAATTTGAGATATGGTATTCTAACTTACTGAATATGATTCTTTTTCTCGAATAACGTGAAATATCCTCCTTTTCTTGAAAATTTTTAACATTTTAATAAAATGATCGTATTTTTAAAATTCTTTTAAATTCTCAATTTTCGACATTAAGACATTAAGTAATCAACTAGGTACCAATTTTGGGCGTATCGAGGGTGCTAATCCTTCCTCGTGCGTAACCGACTCTCGAACCCGTTTTCTAAATTTCGTGGACCAAAACCGTTGTTTTAATAAAATCAAACCGTTTATTAAAAACAACCATTTTTCGAGGTAATCCAATCACACCTCATAAAAAAGGATTGGTGGCGACTCCCATTTTTGTTTTCATTTTCCAAAAACCAAGTCGACCCGTTTTTCATCAAAAAAATGGTGTCTACAGCTTGGCGACTCCGCTGGGGACACCGATAAGAGGGTCAAGCCACGTGGTGATTACTTTTTGTCTTTGGTCAAAAATTGAAAATTCGATTTAAAATTACGATCCTTTCATCGCATTTTATCTGTCTTTATCATAATCATCACCATTGGGGTTTATATTTGCTCTGTTTGTTTAAATTTTGGTATCTTTCCGCATTGCATTGCATGACCGTTGGTCACACCTTTAAGTGGGAGTGAGAAGCTACGCCTTCGTGAGGTTTTCACCTCCGCATGGGATAGTGAATCGCTTTCGGGATATATCCGTACCTATGTCTTCGTGAGATTTTCATCTCCGCATGGCCATAGGGAAATGTATCCCCCTGAATCGAACTTGGTCCGTATGAGCCTATAATGGGTGAGGATCGAGGAATTTTCTGGTTCAGGTACCCTACTTTAGAACCAAACCACATGTAATGAGCCATAGGAACTGACCTAGGTAGAGCTACTCCAAATTTTTAGTGCTTACCTAAATGAATGTTGTATTTATTGTCGCTTATTTTAAATCTTATTCTGTGTTTAATGCTAATTTACTTTGTTTGTGATTGCATGGCATCTTCATTCTAAAAGAGGTGTCGATTTACGTTCAGTTTCTTGGTAGAAAGCTTATCATGGAAAAGGGGTTTGTTGATAAAGTAGAGGATAATGCGGCTGTGCGAATATGGGCTGAAACGACACAACGGGAGAAAGGCGATAGTCTTACCGAAGGGTACGTGTCAGAATTGTGGGATTTTACCCGTATCAGTGTAATCCAGAATGACCTTCGAGAAATGAAAGAAGTCTGGGATCAATGGGATGTCAAGGCCAAGCAGCTGTTCTATTGTAACTACGGTGACCTACCTTATCTGCTTAGTGTCAAAGTGGACAAGTATTTATTCCGAGCCCTTGCTCAGTTTTGGAATCCTGCCTACAGTTGTTTCACTTTTGGGAAGGTAGATTTGACGCCTACTGTGGAGGAGTATACGACCTTGCTTCGGTGCCCAAAGATTCAAGTCGACAAGGCTTATTCCAGAGCTGCTTGTGTCCCTCCGTTGTTAAAGAAATTAATGAACATCACTGGGATGAGCGAGCAGTGGGTCGCTGCCCGGATCCAACAGAAGGGTGACAGTAAATGTGTTCCTTGGAAAAGTTTGCGAGATTTGGTGCTTGTACATCCTGACTTAAAGAAAAGGGTCGATGTCTTCGCTTTAGGTATCTATGGACTAGTGGTTTTCCCCAAAGCTTTAGGACACATAGACGAGGCTGTATCTGATTTGTTTGATCGGCTTAGTAAAGGGGTTACGCCGGTTCCGGCAATACTCGCTAAAACTTTTAGATCCTTGAATGCGTGTCGAAAAGCAGGGGAGGGAAGATTTATTGGATGCGCGCAGCTCTTATTGGCATGGTTCCATAGCCACTTCTGGAAAGTCGAAAAGGTCTCTTATCGGGTATTCTCTGATAGCTACTCCCCTCTAGGAGAATTGGTGGCCACGCCAAGACGGGATGATATTTCAGAAGAAAAATGGATAGAGATACTCCAGAATCTCCAGGATGAAGATATTGAATGGAGGGCTCCTTGGTTAATTCCTGATGAGATATTGTACCGATGTGGAGATTTTGACTGGGTTCCGCTGCTCGGGATATGGGGAGCTATCGGATATGCTCCTCTACTCGTATCAAGACAGTATAGATCACGACAATTCATACCAGCAACGCAGGGGTTGGCCTATTGTGATTTTTCCTATAGGGAGGACAACTACAAGAAGAAGGTTCGAGAAATATCTAGTGCCTGGAACCAGACTCGTCGAATGAAGATCTTAGCCGTAGGTCCGACAATTACCCCCGAGTATAGTCAGTGGCGTGATCAAAGGATCAACGACAACATCCCGGCGTCAAATTCAGAAACTGCTCGATCTTTAGAGGAACACTTACAAGTTTTGCCTTCTGAGATAGAAATCATCAAACAAGAATTTGAAAAAAGGAGTTTAGAATTGGGGAAGAAGATAGAACAACTAGAGGAAGAAAAAATGCAGTTAGGACTGGATGTGGACATTCAAAGATTAGAGGCCGATAAATTGAGAAAAGGAAAGAACAAAGCAGAAGAAGATTTGGACGGCCTGAAGACAGATTACAAGAAGTTGCGTAGGTCGGTAAGAGCTGCTGGCTTGGGTAAAACGCCAGAGCAATGGCGACAAGAAATTCAGGAGGAAAAGACGAAAGTTAATCAATGGGAAAAGAAATTTCAGGATACTCGGGCTCGAGAAGTCGCATTGGGAAAGAGTCTACTAGTTTGCCAAGACGAGAAGACGGAGTTGAAGGTCCGGATAACGGAACTAGAAAGATCGCTTCACCAGTACTGTAATCGTAATGCTACGCTTGAATTAAGGGCGAGCTTAGACAAAATTGAAGAATTAAAAGGACAAATAGGAGGGCTAGAGAATGCATTGCAAAATAGTGAAATCCGGATAGAGCTTCTGGAAGAAAATAATGAGCAGTGGCAAAGACAATTCCGTCGGTCTCAAGAGCAGATTAGAGAAAGAGATTATATTATGGGAGAGGCGGTGGCTCAAGTGCGCGAAGTAGCTGATCATCTGCAAACTCTAGCGGTTCAGGCTGATCTATTAAGTTTGAAGTATGAGTTAGAGTCGGACAGGGGCCGAGAGTTAGCTTGGCTTCTTAGAAAGGTTAAAGCTTTGAGTGTAAGGGAAAAGCCATATATGTAGTCTATTTTATGTAAAGAAACTCTTTATCTAGTAAAGTTTTCTAATGAAGTTGAATTAGAATCAGTGCCTCTTTTTCTTTGCATTCTTTTCATGCATTGCATCACATCATATGCATTAATGACCATTAAAAACCTAATCGAATAAAATCATTTCAGTTAACCTGGAAAACCAACAAAGTTACGGCACCCGAGCTAAGACAAAAATTATGGACCAAAGGTTGGAGAAGCTAGAGCGACTTCAAAAAGAAATGCAAGACCAGTTGCAGGCGCAAATGAAAGAGCAAATAGAAAAGATTCAGCGTGACATGGTGCAAAAGATGGAGGAGTCCCAAAATGATCTGGTGGCTAAGATGACGCAATTATTGAAGGGAGTAGATAAGGGTAAAGGTCCTGTGATTGTTAGTGAAGAAGAAAACAATGGTGAACCACTTTATCCTCCAGGTTTCACGCCTCCGCATGCGCAAGTACAGACCGAGCTGCATCTGCGGAGACCCTCTGTGTCGGTTAGGCCCCAGCAGTTCCAAGGCGATGCTTCAATCCCAATGAATTTTCAACCCGGAGCAGGCTTTAATCCCGGTGATAGCCCGAATAATATTGCTGTCCCAGATCTTGACGAGATGGTTGAAAAGGACAAGGCGAAGGAGGAATTTCCAAAACAATTTGAGGAGAAACGGAAATGGATAGAAGAGAAGTTTAGGGCAATAGAAAGCATTGAAAGCTATGGAATAGATGCAAAGGATCTGAGCTTGGTTCCGGACTTGGTGCTCCCTTACAAATTTAAGATGCCGGAATTTGAGAAATACAACGGGACTAGTTGCCCAAGATCCCATATTACTATGTTTTGTAGAAGAATGACGGGGCATATTAATAATGATCAATTATTAATACATTGCTTTCAGGAAAGTCTTACGGGAGCGGCGTCAAAGTGGTACAATCAGCTGAGCCGAGCTAAAATTGCTACTTGGAGGGATTTAGCACAGGCTTTCCTGAGACAATACAATCATGTCTCAGAAATGATGCCTGACAGGATAACTCTGCAAAATTTAGAGAAGAAATCGAACGAAAGCTTCAGACAATATGCTCAGAGGTGGCGAGAGGTGGCGGTTCAGGTGCAACCACCGCTTTTGGAAAAAGAGATGACGACGTTTTTTATTAATACTTTGAAGGCCCCGTTCATCACTCACATGTTGGGAAGCGCTTCAAAAAATTTCTCGGATATAATCATGAATGGTGAAATGATTGAGCATGCCATTAAAAGTGGAAAAATAGATGGAGGAGAAAATAATAGGAGGGCACCCCTGAGGAAAAGAGAAAATGAAGTGAATAATGTGAATGCTTATGGTAGGTCAATTACCGTGAATCAACCAAAGAAAGTGGTTGCTAATCAACAGGGATCATCAAGACAAGAGTCGGGAGCTAGGCAAACTACTGAAAAGCCCCAATTCACGCCAATCCCGATGTCATATAAGGAGTTGTATCAGACTTTATTCGATGCACATGTTGTTGCTCCTCGTTACTTGAGTCCTCTACAACCCCCGTATCCAAAATGGTATGATATGAACGCGCAATGTGATTATCATGCGGGAATTTCTGGGCACTCGATAGAAAATTGTACTGCCTTCAAGAAGGTAGTAGAAGGACTTATCAATTTAGGTGTCGTCAAACTTGACGACTCACCTAACGCAAAGAATCCGTTACCTAATCACGCAGATAAGGGGGTGAATATGGTTAGCGAAGGTACGGGAGAAGAAGTCAAGACTGACATTGCTGAAGTAAAAACTCCATTGAAACGGGTCTGGAAAGAAATGGCGAAAAGAGGTTTGGTTATTTCAGATTCTGAGGAAGGGCATGAGATGGGAAATTATTGTGAATTTCACCATAAAACAGGGCACGAAATCCAAGAATGTGAAGGATTCAAGGCTTTGGTTCAAAGCATGATGGATAACAAGGAGATGAGGTTTTACGAAGGTGCGAAAGAAATGAGGAGCATATGCGCGACAGAGTTGAGAACAAAGGCTCCAAAAATAAATCATCCTGTGGTCATTATCTCACGCCCTAAGGGTAATGAGGTTAGGGCTCAGGTAACACCGAAGATTGTAATCCAGAAGCCGTCAAATTTCTCTTATAGGGATAACAAAATGGTACCGTGGAATTACGGGTGTAATATGACCATTTTGGGAAAAGAAGCAGAAAGAAATCAGGAAATAGGTTCTTACACGCGCAATGGAAAAAGATATGACGCTCAAGCAGAGTCGTCCAGGGAAGAGAATTGGAAGAAAAAACAGAGGAAAGGGAAAGCAGTAGAAGTTGAACCATTGGTAAATGAACCAATAAAAGAAGAGGAGGCAAATGAGTTTTTGAAGTTTTTGAAACACAGTGAATACAGTGTTGTGGAGCAACTGCACAAACAGCCAGCCCGCATTTCTGTATTAGCTTTACTCTTAAACTCAGAAGTACATCGGAATGCACTATTAAAGGTGCTAAACGAAACATATGTTGCTGACGATATTTCGGTAAACAAGCTGGATCGGCTGATCAACAATATTGGTGCTGACAATTTTATCTTCTTCAGTGATGATGAAATACCATCCGGAGGAAGAGGTTCTACTAAAGCCCTGCATGTTACTGTCCGATGCAAAGGGTACACACTCCCGGGGGCCTTGGTTGATAATGGATCTGCACTAAATGTATTGCCTTTGTCCACTCTTAGTCGATTACCAATAGACAGTTCGCACATGAAAGCATGCCAGAGCATAGTAAGGGCATTTGATGGAACAAAAAAGGAGGTTATGGGGAGAATTGAGGTACCATTAAGGATTGGCCCAGTCACTTATGAGGTGGATTTCTTGGTAATGGATATTAAACCCTCCTACAACTGTCTATTGGGGAGGCCGTGGATACACTCAGCAGGGGCAGTACCTTCATCATTACATCAGAAGGTGAAGTTGGTATCGGAGGATCGGTTGGTAACAATAGATGCAGAGGAGAATATTATCGCAATGATGACTAGCGATGCACCTTATGTGGACATCAACGATGAGGCACTAGAATGTTCTTTTCGATCGTTAGAATTTGTGAACGCGATGTTTATTGCGGAGGGAAATAGAATTCCAGTACCGAAAATATCCAGGACCACTGAGATGGGATTGCGATTGATGGTAGGAAGAGGAGCCTTACCCGGGAAAGGATTGGGAAAATATCTTCAGGGAAGAATTGAGGCACCAATGCCGAAGGAAAAGTTTGATAAATTTGGTTTAGGGTACAAGCCAGACATGAAGCAGAAGAAGAAAGAAGTAGAGAAGAGACAAGAGAGAAGAAGGGCGCGTTTGAATGGACATGAAGCTAAGTGTGAGCCTTTAACCTTTCCCCACATATCTACATCTTTTGTGTCGGGAGGATTTATTCATTCTGAATGTGGAGTGTCCGGTAGCGGCATGGGAGGAATGTTGGAAAACGTTTATACCAACGCCATAGAAGCAACGGAAAGGAGGGCTTTGTTGGAGATCTGCCCTTATGAGCCTGGAAGCGAGCTAAACAATTGGACTGCTGAAGAAATCCCTGTAGTTTTTGGGCTTATTCAGAGTAATGCTCAAAACATTCCTGTTGTTTGTTGGCCTAGAAACGATATGAAATCTTTTGTGAAATAGGCATTGGGCCTAAATATCATTATTTTAATGAAATACGTGTCTACGTTCATCTCGATCAGTCACTTTTTTTTCCTTTTATATTTTTTATTTGGTTGATTGTCTTACAAATAATTCTTTCATTTGTAATTCTTTTGCACAAACATATTCATAAATTTATATTCTTAGTATATTCTTTGATATGCCCTCATAGGTCTTCAGATATCAATGACATGAGTGACGCTGCCTCAAACACGGAGCCTATTTTTGAGCAAGAAGTGTGTTCAGAGGGATCCCACGACTTTGAAAATGACGAAGATTATGATGCATCTCCGGACTTGTTAAGAATGATGGAACAAGAGGATAAGCATATCCTACCTCATAGGGAATCGTTAGAAATAGTGAGCCTAGAGGATGGAAATGAGGTGAAAATTGGAACTGAAATCACCGCAAAGACAAGGCAAGACCTCATTAAGTTGCTCCGAGTGTTCAAGGATGTTTTCGCGTGGTCGTACCAAGATATGCCTGGGCTAAGTACTAACATTGTGGTGCATCGTCTGCCCATAAAGGAGGATTGTAAACCCGTTCAACAGAAGCTTAGGAGAATGAGACCTGACATTGTGTTGAAAATAAGAGAAGAAGTCAAAAGACAATTCGACGCTGGATTCTTACAAGAGGTCAAGTATTCGGATTGGGTAGCCAACATCGTCCCTGTTCCCAAAAAAGATGGAAAGGTACGAATGTGTGTGGATTATAGGGATTTAAACAAGGCTAGTCCAAAGGACAACTTTCCACTGCCTCACATTGATACTTTGGTAGATAACACGGTGGGCTATTCATTGTTTTCTTTCATGGACGGTTTCTCTGGATACAATCAAATAAAGATGCATCCTGGAGACATGAGGAAAACCACATTCATTACCTTATGGGGAACATTCTGTTACAAGGTAATGCCCTTCGGATTGAAGAATGCGGGAGCAACATATCAAAGAGCTATGGTGACTTTGTTTCACGACATGATGCACAAAGAGATCGAAGTCTATGTTGACGATATGATCGCGAAGTCTAGAACGGAAGAAGAGCATGTTCAGGTCTTGAAAAGGTTATTTTTGAGATTAAAGAAATTTCAGCTCAAGCTTAACCCGGCCAAATGCACGTTTGGAGCCAGATCAGGGAAGTTATTAGGCTTCATAGTTAGCAAAAAGGGGATCGAGGTTGACCCAGACAAAGTAAAGGCAATACGAGATTTACCTCCCCCGCGCACTCAGAAGGAGGTTCGAGGTTTCCTAGGGAGGCTGAATTACATTGCTCGGTTCATCTCACAACTGACAGAGAAATGTGATCCAGTATTCCGGCTCTTAAAGAAACATAATCCGGGTGAATGGGATAAAGAATGTCAGAGGGCTTTCGATAAGATAAAGCAGTACTTGGCTAATACTCCAGTCTTATCACCTCCAAGTCCAGATAGGCCATTGATATTGTATCTAACAGTGTTGGAGAATTCCATGGGATGCGTATTGGGCCAACATGATGAGACGGGAAAGAAAGAAAGGGCAATATACTATCTAAGTAAGAAATTTACCGATTGCAAAATGAGGTACTCGTCAATTGAGAAGTTGTGTTGTGCTCTAATCTGGGCAACCCGAAGACTGAGGCAGTATATGTTGTATCACACGACTTAGCTGATTTCAAAGTTAGATCCTTTAAAATATATGATGGAATCGACTGCTTTGAACGGGAGAATGGCTAGATGGCAGATCTTGCTCTCAGAATTTGATATAGTATATGTCAGTCAGAAGGCCATAAAGGGAAGTGCAATAGCCGATTTCCTAGCTAGTAGAGCCTTGGAGGACTATGAATCTTTGAATTTCGATTTTCCAAACGAGGACTTGATGTATGTGGTAAATACTGAAGAAAATCCTCAAATGGATCACGTATGGAAGTTAAATTTTGATGGAGCTTCAAATGCTACGGGTAATGGAGTTGGGGCAGTTTTGGTATCCCCAAGTGGAGATCATTATCCTGTTGCTAGCAAGTTGGACTTCGATTGTATAAATAACATGGCAGAATATGAAGCATGTATTATGGGCATTCGTGCAGCCATTAAACGGAACATCAAAGTACTGAGAGTATACGGGGATTCAGCGTTGGTGATATACCAACTCAAAGGGGAGTGGGAGACTAGAGATCCTAAGCTAATCGGTTATAGAAAACTAGTTCTTGAATTGGCTGAGGAGTTTGACGATATCACCTTCTATTACCTCCCACGGGAGGAAAACCAAATGGCTGATGCATTAGCTACTCTAGCTTCGATGATTCAGGTGAATAGACTTGAGGCAATGAGGCCTGTTCAGATGAGTATCTCTGAGACCCCGGCTAATTGCTGCAATATTGAGGAGGAGGGAAAAGATGATTGTCCTTGGTATCAGAGTATCCTACAATATGTGAATAATCGGGAATACCCTGATCAAGCGACAGAGAATGACAAAAGAACTCTGAGAAAGATAGCCATTGAATATGTCTTAGATGGAGAAGTGTTATATAAAAGAAGGAATGATCAAGTACTGTTAAGATGTGTGGATGCTGTGGAAGCCAAGAAAATTTTGGAAGAAGTCCATGAGGGTATTTGTGGGACGCACGCCAGTGGTTTCACGATGGCCAGACAGATCATGAGATTTGGGTACTATTGGCCCACCATGGAAGGAGATTGTATTGATCATGCCAGGAAGTGCCACAAATGCCAAATTTACGGAGACAAAATACACGCGCCTCCTTCACCTCTTCACGTCATGACCTCTCCTTGGCCGTTTTCCATGTGGGGTATGGATGTTATTGGGCCAATATCACCAAAGGCTTCTAATGGGCATCGCTTCATCTTCGTAGTAATTGATTACTTTACCAAGTGGGTGGAGGCTGCTTCATATGCAAATGTCACAAAAGCAGTAGTCAGCAAATTCTTGAAGAAGGAGATCATTTGTCGATATGGGATGCCTGAGAGGATCATATCCGACAATGCGATGAACTTGAATAATAGCATAATAGCTGAAGTTTGTAGCAAATTTAAAATTAAGCATCATAACTCATCGCCGTATCGTCCCAAAATGAATGGTGCAGTGGAGGCGGCCAATAAAAACATTAAAAGGATTGTGGGGAAAATGACTGAAACCTACAAGGATTGGCATGAGAAATTATCATTTGCTCTCCTTGCCTATCGAACATCTGTTAGAACTTCTACTGGGGCAACGCCTTTTTCTCTGGTTTATGGAATGGAGGCAGTATTACCCATTGAAGTTGAAATCCCTTCTCTACGGGTGTTATCTGAGCTACAGTTGGATAAAGCCGATTGGATCCAATCTCGGTACGATCAGTTGAACCTAATAGAGGAAAAGAGGCTAAGAGCTATTCACCATGGGCAAATGTACCAGAAACGAATGATGCGAGCCTATAATAAAAAGGTTCGCCCCCGAGAATTTCGTGAAGGGGACTTGGTACTAAAAAAGATTCTTCCTATGCAAAAAGATTTTAGAGGAAAATGGATGCCAAATTGGGAAGGCCCTTATGTTGTAAAGAAGGCCTTTTCCGGTGGAGCTTTGATCCTATGCGAGATGGATGGCAAAAGTTTACCAAATCCTGTAAACGCAGACTCCGTCAAGAAATACTTCACTTGAAAGAAAGGGGAACCAAAGTGAAAACCCGTGAAGGGCGCTTTGCTTCCTAAAAAAAAAAAAACTTTGGAGAGGCTAAGGTGAAAACCCGTAAAGGGCACTTTGAGACCAAAGAGGGCTTGAGTCGAAAACCCGAAAAAGGCGACTCAAGTATTGGGAAGGATTGGAACATCAGGATTTGAGCGGATCAAGTTTTGATCAGGGGCATATGATGATCTTGCTTTACCAATAAGAAAGGATATGCAACGTCTTGGAACATTGACAGAGTATTGCAGATCTCCTGAACACATGTCAAACTCAGAAGGGTCTTCGGAAAGTTTGTACAGAGAAACTCAAGCTGCGATAACTGGGGCACCTAGTTCTTATGTGTATTCTTGAAAATACATTCTTCTATTTTCTTTCTTTCTTCCTTTCCTTTTGTGAAAACGCACATTCTCAATCCACTTCTTTGTTACCTTTCTTTCGCCATCTTTGATGTTTTATCTGAGTTATGATCAGAACTAGCTTTATTCTTATCCATTGTTATGATCTTTTTGCAAACATGTTGCATAGGAATAATGATTAACGAACTAATAAAACTTTCAGGAAAGAAGTTTTGCACATTACTCTGGAAAATTTCTAAATAATATAGGGACCTGAAACATGACTATTGTTTAGAAAATACCAAGTTTAAAGGGTGAAATATCTAAGAAGGAAGAGTCTAAGCTAAAGACTATCCTTGCAGATTTTGTTTTCTAAACATTGATCGAACAAAATGACAAGCTGTCGTGTTAATTACAAAGCCTAAATGAACAAGCAAGTAATGATCATCAGGCAATAGGAAGAGGTTACCTCGGAGAAGAGAGCCTTCACTTGCGCATAAGACTTTGGTACGACACCTTGAGAATGGTGTAAGAAACCAGAACGGTTCAGATCCTATATCCCCGAATTGTGATAAAAGAGGACAGAGGAAAAGCCACATATTTCTACCCTTAGATTACTGTGAGAGAATGATGGTACAAATTTTGGCGTCCCAGTGGATATAACTTTGAGGTTTACAATGGGGACAGTCTGGCTAAATGTTTCTTCAGAAAAATCAGTCAAGCGAGAAGGCGTTGTAGCACATCAGTCACAAAACCTTGATAAACTTCGAGTAGTGATAACCTAAGCGAGATTATTCTCGGAAAAATAAAATTCTGCATTCATGCAAACACCATTCACATATGTCTAGTTAGGAGCATTTGTTTCATTTTGATCATGTCATCCTAATCATTAGGCATAATTAGGTTTATTATACAGGTCTTATCTCCCTGAGATTACAGTGGAACAGACCAAAGAATTTCAGATCTTATCTCCCTGAGGTTACAGTGGAGCAGATTGAAGCCAGAGATCTTATCTCCCTGAGATTACAGCGGAGCAGATCAAAGATAGTAATCCTATCTCCTTGAGATTACAATGGAGCGGATTAAAGGATCTTATCTCTCTGAAGTTACAGTAGAGAAGATCACATCAGGTCTTATTTCCCTGAGGTTACAGTGGAGCAGATTGAAGCCAGAGATCTTATCTCCCTGAGATTACAGCGGAGCAGATCGAAGACACTATCCTATCTCCCTGAAGTTACAGTGGAGCGGATTAAAATAAAGAATCTTATCTCTCTGAGGTTACAGCAGAGTAGATCGCATCAAGTCTTATTTCCCTGAAGATGCAGTGGAATAGACTGAAAACAACAAGTCATGTCTCCCTAAAGTTGTAGCGGAGCGGACAGTAGATAGCAATTCTTATCATGTCTAATCTTATTCCCCTAAAATTGTAGTGGAATAGATGGAAGCGAAGTCACAAACCTTGTCTCTGAAGTTGCAGTAGAGCAGGTTGAAGCCACGAATCTTATCCCCCTAAAGTTGCAGTGGCCCAAGTTGAAGATATGAGTCCGATTTCCCTGAAGTTGCAGTGGAGTGGGTAAAAATGATGGATCTTATCTCTCTGAAGTTACAGAAGAGCGGATCGCGTCAGACATTATTGAAGCTACTAATCCTACTTCTCTGGAGTTGTAGTGAAGCGGATTAAAGCTCCAATGCCTAACGCTACAGTGGAGTAGGCTTAAACCATAAATCTCACCCCCCTGAAGTTGCTGTGAAGAAGATTAAAGCTATAAGTCAGATCTTTCTGAAGTGCAGTGGAGTGGATTGAAGCAACAAGACATAGTGGATTGGAATGAAGCTACTTGAGGAAGAGAAGCACCAGAACAAGTCAAGAATCGGCGAGGCCAGGCAAAATGGGCCTTTCTTAGTCTTTGCTCTGTTCTCGTTATACGACAACGAGCAAAGAGGGGCAGCTGTACAGCCCATTTGCCCGGGCCCAATTAACCCAAACAAAAATAAGAACCCAAAATAATTAAACCAAAACAATCAGCCCAATAACAAGACCCAACCAAACCCTAGCCCAAAACACCCTAAACCAAATCAGAAAAAAGAAAAAAATCAAAAACCTAGCCTCCATAACCCTAGCCGCCGCCCTAGCCTCTGCCATGCCCACCAACTCCCTGCCACCGCCGCAACCACCACCAACCACTCCCATCAAAGCACCTGCAGGGACACGCAAAACAGAGAAAAGACAACAAATAATATAAAAAATGTATTAGGGCTATATCAAGCCATGGAAACCATTGTAAAAAAGGGGGTTTTTTTCTTTGAAATCGGGTAAAAAAAAACCGATTAAGAACCTTTGTAATACAAGAACGGTTCAGAAGAAAGAAAAGATTGAAGGTTATTTTCTTTTTTTTTTGTTTTTTTTCTTGATTATTTTATTTCAAAATATTAAACAAAAAAGAAGAAAGGAGACATCTTTACCTTGTTTTACCGATACCGGAGCGATCAGGGGAACGAAGAGAAAAAAAAAAACTTTTGGTCTCCCCACCGCCGTGCACGGCGGCGCCGACGCCGGCGACCGGCGGCCGGTACGGTGGTTCTCGGTCGGACCGATGGCTGGATTCTGGGGAGAGTAAGGGAGGAAGAGAGAGCATTTTTGGGCTTTTTTCTGAAAAGAGGGGGAGAAAATGAAATTTTTTTGGAAAATTTTTTGAATATATAGGCGTGTGAAACGACGCCGTTTTGGCCCAGCTCCATAACGCCCAAAACGACGTCGTTTTGCTTTGGATCGGATCGACCCGACCCATTACCAGGAGGATCCGCGTGTTTTCTTTGCGAATGGGCTAATTGCTCGTTTAGCCCCTCCGTAGTTTTAATTATTTTTAATTTAATCCTTTTTTAATTTTTGCAAATTGGCCCATTAATTTAGTTTGTTTTTCGATTTGGTCCTTCGACCATCTGCGCCCTCCTCCCTGGAACGTCGTCGTTTTGACATTGAGGGTTTAATTACCCTTTCGGTCCCTTTTTTTTCGCGCGCTTGCAATTAGGTCCCTCCGCCTTTTTTATTTTTAAATTGGCCCAGAAACTTTGTTTTATTTCGATTTAAGTCCCTTTTAATCATGTTTTTTCCTTTTTGCTCATTTATTTATTTATTATTATTATATTATTATTTATATATATGTGCTTATATACTATAATATATATGTCTAAAATTATTACGAATCTACATATTTATAAATTTTAATATATATCTAATAATAATATTATATTATATATATTCAATATTTTTTTATATCTATCCTGCTTTTTATTTATTTAATATCTATATATTTATATACATATACTACATAATATTTATACCTACGCATATACAATATAATACACGTGCATACGAATATTTTATTTTATTTTATGAGTATTTCTATTTCCTTATTTATGTATATACATGTATTTTATAATTATATATACTTCTTTTTTGTATTTAACTTTATGTTTTTACCCCGTATAATTTGTTTCTAACATACATACATATATATATTACCATTTTATTCATTATTATAATTATCATTTCATGTTGATTTATTTATTTATCTACATGTTCGTTGTTATTTACTTAAATGTCTTTATTCTTGTTTGTTTATTTTTTATTTTTGTTGACTTTTTATTATTTACCATGCATAAAAATGTAATTTGCTTTCACTATGATTTTGTGTTTTATCTTACTTGATGTAACAATTTTTTTAAATGGCATTTCGTGTTTGGATTCGAGAAAATCGTGCCCTAACTTACTGGGTTTCGATTTTCTCGATGAATCTAAATACACGAATCTTTTCAAAATCAAGTTTTAAATGATCTCGAAATTTAAAAAAGGGGTCGCATCCTAACTTACTGGTTATGATCTCATTTTTAAATTCGAGATGGCTAAAATTTCTTAAATAAACTTTTTCATTCGCGTAGCGAGAATTTGAGATATTGTATTCTAACTTACTGAATATGATTCTTTTTCTCGAATAACGTGAAATATCCTCCTTTTCTTGAAAATTTTTAACATTTTAATAAAAGGATCGTATTTTTAAAATTCTTTTAAATTCTCAATTTTCGACATTAAGACATTAAGTAATCAACTAGGTACCAATTTTGGGCGTATCGAGGGTGCTAATCCTTCCTCGTGCATAACCGACTCCCGAACCCGTTTTCTAAATTTCGTGGACCAAAACCGTTGTTTTAATAAAATCAAACCGTTTATTAAAAACAACCATTTTTCGAGGTAATCCAATCACACCTCATAAAAAAGGATTGGTGGCGACTCCCATTTTTGTTTTCATTTTCCAAAAACCAAGTCGACCCGTTTTTCATCAAAAAAATGGTGTCTACAATAATTATCATTTTAATTTTAAATTCCTTAAAAAGGGTGAAGTAGGAAGAGTGTTGATTTTATTTAAATTAGGTATCCTTAACGGTAGCAAGACAACAAAAAGTTAAACATTAAATTAAAAATGAATAAAAAAACGAAATATTCCATGATCTTTAATTAGTGGTTTCCACAACATCTGGCAATATTGGCACAATTAAAGGGATTGAAAATGTTGATCTCACATGTTAAATCAATTATAGTATACTTGTGAAGTTTCGTACGTAAGATTTGTTTTTCTTTTTTTTCTTTTTTTAACTTAGTAATGAGTAATGACACACACCCAAAAAAGAACCCTCACCACTGCACCCTATCTTCGCTTTCACAAAAAAACATAAAAGCTCAGCTTATAATAAATGGGGCAAAAAAAGAAAGAGAATTTTGGTTGAACCATGTTGTTTTTTTCAATAATATAACATATATGAGGTGTTGTGTTGACATTATTTAAAATTTTAATTATTTAATATCTAAATTTCTGGTGTTAAGTATTTTAGGAATGATACTTGTGTTTCTTTTTTCTTAAAAAAATTCTACACATAAATATAAAAATTATTAAATATCTTTAAATTATAATTTAATCTGAATTTAAAAATCTCCAATGCCGAGTATAGCCTTGTAAGTATTTAAAACAAAGTAAAGATCTGAATTCTATATGATTATTGAATCTTATTGCTCTTTTTTTCGAAAGCAATAATTGTAAAAGAAAAAGTTTATTAAAAATTGATGTTAGGTTCTTTTTCTTTGTATATTTATGTTTTTAATTCAACTCAATTTTATTATTTTAATTAATTTAAATATGAAAGAAAAATCAAAGTGGGGCATCAATCACTCCAAAGTCTTAATTGGTTTTTACATAAATTTTTCTTAAATTGATTTTTTTTGCATTATTTTTTACCGTCTAATTATAATTTCAATGAATTATAAAATTTACTTGAGAGTTTATAAATACAAATACTATTATTTTATGATCATAAATATATTTCTAAACAATTAGAATATAGAATAAAAGTCGATACCCAATACTAAAATTTATCAAAACTAAAATCCAACACATGAAGGATCGAAGACTTGCACATAACATTGCCGACTCCATGCTTTATTGGCAAAAATTAAAGTACTAAGTATTTAAAACAAAGTAATAATTTGTTTTTGATATCTTAACGTATAAGAAAGGATCATTAAACAATGAAATTTGATATTATACTAATTAGAACTATATTTAGATTTAAATTTATTTAATATAATTTATATTAAATACGTAGTGACATTGAAGTAATTTCCCTAATTAAGTTGGTGCTCAATTGACTTATAACACTAATTTAAATAATACTAAATTTTATCACACCCGATGTGGGTGAATTTAAAAAAATATTTATAAAAACATATCATCAAATGACTATTAATAGAATGATAAGGGGTTAACTATTTATAAATATATGTGCGCTTGGCAAAAATTTGAGGCCTATATTTCGAACCAGGCTTAAGTTAACATAGATTGTGCTAATGCCATGATAGTCGATATTGTTATCGATACATACAATTCTAGTATTAAACAAATATCAAATAATTTAAGTTTCATTTCGGTCAAAACTTCGATGTCTTTTGGTCATTTTAGTGTGTTTCGGCTAGACTTGTTTAATGGTTGAGTTATCTATCCAAGCACAAAGATTTGCTCAATATTTGAGAGGGGTTGAGCAAAAAATACTAAACCTAAAAAGAAATGGGCTTAACAAAAAAAGATCAAGCCCATTTAAATTATAGCCAAGTTTATGCTCTAATATTCAAAGCCAAAACTCGACCCATTTTCAAGTTTATAATATGATACTTTTTCTTTTCTTTTATATATTATCTAATTTATATTAGGTTAGATTAAATATATTATACAATAGTGTAAATATTGAATATATGTTTAGTCATTAATGTTTAGAAATTAAATAAAGGAAATAAAATATAATGGTTGTAAAAAAAATTATATAATTACTAAACATTAACTAAAAGTAATTATATTTTTAAAAAATAATATGAATAGTTTAATTTGGTTTGGGTTAGTCATTTTTAAATATATGCGGGCTTAAAAAAAATTTGAAGTCCATATTTTAAGTCGAGTCAGACTTGGGCAACTATGTACGATATGGATACCATGCATAGGCCTGACCAAGACCGGCCCACGAACATCTAGTTTTAGTGAATATCGATGTGTACACTATTTTATTATCTTAAACCATATTTAAAAATTTTATCATAATTATTTTTATTTTTTTATAATTATATTTTAAAATATAATATAATAATTTAATTAAGTTTTTCAACTTAATTAATAAATTTAAATTTAAATTTGCTTATAAATATTTTTATATGTATGAAATTGGTGGATTTGCATGCATATAAATATATATAAAAATTGAAACTGGTATTACTCCATGCGAATGTTAAAACAAAAATAATACATCTAACAAAGTGTTATCAAAACCTTAAAAACTCTTCTTCTTTTTTTGTCCAAGTCGTTTCCTTCTTCTCTTTGTTTTGCTCAGCAGTGATGGCAATCTGCAGGTTAGTTACTGCTCGCTTTTTTTTTCCTCCCATCAAGCCTCTCTTTATTTTTTCTCCTTATTCACTTATGTATCTTCTCTCTTATTAGTTTGCAGATTTATTTTGTGGGTATCTTTATTGTCTTCACAAGTTGTGATAGAAGATGATGGTGCTTATTATTACTGAAACTCCATCGGCCACCAGTAGTTTTTTTTGGAAAGTGGGTGATTCTTTGTTGGCTTTTTAATCTATTTATGTTTTGAGAGTATTTCAGAATAATAGTGATTTCATGAGTTGATTTGGGCTCGTGTTATCTTAAGTTATATATATATATATATTATTGTTTAACAAGTCTTCACTTTTAGAAGTTTTGTTTGCTTTTGTAGCACTTTTTTAGTATTACTTATGCATATAGTCTTGCTTTTGCAAATGATTTTAGGGATGATTTTTTCATTGTCCTCTCCAGTTTTGTAAATGTTCGATTCTGTTGTCGATTTTGCCCGCTGCTTTGAATCATCCGTGGTTGATTCTCTTATCGTATTAAGTATTTGTAATCAGTCCAGATATATCACGCTTGAGTTGTGACAGAGTCAATTGTGATAGTGACATAATGTGCCTTTACCGTGTTGATAATGCTTGTCCTTCACCGCTTACAACTAATGTATGTTATTTTTTTCTCTTAAATTAATATGTTATCAACTACTTAAAATAATACAATATTAACTACCTTAAGTAATACCATTTAATGACTCGATTCAAACAGCATCCACGATGGGATGTTTTTAAAATCATTAGCAGCACACTTTCTTTTACGCAAGTAATAAAGACAGGTCGTGGATATGAGGGACAATATAATTTGGAGGAGTCTAGAGTAGGGTTAATTCATTGAAAAGATTATTATTATTTGGCCATCCAATGGAGATTTTTCTTTAAAATAAAAATGGAAAGGAGCAGATGGGATTGATGAAAGTTGACCTTGAATGGGCAAATGACAAAAAGATATGATGAATTATGATTATTGCTATGTATAGTGGCAACTGGTTTTCCATATCTACGAGTTTGTCATCGTATCGCACTCTATATGCCGTTTTCTTTTATTCATGCATTGCTTATAAAATGGATCATATTTTTTTACAGAAGTTATATGAAAATAAAGTCGGAATATTGAAGAGAAAAATGATGTTTTAATCAAGAATTCCACTGAGAAAAATTGAATAGGTTAGCCTTCAAAGTTTTAGAGTGGTACTCTTTGTTGTCAATTGCTTTTCAATGTATTCCATTTGTTAATACAAATTTTCACAACTAATAAGTGATACTATACATACATGTAAATGAAATATAATAAAAATTTTGCAAATATTTTCTTCATAGTTATGGAATTCCCACTTTTTGTGCTTTGGTGGTATGGGCCTCTGGTTTGCTGATTCATTTATAATTTAATAACACATATCATATTTGATCCGTAAGGAAATCTTCCTCCTATCACTTTTCTCCTCCTCTTCACAATTAATATCTCCATTCGTTTATTTATTTATTTTACTGATTTTTTTTATAAAGCATGGTGTCGAAACTGTTTTTTTGAAAACAAGTATTTTGGTTGTCGACTTTTTAAAAAACAAAACTGGAGTCGCCACCGATCCTTTATTAAGGTGTGATCGGCCCACCTTAAAAATAATTTTGGTCTGCGAAATTTGAGAAAACAGGTTCGGGAGTCAGTTACGCACGAGGAAGGATTAGCACCCTCGTAACGCCCAAAATTGGTACCAAATTGATTTTTTAAATGCCTTGGTGTCGAAAATTTGAAAAGATTTTAAAAGGAAACTTTTTATTTCATGAATGGATTAAAATAATAAGACAATTCTTATTTCAAAGAAATAAAACACCACACCCAGTAAGTTAGGGCACAATGTTTTTAAATCTTCAAAATACCCAAATATTGCCTTTTGTTTCTGAAAATTCTTATTTCGAGAAGAAAATGTCATGACCAGTAAGTTAGGACCCAACATTCTGAATTCCCGAGAATAAGCTTTTATTAAAAATTTGTGAATTTGTTGCAAAACAAATACTTGGCTTCCTAAATTCATCGAAAAATAATCGCGATCCAGTAAGTTAGGACACAATCTTTCACGAGAATCATGAATGCCAAATATTTTGGAATTTATAAAATAGGATGATTTAAATACTTTGAGAAAATCAAAATAGATATTTTTAAAAGGGATGCTAAAAAAGGGTTAGGGCATAACATGAAACAGATATTCTAATTTCAAACATATATGAATAAATATTTATAAATATATACAAGTAGGTATAATATACAAATAAATTTACAAGCATGCTTATATAATTACAAAAGTAAAGTAAAACAAATGTTTTCAAAAATAAAATATAAAAGATATATATGTTTTGTAAAAAAATGCATGTATTTATAAAAATAAAAAAATATATTAAGAAATTATGAAAATGTATATATGTGTATATAGAAGTTAAGAAATAAAATGAAAAATAAAAAAAAATGTATTCAATGTGTGCAGGTATGCATATACTACATAAAATGCATTTATATATATTGTAAAGACATGCAAGTATATTAGGGAAAAAATGCATATATATGTATTAAATAAGAGAACGACGTATGTACAAATAAAATAATGACAATAATAATAAATAATATAATAATACATAATGATATAATATAATAATAAATAAATAAATAATAAAATAGTTCAAAAATGGATTAAATTGAACAAAAGAAAAAAACAAATTTGAAATAAATGAAAAAAAGACCACTTTGAATGCGCAAGAAACAAGGGAGGACTAAAAGGGAAATTATTCCCGCCTTCCCAAAACGCTGCGCAATGGGGTATCAAATTGAAATAAAAATGGAATACGCGGCCGAGGTGTTGTGTTGACATTATTTAAAATTTTAATTATTTAATATCTAAATTTCTGGTGTTAAGTATTTTAGGAATGATACTTGTGTTTCTTTTTTCTTAAAAAAATTCTACACATAAATATAAAAATTATTAAATATCTTTAAATTATAATTTAATCTGAATTTAAAAATCTCCAATGCCGAGTATAGCCTTGTAAGTATTTAAAACAAAGTAAAGATCTGAATTCTATATGATTATTGAATCTTATTGCTCTTTTTTTCGAAAGCAATAATTGTAAAAGAAAAAGTTTATTAAAAATTGATGTTAGGTTCTTTTTCTTTGTATATTTATGTTTTTAATTCAACTCAATTTTATTATTTTAATTAATTTAAATATGAAAGAAAAATCAAAGTGGGGCATCAATCACTCCAAAGTCTTAATTGGTTTTTACATAAATTTTTCTTAAATTGATTTTTTTTGCATTATTTTTTACCGTCTAATTATAATTTCAATGAATTATAAAATTTACTTGAGAGTTTATAAATACAAATACTATTATTTTATGATCATAAATATATTTCTAAACAATTAGAATATAGAATAAAAGTCGATACCCAATACTAAAATTTATCAAAACTAAAATCCA
The DNA here is from genome assembly GCF_007990345.1 of Gossypium hirsutum. NCBI lineage: Eukaryota > Viridiplantae > Streptophyta > Magnoliopsida > Malvales > Malvaceae > Gossypium > Gossypium hirsutum. The sequence goes on along the minus strand of NC_053445.1, from coordinate 44,756,847 downwards.
ACACATGAAGGATCGAAGACTTGCACATAACATTGCCGACTCCATGCTTTATTGGCAAAAATTAAAGTACTAAGTATTTAAAACAAAGTAATAATTTGTTTTTGATATCTTAACGTATAAGAAAGGATCATTAAACAATGAAATTTGATATTATACTAATTAGAACTATATTTAGATTTAAATTTATTTAATATAATTTATATTAAATACGTAGTGACATTGAAGTAATTTCCCTAATTAAGTTGGTGCTCAATTGACTTATAACACTAATTTAAATAATACTAAATTTTATCACACCCGATGTGGGTGAATTTAAAAAAATATTTATAAAAACATATCATCAAATGACTATTAATAGAATGATAAGGGGTTAACTATTTATAAATATATGTGCGCTTGGCAAAAATTTGAGGCCTATATTTCGAACCAGGCTTAAGTTAACATAGATTGTGCTAATGCCATGATAGTCGATATTGTTATCGATACATACAATTCTAGTATTAAACAAATATCAAATAATTTAAGTTTCATTTCGGTCAAAACTTCGATGTCTTTTGGTCATTTTAGTGTGTTTCGGCTAGACTTGTTTAATGGTTGAGTTATCTATCCAAGCACAAAGATTTGCTCAATATTTGAGAGGGGTTGAGCAAAAAATACTAAACCTAAAAAGAAATGGGCTTAACAAAAAAAGATCAAGCCCATTTAAATTATAGCCAAGTTTATGCTCTAATATTCAAAGCCAAAACTCGACCCATTTTCAAGTTTATAATATGATACTTTTTCTTTTCTTTTATATATTATCTAATTTATATTAGGTTAGATTAAATATATTATACAATAGTGTAAATATTGAATATATGTTTAGTCATTAATGTTTAGAAATTAAATAAAGGAAATAAAATATAATGGTTGTAAAAAAAATTATATAATTACTAAACATTAACTAAAAGTAATTATATTTTTAAAAAATAATATGAATAGTTTAATTTGGTTTGGGTTAGTCATTTTTAAATATATGCGGGCTTAAAAAAAATTTGAAGTCCATATTTTAAGTCGAGTCAGACTTGGGCAACTATGTACGATATGGATACCATGCATAGGCCTGACCAAGACCGGCCCACGAACATCTAGTTTTAGTGAATATCGATGTGTACACTATTTTATTATCTTAAACCATATTTAAAAATTTTATCATAATTATTTTTTATTTTTTTATAATTATATTTTAAAATATAATATAATAATTTAATTAAGTTTTTCAACTTAATTAATAAATTTAAATTTAAATTTGCTTATAAATATTTTTATATGTATGAAATTGGTGGATTTGCATGCATATAAATATATATAAAAATTGAAACTGGTATTACTCCATGCGAATGTTAAAACAAAAATAATACATCTAACAAAGTGTTATCAAAACCTTAAAAACTCTTCTTCTTTTTTTGTCCAAGTCGTTTCCTTCTTCTCTTTGTTTTGCTCAGCAGTGATGGCAATCTGCAGGTTAGTTACTGCTCGCTTTTTTTTTCCTCCCATCAAGCCTCTCTTTATTTTTTCTCCTTATTCACTTATGTATCTTCTCTCTTATTAGTTTGCAGATTTATTTTGTGGGTATCTTTATTGTCTTCACAAGTTGTGATAGAAGATGATGGTGCTTATTATTACTGAAACTCCATCGGCCACCAGTAGTTTTTTTTGGAAAGTGGGTGATTCTTTGTTGGCTTTTTAATCTATTTATGTTTTGAGAGTATTTCAGAATAATAGTGATTTCATGAGTTGATTTGGGCTCGTGTTATCTTAAGTTATATATATATATATATTATTGTTTAACAAGTCTTCACTTTTAGAAGTTTTTGTTTGCTTTTGTAGCACTTTTTTAGTATTACTTATGCATATAGTCTTGCTTTTGCAAATGATTTTAGGGATGATTTTTTCATTGTCCTCTCCAGTTTTGTAAATGTTCGATTCTGTTGTCGATTTTTGCCCGCTGCTTTGAATCATCCGTGGTTGATTCTCTTATCGTATTAAGTATTTGTAATCAGTCCAGATATATCACGCTTGAGTTGTGACAGAGTCAATTGTGATAGTGACATAATGTGCCTTTACCGTGTTGATAATGCTTGTCCTTCACCGCTTACAACTAATGTATGTTATTTTTTTTCTCTTAAATTAATATGTTATCAACTACTTAAAATAATACAATATTAACTACCTTAAGTAATACCATTTAATGACTCGATTCAAACAGCATCCACGATGGGATGTTTTTAAAATCATTAGCAGCACACTTTCTTTTACGCAAGTAATAAAGACAGGTCGTGGATATGAGGGACAATATAATTTGGAGGAGTCTAGAGTAGGGTTAATTCATTGAAAAGATTATTATTATTTGGCCATCCAATGGAGATTTTTCTTTAAAATAAAAATGGAAAGGAGCAGATGGGATTGATGAAAGTTGACCTTGAATGGGCAAATGACAAAAAGATATGATGAATTATGATTATTGCTATGTATAGTGGCAACTGGTTTTCCATATCTACGAGTTTGTCATCGTATCGCACTCTATATGCCGTTTTCTTTTATTCATGCATTGCTTATAAAATGGATCATATTTTTTTTACAGAAGTTATATGAAAATAAAGTCGGAATATTGAAGAGAAAAATGATGTTTTAATCAAGAATTCCACTGAGAAAAAATTGAATAGGTTAGCCTTCAAAGTTTTAGAGTGGTACTCTTTGTTGTCAATTGCTTTTCAATGTATTCCATTTGTTAATACAAATTTTCACAACTAATAAGTGATACTATACATACATGTAAATGAAATATAATAAAAATTTTGCAAATATTTTCTTCATAGTTATGGAATTCCCACTTTTTGTGCTTTGGTGGTATGGGCCTCTGGTTTGCTGATTCATTTATAATTTAATAACACATATCATATTTGATCCGTAAGGAAATCTTCCTCCTATCACTTTTCTCCTCCTCTTCACAATTAATATCTCCATTCGTTTATTTATTTATTTTACTGATTTTTTTTATAAAGCATGGTGTCGAAACTGTTTTTTTGAAAACAAGTATTTTGGTTGTCGACTTTTTAAAAAACAAAACTGGAGTCGCCACCGATCCTTTATTAAGGTGTGATCGGCCCACCTTAAAAATAATTTTGGTCTGCGAAATTTGAGAAAACAGGTTCGGGAGTCAGTTACGCACGAGGAAGGATTAGCACCCTCGTAACGCCCAAAATTGGTACCAAATTGATTTTTTAAATGCCTTGGTGTCGAAAATTTGAAAAGATTTTAAAAGGAAACTTTTTATTTCATGAATGGATTAAAATAATAAGACAATTCTTATTTCAAAGAAATAAAACACCACACCCAGTAAGTTAGGGCACAATGTTTTTAAATCTTCAAAATACCCAAATATTGCCTTTTGTTTCTGAAAATTCTTATTTCGAGAAGAAAATGTCATGACCAGTAAGTTAGGACCCAACATTCTGAATTCCCGAGAATAAGCTTTTATTAAAAATTTGTGAATTTGTTGCAAAACAAATACTTGGCTTCCTAAATTCATCGAAAAATAATCGCGATCCAGTAAGTTAGGACACAATCTTTCACGAGAATCATGAATGCCAAATATTTTGGAATTTATAAAATAGGATGATTTAAATACTTTGAGAAAATCAAAATAGATATTTTTAAAAGGGATGCTAAAAAAGGGTTAGGGCATAACATGAAACAGATATTCTAATTTCAAACATATATGAATAAATATTTATAAATATATACAAGTAGGTATAATATACAAATAAATTTACAAGCATGCTTATATAATTACAAAAGTAAAGTAAAACAAATGTTTTCAAAAATAAAATATAAAAGATATATATGTTTTGTAAAAAAATGCATGTATTTATAAAAATAAAAAAATATATTAAGAAATTATGAAAATGTATATATGTGTATATAGAAGTTAAGAAATAAAATGAAAAATAAAAAAAAATGTATTCAATGTGTGCAGGTATGCATATACTACATAAAATGCATTTATATATATTGTAAAGACATGCAAGTATATTAGGGAAAAAATGCATATATATGTATTAAATAAGAGAACGACGTATGTACAAATAAAATAATGACAATAATAATAAATAATATAATAATACATAATGATATAATATAATAATAAATAAATAAATAATAAAATAGTTCAAAAATGGATTAAATTGAACAAAAGAAAAAAACAAATTTGAAATAAATGAAAAAAAGACCACTTTGAATGCGCAAGAAACAAGGGAGGACTAAAAGGGAAATTATTCCCGCCTTCCCAAAACGCTGCGCAATGGGGTATCAAATTGAAATAAAAATGGAATACGCGGCCCAAATTTTAAAACCAGTGGAAAATGTTTAATTGACATGCGTTGCAAAAGGGAGGGGTTAAATGCGCAAATTCCCCATCTGATGTCAGGACGCGCGGATCCTCCCCTTCGGGTCGGGTCACCGCGCGCGTCTGGGCCTTAAAAACGACGTCGTTTTTGTAGCGTTACTTAAAAAAAAATTTCTTTCAAAATCATTTACAACCGAATGAAAAAAAAAGAAAAAAAAAACAAACACCCCTCTTTTGCTCTGCTAGGGTTTCACCCCTAGCGTCCTCGCACCGCCGTTTCCCATGCCAAAACCTCCCTCAAACGCCGATTGCAACGGAGCGATGAGGAATCGAAGGCGCCAATATAAGGTAAACTTACCCTTTTATTTCTTTTCCTTGAATAAACAGTAGATATTAACAAAAAATCAATTGTAGAAATAAAAACAAGAGAAAACGCTACAGTGGTAAATCACCTTCTGCTTTGGTTTCTATTTTCCCTTGTATTTTCTCTCTTATTAGTGTCTATCCCCCTTTTTACAGATTTTGATAGGCCTTTTATAGGCCGAAAGAAAGAAAATAAATTAAATACAAATTATTTTCTTTGATGTTTTTTCTTTTAGGACTCTTTGAATCTGTTTTTTGCAGGCGTCGTGCGCGCGAATGACGTGTGTGGGGAGGGCGATCTCCGAATTGTGCGGCGTCTGGACTCTTGTTGGAGGCGTCGAGGCTGATAGGGCTTGCGGCGCTGAGGCAAGGAGGCTGCTAGGGTTTCAGCAAATTAATTTTTGCTGGACTAGGGTTTGCAAATCGGTTATTGGGCCTGTATTGGGCCACTTATTTGTTGGGTCTGACATATTTTTGTTTAGTTTGGACCCAGGCTGTAATAGCCTGAATATTCAGTGGTGTCGGAATGGTGATTCGAGATCACTAAATCTGACAAACGAGTAGAAAATATTATAAATTTAGTAAGTATAAGTTAAATGTGAAGTTAGAAATTTTTTTGAAATAGTGAATAGTGTACTAGGAATAAATATTAAAATAATTAAAATAAAAAACGAGGTATCGAGACCTCGAAGATTTTAAACCGAGCCATAAATATTTTTAGAAATATTTATAGAGTGTCATTGAGTTGGTATTAAAGTTTCGTTAGAAAATTTTAATGTTTGGATAGTTAATTAACTAAAAAGGACTAAATTGAAAACAGTGTAAAATTTATTAAATTCTGATTAAATAGCTTAAGTGACTAATGAGGAGAGATTTAAAAGGCAATTAGGCCCAAATTTTATGGGCTGGACGGTTGGGTAAGAAAAATCAGCAGAATGTAAGTAGAAATAGGGGCAAAATTGGAAACTTAACAAATTAAACATTTAAAACAAAGACAAAAGTGAAAAATCTAGAGATCTCTTCACAATTTATCAGCAAAAATGCCATAGGAGGTCTGAAACAAGCTGGTTTTTCATATATTTGAATCATGTAAGTTTAATTCTTGATTATTTCTTCTAATTTTTGTGATTTTGATACTTTTACAATTAGGCCCAACTAATTATTTCATTAGTTTTTGATTTCATGGCTGATTTTGAAAGTTTCTATGAATACATGCTGGAAGTATATGATGAATGAACATGGAATTAAAGCTTTAATTTTGTTATATGATGATTTTATTAAGTAATTTTGATAGAAATTGATTTTAGGGACTTAATTGTGAAAAAGTTGGGAATTAGGGTTTGGTGTTGCGTTTTTGAGTATGAAAGAACATGTAGTAGTTTAAAATAGTTGGAAAAGGTGTTAATTGAGAAAAATTAGATCAATTGAGGGGTTAATTGAGTAGGGACCAAATTGTAAAAACTGTAAAGTTTGGGGTAAAAGTGTAATTTCGAAAATTTAAGGGTATAAATTGTGAAATGGATTAGAATAGAATTATATGCTGATGAATGAATAAATTTGTATTTTAGATCGAGAACCCGAAGCAAGCCGAGGAAAAGAAAAAGTAGTTGATTAGTCCCTGAACTTTTGCAAATTCTGCAAATCGACCCAGGTAAGTTCATATGGCTGAAATTTAATGATTAAATGTTAATTTCATGAATTATACAATGTATGATGAAATGTATTTATTGTTGAAATGAGAATAAAATAAAAATGTGAAAATCGAATAAATGATCAAATTAAGTGGAACGCCGGATTTGAGTACTTCTGATCAAGTGACAAAGTGATAAGTGGTAGTTTTAGCTACACTTATCTGATCAAGTGACAAAGTGATAAGTGGCTACACTTATCTGATCAAGAAACAAAGTGATAAGTGGTTACACTTATCTGATCAAGAAACAAAGTGATAAGTGGTTACACTTATCTGATCAAGAGACAAAGTGATAAGTGGCTACACTTATCTGATCAAGTGATAAAGTGATAAGTGGTAGCTTCAGCTACACTTATCTGATCAAGTGGCAAAGTGATAAGTGGTAGCCTAGCTACACTTATCTGATCAAGGACAAGTGATAAGAGGTCATATGTCAAAGTGAAAGTGAAGTACTCAATTTTCCGTAACCGTTCCTTAATTTTGATCAAGGATGGTAAGTGACAAATGGGCCCAAAGGAATTATGGTAAAAGAATAAGTAGTAGTGAGTTTATACCAAGGAACTCACCAAAGATTGTGGTTGACAGGTAAATTTAGTAATGGTGTATATTGTATAAGTGTACAAGTGTTTGGTAAGATTTATGTTTTATGCCTATGAACTTACTAAGCTTTTCTATAAGCTTACATGTGTGTGTTTATTGTTTTAGTAGATTAACGTATTTATACATTCGGAGGATCGGATCTACATCAAGAATCACACTATCCAGATATACTCCGGTAGATTATGTTAAGCAACTTTTTGGATTTATATGGCATGTATAGGGAATTGAAGTAAAAAGTAAATTTGAATGTTATGGTTGCGTTAGATATCGAAATATATACATGTTTTTAGTTTGAAATGGTTGATTGGTTGAACTTCATTAGTATTTAAATGAAGTAGATGAAATACTGGAATTGGTTGTGATTTGAAATTTGCAGGGAAGGTTAGACAATTATAAAGGGGTTATATTGAATTTTTTTTTAAAATTGCAATGGAGCAGTTCTTGGACAGCAGCATTGATGTAACTTTTAAAAATCACCAAAAATAGTGGAAATAGAATTAGAAGTTGAGTGAAATATTAAATTAAAGCTGAAAGAGTCTACTTTCATATGAAAGAAGTGGAGTAAGCAAAAGAATTATATAATTTTAGATATTTGAATTTTAGTGAAACAGGGCAAGAATGTTTTTGAAGTCCCCTGTTCTGACTTTAGAAATTCATTAAAAATTGTACAGAAGGAATTATGAGTTATAATTTATATGTATAGATTCCTTAATGAGTCTATTTTTAGTATAAATAAGTTTAATCACAATATGAATCCTTTAATAAGAGATAATTAAATTTTAGTGATGAGTGGTCAGGATAGTCGATTAGTGAAACAGGGGAGACTTCAAATAATAAACTGTACTAATTGGATAAAGCAAAAATTCTGAAAAATTTATGGTGAATAGATATATGAGTCTAGTTTCAGGAAAAATTTACGGATCTAAATTTCGAGTTTCGTAGCTTGAATTATAATTATTTTAGTGACTGCTGTACAGGTGGACAGCTTTATTATGAATGATGAAATTAAATTTGAAAGTAAATTTTTATGCCCTGAACTTTTAAGTTAAGTCAAGTAACGCCTCATGCTCGACTCCGGCAACGGTATTGGGTAAGGGGTGTTACACAGGCCGATTGGGCCTTATTACAGCTGCCCCTCTTTGCTCATTATCGTGTAACGGGAATAGAGCAAAGACTACAAGGCCCAATTACGCCTGGTCTTACTGAGCCTTAAACTTCTTCGGTGCTTTTCTTCTTTAAGTAGCCTCGTTCCTTCCTACTGCATCTTCAGAGGTATAGGAACTGGTGCTCCAACCTACTCCCCTGGAATGTCAGGGGGATAGGATTCATATGTTGTAGCTTCTCGAAAGAACAAAATTTACTATCTTTAATCTACTCTACTGCAACTTCAGGGAGATAAGACTTATAACTTCAATTTGTTCTTTTACAACTTAAAAATAAATCTGATGTGATCTGCTCTACTGCAACTTCAGAGAGATGAGATCTGCGGCTTTAATCCACTCCATTACAACTTCAAGGAGATTAGATTGGTTATTTTAGTCTGCTCCACTGCAACTTCAAGGAGATAAGACTTGTATCTTCGATCTACTTCACCACCAGTATGGGAAGACAAGATCTGCCCTTTCTGATCTACTTCACTCCAATACATGAAGACAAGATCTGCTTTCTTCGATCGATTCACTGCCGACCAGGGAAGTAGAATTACTGGCTTCAATATACTCCACTGCAACTTCAGGGAGATAAAATCCTGCCATCTTCGATCTGCTCCACTACTGCTTAGGGAGATAAGATCTGTAATCTTCAATTTGTTCAACTACAATGTCGGGGAAACCAGATCCGCCGTCGTAGCTTTAATCTGTTTCGCTGCACTGTTAAGGAAGTAAGATCCGCCGTTGTGGCTTCAATCTTTTTAATTGCAATATCAGGGAAACTAGATCCGCTGTCGTAGCTTCAATCTGTTCCGCTGCACTGCTAAGGAAGTAAGATCCACCGTTGTGGCTTCAATCTTTTTAATTGCAATATCAGGGAAACCAGATCCGCCGTCGTTGCTTCAATCTGTTCCGCTGCACTGCTAAGGAAGTAAGATCCGCCGTTGTGGCTTCAATCTTTTTAATTGCAATATCAGGGAAACCAGATCCACCGTCGTAGCTTCAATCTGTTCCGCTGCATTGCTAAGGAAGTAAGATCTGCCGTTGTGGCTTCAATCTTTTTACTTTTCAACCCGCTCCATTGTTACTCAGGGAGACAAGACTTTATGATTTCACCGATCTGCTCTCTATGGAACATGACATGTATAACTCACTTTATGATCCTAATTATGCCTAATGATTAGGATGTCATGATCAAATGCTCCTAACTAGACATGTATGAATGACATTTGAATGCTATGTCATGGGAATGATTCATTAATGTCGAAATTGCCCATTATTCCTTAAGGCCTCTTTTGTGACGACAACGCTTCGACAAAACTCGAAAAAACTCTTAATCCGGGCTCTTTCTTCTTAGATATCTCTAACCTTTTAACCCGGTAAAGTCTAAACAATGGTCCTGTTTCAAGTTCCTGAGCTATTTAAAGATTTCTAGAGTAATATGAATAACTTCCCTTGTGAAAGTTTTACTAGTCCATTAATCGTCATTCTAATGCAACATGCTTGCGAAAAGATCATAACGATGAATAAAACAAAATGAATTTGGGAGCATAGCTCGCAATGAATTGTCAATGATAGAGGAATTGCCTGGGGACATTTATATTGAAAAAAGGAATGAAATATCCTAAAACAACGAATTCAATACAAATACTACGATCAGGTGCCCCAGATATCTCTGCTTGAATTTCTCTATACAACTTTTCGAAGACCCTTCTGAATTCAACACGTGTTTAGGAGATTTACAATATTTTGTTGATGTCCCAAGATGTCGTCTATTCCTTTCTGCCGATTTAGGTACAACAAGACTACCACGTGACAATTAAAAATTGAGCCACCCCTTTCAGGTTTTCAACTCAAATCCCCTTTGGTCTTAAGGTGCCCTTTGCGGGTTTTCACCTTAGCCTCTCCATTTTTTTTTGAATCAAAGCGCCCTTTGCGAGTTTTCACCTTGGTTCCTTCCCCTCTTCAAGTAAAGTATCTCTTGACCGAATCTGAATTTACTGGATTAGGCAAGTTTTTTCCATCCATTTCAGCCAAGATCAAGGCTCCTCCAGAAAAGGCCTAAAATCCTCCCAATTCGGCATCCATTTCCCCCTAAAATCTTTTTGTAGAGGAAGAATTTTTCTCAACACCAGGTCTCCCTCGTGAAATTCTCTGGGTCGGACTTTCTTATTGTAGGCTCGCATCATTCTTTTCTGGTACATCTGACCATGCTGAATAACCTTTAGCCTTTTTCCCACTATCAAGTTCAACTGATCGTATCGAGATTGAACCCATTCTGCTTCATCCAATTGTAGCTCAGTCAAAACCCGGAGAGAAGGGATTTTAACTTCAATAGGCAAGACTGCCTCCATGCCATAAACTAAGGAGAAAGGAGTTGCCCCGGTGGAGGTCCTGATTGACGTTCGATAAGCAAGGAGGGCAAACGGTAATTTCTTGTGCCAATCTCTGTAAGTCTCAATCATCTTCCCTGCAATCTTTTTTATATTTTTATTAGCCGCTTCCACTGCACCATTTATTTTTGGGCGATACGACGATGAATTGTGATGTCTGATCTTGAATTGACTGCAGACTTCTGCTATTGAGCTGTTGTTCAGGTTCAGCGCATTGTTGGATATGATTCTTTCAGGCATTCCATATCGACATATGATCTCCCTTTTCAAGAACTTACTGACTGATGACTTTGTAATATTGGCATACGAAGCAGCTTCTACCCATTTGGTGAAGTAGTCAATAACTACGAATATGAAACGATACCCGTTTGAAGCCTTCGGCGATATTGGCCCAATGACATCCATACCCCACATGGAGAAATACCATGGAGAAGTCATGACATGAAGAGGTGAAGGAGGTGCATGCATTTTATCACCATAGATTTGACATTTATGGCACTTCTTGGAATAATTGATGCAATCCCCTTCCATGGTGGACCAGTAGTACCCGAATCTCATAATCTGTCTGGCCATTGTGAAACCATTAGCATGCGTTCCACAGATGCCCTCATGGACTTCCTCCAAGATTTTCTTTGCTTCCACAGCGTCCACACATCTTAGCAGAACTTGATCCTTTCCCCTCTTGTATAAGATCTCCCCATCTAAGACATAATCAATGGCTAGTCTTCTCAGAGTTCTCTTTTCATTCTCCGTTGCCTGGCCAAGATACTCACGATTTTTTACATATCGTAGTATATCTTGGTACCAAGGACTATCATCGATTTCTCCTTCTTCAATATTGTAACAATGAGCCGGGTCTTCATAGATACTCATTTGGATAAACTTCATATCCTCATGTCTGTTTACTTTGATCATGGAGGCTAAAGTAGCTAGTGCATCAGCCATCTGATTCTCCTCTCGTGGGAGATAGCAAAAAGTGATGTCTTCAAACTCTTTAATCAATTCAAGGACCAACTTTCGTTAACTGAATAATTTGGGATCTCTCGTTTCCCACTCACCCTTGAGCCGATATATCACCAATGCCGAATCTCCATAGACCTCTAGCACTTTGATTTTCTGCTCTATAGCTGCATGAATACCCATGATGCATGCTTCGTATTCTGCCATGTTGTTTGTATAGTCAAAATCCAATTTGCAAGTAAAAGGATAATGATCACCATTCGGGGACACTAGGATTGCCCCAATTCCATTACCCACAGCATTCGAGGCTCCATCAAAGTTTAACCTCCAACCGTGACCTTCTTGGGGATTTTCCTCAGTAGCCGCTATACACATCAGGTCTTCATTTGGGAAATCAAAACTCAACGGCTCGTAGTCCTCCAGAGCTCTACTAGCTAGAAAGTCAGCAATTGCACTCCCTTTCACAGCCTTCTGGCTCACATAAACAATATCAAATTCAGACAGTAAGATCTACCATCGGGCCATTCTCCCATTCAAAGCAGTTGACTCCATCATATACTTTAACGGGTCTAACTTTGAGATTAGCCAAGTCGTATGGTATAACATATACTGCCTTAATCTTCAGGTTGTCCAAATTAAGGCACAACATAACTTCTCAATAGGCGAATATCTCATTTCACAGTCAGTGAATTTTTTGCTGAGATAATATATCGCCCTTTCTTTTCTCCCCATTTCATCATGTTGGCCTAGCACACACCCCATGGAATTATCAAATACTGTCAGATACAATATCAGCGGCCTATCCGGGCTAGGTGGTGACAGCACTGGAGTGTTAGACAAATACTGCTTCACCTTGTTAAAAGCTTCTTCGCATTCTTCATCCCAAGTACCAGGATTATGTTTCTTCAAAAGACGAAATATAGGGTCACATTTCTCAGTCAGTTGTGAAATGAACCTAGCGATGTAATTCAGTCTTCCGATGAAACCTCGAACTTCTTTCTGCGTGCGAGGTGGAGGTAAATCTCGTATTGCCTTGACTTTGTCTGGGTCAATCTCTATTCCCTTCTCACTGACTATGAAGCCTAGTAACTTTCCTGACCTGGCCCCGAAAGTGTACTTCGCTGGATTAAGCTTGAGCTGGAACTTCCTTAATCTTAAGAATAATTTTCTCAAGACCCGCACATGTTCGCCCTCCGTTCTAGATTTCGCGATCAAATCATCAACGTAAACCTCGATTTCCCTGTGCATCATGTCATGGAACAAGGCTACCATGGCTCTTTCGTATGTCGCTCCTATATTTTTCAATCCAAACGGCATCACTTTATAACAAAACGTCCCCCATAACGTAATGAACGTAGTCTTTCTCATGTCCTCGGGATGTATCTTTATTTGATTATACCCAAAAAAACCATCCATGAAGGAAAACAATGAAAAGCCCGCAGCATTGTCTACCAATGTGTCGATGTGGGGCAATGGGAAGTTATCCTTTAGACTAGCCTTGTTCAAATCCCAATAATCCACACGCATTCGTACTTTTCCATCTTTCTTTGGAACTGGTACGATGTTAGCCACCCACTTAGAATACTTGACTTCTTGCAGAAATCCGGCATCAAACTGCTTTTGGACCTCCTCCTTTATCTTCAACACGATATCAGGCCTCATCCTTCTGAGCTTTTCCTGCACTGGTTTGCAATCTTCTCTTATAGGGAGACGATGGACTACAATGTTGGTACTCAACCCCGGCATATCCTGGTATGACCATGCAAACACGTCCTTGAACTATCGGAGTAATTCGATGAGGTCTTGTCTTGTCTTTGCAGAGATATCCGATCCGATCTTCACCTCTTTACCCTCCTCTAAGCTCACAATTTCTATTGATTCCTTGTGAGGTAGGATTTGATTCTCGGCCCTTTCTACCATCTTCAACAAGTTAGGAGACAAACCACAGTCTTCGTTGTCTTCAAAATCATGCGATCCCTCTAAACACATGTTTCGTTCAAAAGAAGACTCTAAATTTGTAAGAGTGACATTCGCATCATTGATATTGTGGGACCTATTATAGGTATAAAAAACAATATGGATTCAGGAATTTGTTTGGTGCAATATGGTCATGAATGAAATGCAAGTGTAGTTTAAGAGAAACTTAAAATAACTGCTCTTATGGAAAGAAAGATTTGCTCCAAAAATGACTGCAAACATGAACTTTATTAAAATAACGATTTTCTGGACATGAGCCTATTTCACAAAGGAATCTTTATCACTTCTAGGATAAAAAGCAATAAGGATGTTCTGGGCATTACTCTAAGGAAATCCTAAAAACTACAGGTATTTCTTCTGCAGTCCAGTTGTTTAGCTCCCTTTCCGACTCGTAAGGACGAATATTTGGCAAAGTTCTTCCTCGCGTCGCTTCTTCATACACGGCATGAATACTCCCTAGCTCCGTGTTAATACTTTTGACCCCTAGCATTCTTTGATAGACGAACCCTTCCGATGCAAAAGTCTTAGATATGTGAGGAAAGGTCATGGGTTCCCATTCAACTTCATCCCCTGTCAAACGAGCCATTCTTCTCATTTGTTTCTTCTCTCGCTCCATCCTTATTTGCTTAGAATCTGGCTTATAACCTAAACCAAAACGATCGTACTTACCTTTCAATGCTGGGACCTCGACTTGACCCTGAAGATATCTCCCCAACCCTTTCCCTGGCAAAGCTCCTTTTCCAACTGTCAATTGCAGCCCCATCTTTGTGGTCTTTGATATTCTCGGCATCGGGATCGTGTTTCCCTCAAAGATGAATGTTGTATTTACGAACTCTAAGGAACAGAAAGAGCACTCGATTGCATCATCATTCGTCTCCAAATAAGGCGCATCGTTAGTCACAGATGCAATGATATCCTCTTCAGCATCTATCGTCACTACCCGACCTTCTGACACCAGCTTCAATTTTTGATGTAACGATGACGGTACCGCACCTGCTGAATGAATCTATGACCTTCCTAATAGGCAACTGTAAGAAGGCTTGATGTCCATAACTAAGAAGTCCACCCCATAAATAGTTGGGCCAATTAACAAGGGAATGTCAATTCTTCCCATGACCCTCCTCTCAGTACCATCAAATGCTCGAACCACGTTCTGACATGACTTCATATGCGAACTATCCACAGGTAACCTGTTGAGCGTGGATAGGGGCAATACATTTAATGCCGATCCATTGTCTACCAGAACTCCCGGTAATATGCACCCTTTACACCTTACAGTGATGTGTAAAGCTCTAGTAGATCCCATACCCCCAGGTGGTATTTCGTCATCACTGAAAGAAATGAAGTTATCCGCGCTTATATTGCCGACCAGTCGATCCAACTTGTTAATAGAGATATCGTCGGCCACATAAGTTTCATTTAGCACCTTCAGTAGTGCATTTCGATATCCCTCCGAGTTCAAGAGTAAAGCTAGCACAGATATGCAAGCTGGTTGTTTGTACAGCTATTCCACAACGCTATACTCGCTATGCTTTATGAACTTCAAGAACTCTCTAGCTTCCTCCTCTTTGATTGGTTCATTGACCAATAATTAGGGTTCAACCACATTCTTCCTCTTTTCAACTGAAGTTTCTTCTCTTATTGGCTTAACTCGTGCCTTCATCTGTTCGTTGTGCTTTCCTTCATCCTGTTCCTCTTTATTGATTACATCCTCTTTCCCCGGGATTGTCACATTACAATCGTAATTCCAAGGAACCCTCCTGTTATCCTTATATGCAAACACAGCCGGTTTTTGAATGATTACTTTTGGTGTTATTCGTGTCCCAACTCTGATGCGCACACATAACTCTCCTCCTGAACTCCTTCACAGAATTCCACCTCCCTATTATCCATCATACCTTGTATCAAGGCTCTAAACCCCGTACACTCCTAGATTTCATGCCCCACTTCATGGTGGAACTCACAGTAGTTCCCCCTCTTTTTACAGCTTCCTTCTTAGACGATCAGTCCCCTTTTCACCATCTCCTTCCAGACCCATCTCAAAGGAGTTTTCACATCCGCAATGTCTGCCTTGATTCTTCTGTCTTCGTCCATCATATTTACCCCACCATCAGTGTGATTTGGTAATGGGTTTTCTGCCTTGGTCGAGTCATTAAATTTAATGACACCCATACCAATGAGCCTTTCAACCAACTTCTTAAAGGCCGTACAGTTCTCTATGGAATGCCCTGTTATTCCCGCATGATAGTCGCACTGTGCATTTGCATCATACCATTTGGGATACGGGGGTTGCAAGGGCTTCAGATAGAAAGGGGAAACTACGTGTGCGTCAAATAAACTTCGGTATAGTCCCTGTATGACATAGGAATTGGTGTGAATTGGGGCCTCTCAACATTTCGCCTTGTGCCAACCTCCTGTCTCGACGAGCTTTGCTGGCTGGCAGCCACCTTCCCTGGCTGACTCACTGTTACTGACTTCGAGTAACCCTTGTTGTACATGCTCGTGTTGTTCACCTCGTTTTCCTTCCTCTTCGAAGCCGATCTTCTGTTACTTTCTCCAGCATCGATCTTCCTACTCCTGATGGCGTTCTCAATCATCTCGCCATTCATGACTATGTCAGGAAAGCTTTTTGTGGCACTTCCTAACATATGTGTAATGAACGGTGCCTTTAGGGTGTTAATGAACAACATGGTCATTTCCTTTTCCAGGAGCGGTGGCTGAACTTGGACTGCGACCTCCCTTCATCTCTGTGCGTACTGCCTAAAGCTTTCGCTTGGCTTCTTCTCCATGTTTAATCTATCAGGAGCCATGTCTGTCACATGACTATATTGTTTCATGAATGCTTGCGCCAAGTCCCTCCATGAACCAATCGTGGCACGACTCAACTGATTATACCACTTGGATGCTGCCCCTGCAAGGCTTTCCTGGAAGCAATGTATTAATAGCTGGTCATTATTAACGTATCCAACCATTCGCCTGCAGAACATGGTGATATGAGCCTCTGGGCAAGTCGTCCCATTGTACTTCTCAAATTCAGGCATCTTAAACTTATGAGGGAGAACTAGATCTGGCACTAAACTCAGCTCTTTTGCGTCAATGCCTCGATAACTTTCAGTGACTTCCATCGCCTTGAACTTCTCTTCGAGCCACCTGCATCTTTCTTCCAACTGTTTCGGTAACTCTTCCTTCATTCTTTCTTTCTCAACCACTTCATCAAAGTCAGGAATGGCAGAGTTAATAGGATTATTTTTAGGATTAAAACCCGGCCCAGTTTGGAGGTTCAAAATACCAGCCCGAAACTGTTGAGGCATGATAGTGACAGTGGATTTGCGCGGATATTCAGCTTGGACTCGCATATATGGAGGGGTGAAACCTGGAGGATAAAGAATTTCATCATCATTTCCCTCATCGACATTTGCCATGGGGCCCTTTCCTTTATCACTTCCCTTAGTTATCAGTTGGGTTAACTTTGCCACTATATCTTCTTGGGATTCTCGCATCTTCTCAGATATCTCCTACTTCATCTTGTCTAACCGCTCCTGCATTTGTAGCTGAAGCCGGTATTACATCTCCTTCTGGTACTGTTCGAGCTTTTCTAATCTCTGATCCATATCTTTTGCCTTTGCTCGAGTGCCGTATCGATGTCGGGTTGGTTGGTTGGTTTCCAGGTTAACTGAGCAGTGATTTTGACTAATTAGGATTAAATAAAGGTCTTTAATGCATATAATGCGATGCTAATGCATATGATGCGATGCATGAGATGAATGCAAAAAAGACGTTAATTATAATTCAATTCCACTTGGAAAACTTTATTAGAAAACAAATCCCATTACATAGAATAGACTGCAAATACGACTTCGCCTTAATACTTAAGACCTTGATTTTTTGAAGCAACGAGGCTAACTCTCATCCCCGGTCTGACTCCAATTCATACTTTACGCTCAACGTGTCAGCTTGTACTGCCAGAGTTTGTAAGTGATCAGCTACTTCTCGAATCTGAACCAAGGCTTGTCCCATAACACGATCCCTGCTTCTGACCTGATTCTGGAGATAGTGAAGCTGTTCGCTTTGATGATCTTTGTTTGCCTCTAAATACTCAATCCTGGCTTCACAGTTCTGCAATGCCACCTCTAGTTCTTCTATAGTTTTCTTCATATGCTCGATTCTGCTTAAACTTGCTTGCAGTTCCACCACTGAATTACGATTTCAATATTGATGAACAATCTTCTCAAGTTCGGCCACTCTAGCCCTTAGTTTATCCCTTTCATCTTGATTTTCTAACAAACTCTTCTCAAGCAATCTATTTTGCATCTGGGCTTCTTGGAATCTTTCTTCCCATCTACCAGCCTTGGCTTTTTCTTCTTGAACCTCTTGACGCCACTGCTCTGAGGTTTTTCCCAACCCAGCAGTTCTTACTAACAGACGTAGTCTCTTATAATCCATCTTCAAGCTGTTCAGATCTTTCTCGACTTTGCACTTCCCTTTTCTCAGGCCTTCGATTTCCTGCTTTTGAACATCTATGTCCAAATTTAAATTCACCTTTTCTTCCTCCATTTGCCCTATTTTCTTCTCTAATTCTGCATTCCTTCTTTCGATGTCTTGCTTTATGATTTCCAGCTCAGAAGGGACGACGCGCAAATGCTCCTCTATCGACTGACTATTTTCTGAACTTGGCCCATGAATGTTGTCATTAATCCTCCTAACACGCCATTCGTTATATTCAGAAGTTGTCATTGGACCCACGGCTAATCTCTTCATTCGGCGAGTCTGATTCCACGCATTGGCCATCTCACGAGCCTTCCTCTTGTATCCATCCTCATTATATGAAAATTCACACTCAGCTAGTCTTTGAGTGGCAGGCACAAACTGTCTTGACCTGTATTGTCTTAATACTAGCAATGGAGCATAACCAACATCTCCCCAAATCCCGAGCAATGGAACCCAGTCAAAATCTCCACACCGATATAGAATATCATCTGGAAGCAACCACGTAGCTCTCCACTCGACGTTCTCCTCTTGCAGATTCTGAAAGATCGCCATCCATTTCTCTTCTGTAATATCATCTCTCCTTGACGTAGCCACTATCTCTTTCAACGGTGAATAACTTTCAGAGAAGACTTGATATGAAACCTTATCAACCTTCCAAAAGTGGCTATGGAACCACCCAAGTAATAGCTGCGCATATCCAATGAATCTGCCCTCTCCCGTTCTTCGACATGCATTTAATGACCTAAAGGTTTCTGCCAAAATCACCGGAACTGGCGTAACTCCCTTATCAAGTCGATCAAATAAATCAGTGACCGCCTCGTCAATATGTTCCAAAATCTTAGGAAACACAATTAAGCCATATATACTCAAAGCAAAGACGTCTACTTTCTTCCTCACATCTGGGTGTGCTAAAATGAGGTCCCTCAAACTTTTTTAGGGAATACACCTGCTATCCTCTTTTTGCTTAATCCGAGCCGTAACCCACTGCTCACTCATCCCTGTTATATTTATCATCTTCTTCAAGAAGGTCGGCACATTTACCGCTTTCGAATAAATTCTATCTACCTGAACCTTCGAACACCGAAGTAAAGCTGTGTACTCCTCTATCGTAGGCACCAAATCAACCTTCCCGAATGTGAAGCAACTGTAGGCCGAATTCCAAAACTAGGCAAGAGCTTGAAACAAACGCTTATCTACCTTCATGTCAAGTAAATAAGGCAAATCCCCATAATTCAAATAGAATAACTGCCTAACCTCATTATCTCATTGATTACAAATCTCCTTCAACTCCTGCAAGTTGTTCTGAGCTACGCTAACACGAGTGAAGTCCCATAACTCTGATACGTGTCCCACGGCCAAGCTATCACCTTTTTCATGTTGTATCTTCTCAGACCAAGTTCGGACAGCCGCATTGTCTTCCACTCTATCAAGAAACCCATTTCCCATGATAAACTTTCTATATGGCAACCGAATATGAACCAACGCCTTTATAATGAAATGTCATGCAATTATGATGTCATGCAATCAAAACAAAATAAACCCAAGTCAGTATCACATATAAAGATATAATCCAATATAAAATAACAAGAACACTTATTTAGGAATCTACTAGGGTTTGGTATAGTTCTACCTAGGGCAAGTTCCTAAAGCTCACTATATGAGGTTTAGTTTCTAGAGTAAGGGTACCCGAACCAGCAGATTCCTCGATCCTCACCCATTATAGGCTAATATGGATCGAGTTCAGTTCAGGAGGACACATTTCCCTATGGCTGCACGGAGATGAAAATCTCACGAAGACATAGGTACGGATGTATCTCGGAAGCGGTCCACTACCCTGCACGGAGAAAACCTCACGAAGGACTAGTTTCTCGCTCCCACTTAAGGGTAAAATGCAAAATGCAAATGCAAAGTTTCCAACATACCATGGTAAAAAAAATGAATATGAAGGGAAATCATGAATTTTTTAAAAACTTTTGATGTTCGACACAAAGACAAAAAATGAATCAATTTCTGGCTCGACTCTCTAACGTCCCCAGTGGAGTCGCCAAGCTGTCGAAACCGTTTTTTTGAAAACAAGTATTTTGGTTGTCGACTTTTTAAAAAACAAAATTGGAGTCGCCACCGATCCTTTATTAAGGTGTGATCGGCCCACCTTAAAAATAATTTTGGTCTGCGAAATTTGAGAAAACAGGTTCAGGAGTCAGTTACGCACGAGGAAGGATTAGCACCCTCGTAACACTCACAATTGGTACCAAATTGATTTTTTAAATGCCTTGGTGTCGAAAATTTGAAAAGATTTTAAAAGGAAACTTTTTATTTCATGAATGGATTAAAATAATAAGACAATTCTTATTTCAAAGAAATAAAACACCACACCCAGTAAATTAGGGCACAATGTTTTTAAATCTTCAAAATACCCGAATATTGCCTTTTGTTTCTGAAAATTCTTATTTCGAGAAGAAAATGTCATGACCAGTAAGTTAGGACCCAACATTCTGAATTCCCGAGAATAAGCTTTTATTAAAAATTTGTGAATTTGTTGCAAAACAAATACTTGGCTTCCTAAATTCATCGAAAAATAATCGCGATCCAGTAAGTTAGGACACAATCTTTCACGAGAATCATGAATGCCAAATATTTTGGAATTTATAAAATAGGATGATTTAAATACTTTGAGAAAATCAAAATAGATATTTTTTAAAAGGGATGCTAAAAAAGGGTTAGGGCATAACATGAAACAGATATTCTAATTTCAAACATATATGAATAAATATTTATAAATATATACAAGTAGGTATAATATACAAATAAATTTACAAGCATGCTTATATAATTACAAAAGTAAAGTAAAACAAATGTTTTCAAAAATAAAATATAAAAGATATATATGTTTTGTAAAAAAATGCATGTATTTATAAAAATAAAAAATATATTAAGAAATTATGAAAATGTATATATGTGTATATAGAAGTTAAGAAATAAAATGAAAAATAAAAAAAATGTATTCAATGTGTGCAGGTATGCATATACTACATAAAATGCATTTATATATATATTGTAAAGACATGCAAGTATATTAGGGAAAAAAATGCATATATATGTATTAAATAAGAGAACGACGTATGTACAAATAAAATAATGACAATAATAATAAATAATATAATAATACATAATGATATAATATAATAATAAATAAATAAATAATAAAATAGCTCAAAAATGGATTAAATTGAACAAAAGAAAAAAACAAATTTGAAATAAATGAAAAAAAGACCACTTTGAATGCGCAAGAAACAAGGGAAGACTAAAAGGGAAATTATTCCCGCCTTCCCAAAACGCTGCGCAATGGGGTATCAAATTGAAATAAAAATGGAATACGCGGCCCAAATTTTAAAACCAGTGGAAAATGTTTAATTGACATGCGTTGCAAAAGGGAGGGGTTAAATGCGCAAATTCCCCATCTGATGTCAGGACGCGCGGATCCTCCCCTTCGGGTCGGGTCACCGAGCGGGTCAGGGCCTTAAAAACGACGTCGTTTTTGTAGCGTTACTTAAAACAAAAATTTCTTTCAAAATCATTTACAACCGAATGAAAAAAAAGAAAAAAAAAACAAACACCCCTCTTTTGCTCTGCTAGGGTTTCACCCCTAGCGTCCTCGCACCGCCGTTTCCCATGCCAAAACCTCCCTCAAACGCCGATTGCAACGGAGCGATGAGGGATCGAAGGCGCCAATATAAGGTAAACTTACCCTTTTATTTCTTTTCCTTGAATAAATAGTAGATATTAACAAAAAATCAATTGTAGAAATAAAAACAAGAGAAAACGCTACAGTGGTAAATCACCTTCTGCTTTGGTTTCTATTTTCCCTTGTATTTTCTCTCTTATTAGTGTCTATCCCCCTTTTTACAGATTTTGATAGGCCTTTTATAGGCCGAAAGAAAGAAAATAAATTAAATACAAATTGTTTTCTTTGATTTTTTTTTCTTTCAGGACTCTTTGAATCTGTTTTTTTTGCAGGCGTCGTGCGCGTGAATGACGTGCGTGGGGAAGGCGATCTCCGAATTGTGCGGCGTCTGGACTCTTGCTGGAGGCGTCGAGGCTGATGGGGCTTGCGGCGCTGAGGCAAGGAGGCTGCTAGGGTTTCAGCAAATTAATTTTTGTTGGACTAGGGTTTGCAAATCAGTTATTGGGCTTGTATTGGGCCACTTATTTGTTGGGTCTGACATATTTTTGTTTAATTTGGACCCAGGCCGGTTGGGCCTTATTACACATGGAATAATGTGAAATTATTTTATCATGATTGAAATTTGAGTTTTATACACGTGATTGGGGAATTGGTGGCATTATCCGCCATTGAAATTTAAGAGATGATATATATTTGGTAGAAGTAAAATAAATTATATTTTCAGAAAAGAAATTAAATTTAAATTTTGGAATTGATGTTATTCATCATAATGTATATCACCATGAAACCAACCAAATGTACCTTAAATGATGCAGGCCCAATCCAACCAAAATTGATTACTCATATTTGTGTTTGTAATTAAATTTTGTTTGACTAAAGTGCAACCTAGATTAACCCTGGGAAGCAAGCAGGGGTGGTCTAGAGTTCTCAAGTATGTCCCCCACTTAATATGGGCTTTTGCAAAATAATAATAATAATTAAAAATTGAAATAACTAGTAGATCTGTTCCTAGAGTTTTCAATGTTAATCAAACAGGTGGGGCTACTTGTCTCTTGTCTCTCCCTCTCAAATTATCTAATTCTAATTCCATTATGAAATAAAAAAAAACATTATTTGTGTTGATTTGCAACTAAAATATAATTGTGCCTTTTGACAATTCAAAGACATGGAAGGCAAGTTTTCCCATTTTCCAACTGATTAAGACATAAGTGGACTTTAATCTACCAGAAGCATGTGAAAGACGATAGATATTTGGACAATTGAATTTGAAATATGGACCACAGTTATTAAGTTTGATTAACCCAACATGAATTTCTTTTTTACAAATAAACATTGGTGGACAACGTTTTCAAAGAGACAACAGTAGTGTGTCTAGAAAAAGGGTTTGAGGTGCTTTCTGGCCTTTCTAAATTGTTGAACATCTTTATGTCAAAAATCACTCCAGGAAAATGTCGTTTCATTTTATTTGGACCCTAATAATCAAATTTAATAACCTTAGAGACTAAATAGATCTCAAAATTCAAACAATAACATCCTCTCCTAAACTTGTAACATAAAAAGAATGTGCCATTATCTAAAACAAATTTGCACCAGACATAAAAGAAGTTCAATTTTCTTCTTCTTTTTCCCGGAGAGGCATCAAACAATCGAAATAAATGCTGCCATTGTTTAGCTATTGCGTGCACTCAATAAAACCATCTTTAAAGCCATAACATATCAACCATTTCCTTCTAACATCAAAACTTATCGTCCTTGCTTGAATTTGAAATGATGGAAATGATTGGAAATCAAATCAACCAATAAATGGTGAAAAAATTGATGGAGTTGCGTCGTTGGGGGATTAGATTTTTTTCCTTCGATTTTCTTTTGGGCCCTCAAAAGCCCACACTGTAAAATGATTTTAAACTTGTGAATTTAACCCCCCCAACCCCCAAAAAAGAAGGTTCAAAAAGGAGATGGATTTGATGTAACGCTAACGCAAGAAAAAAAAGGAAAAAAAGGAAAGAAAGGGAAAATAAGGGCAATTTATAAAAAAAAAGCCAATTTTTTTTAAAATTTATTGAAATGGGCCCGATATTTTATTATTTATCGAAATAGGCCCCTTTCCCCTAAATCGTGTCCATGTCAGCGCGATGCCAGGGGATGTGTCAGCAAAGCGCGGTTACGTCAGCGCGCTTTGATGACGTGGCAGCAAAGTGCGGCTTTGAGAGCGCGATTTGTTGCCACGTCAGCAAAATGCTTTGACGTGGCCGTATTTTGATGACGTGGCGCGTCCCTGGAGATGCGATTTAGACCGCGCGTGAACAGTGCAACTGTCAAAAATTTGACTGTTGCCCCCACAACGATAAAAAAAAAATCTATAAATACCCCCACCCCTTTTTTTTTTCACAAACAAATCCTCTTTCAAATTTCCTTCTAAATTTCTCTCAAATTCATATTTAATCTCAATTAGCTCTCAATTTCCTTTTAAATTTCTCTTAAATTCCTATTTTTAAATAATTTAGATTGGGTATTGGAATGCAATATCCAAAATATGCATGCTCCTCCATCACCGTTGGTAGAGAACTACCTGTGGGAAGTGGGTTTTTGGCACGTGGCGACAGTAGGCCGGGGATGCAAGGTGGACCCGAAATTAATCAGTGCGTTGATCGAGAGGTGGAGACCCGCGACGCACACATTCCATTTTCTATGTGGAGAGTGCACTGTTACTTTGGAAGACGTCAGCCTGCAATTGGGATTGCTGGTGGACGGGTACCCAATCACGGGGTCTGCCCAATCTAGCTATTGGCCAGTAGTGTGCTACGAGCTTCTGGGTGCTATTCCGGAGAAAATGGACAGAGGTAAGATCGAGATGGGCTGGTTGCGAGACACATTCCCGGATCCGGATGAAGATTCAACCGAAATAGAAAGAATCCGATATGCTCGGGCATACATTCTTCAGTTAATTGGAGGTTATCTGATGCCGGACTTGTCACGGAGCCGCGTACATCTAAGATGGCTGCTGAAACTCGTTGATTTTAGAGCAGCCAGTAAATTGAGTTGGGGGTCTGCCGTCTTGGCCACATTATATCGGGAGATATGCAGGGCGACGCGACCGAGGAGAGAAAAAATCAGAGGTTGCTTGTCACTACTGCAGTCATGGGCACGGTTTCGCTTTCCATTTCTACGACCTCGAGTGGACCACCCATATATATTCTCACTCATAACGAGGTAAATTTTATATTAGATTTTACAATTATTATGTAGATATTTAAAAATAAAAGTATGCTAAAAGTTTATTTAATTAGGTGGAACCATCCGGCAAGTCATGCTCGATTACCTACCGAACTTGAAGATATACGGCTTCTATTAGACCAACAGTCGGAAGCACATATAAGTATTAAATAAAATTGATATTTCCATCATTCGCTGGTCAATTGGTAATTAGTATTTAGTATTTAGTATTATGTGTATAACTAATATTTCTATAATGTTCATATAGTTTCAATGGACATCATACGAGGATCCGGCAATTCGGGCAGTAATTCTGGATGAGTTCTTACAAAATCGAAACACTTGATACGTGAAAGTCGCGTTGATCAATTAAGCGACCGTGGAGCCACATCAGTCAGACAGAGTGCTACGACAGTTTAGATGTAGACAACAGATTCCCGTTGAACCTGAGGTGTTTGACGATCAACACAAAGTCGACCTTCGGCAAGTGAATACGGATTGACTGAGATACTGGTCCGAGTACATAGAAATGTGGGAAGATCAGTATGAATATATACCTACTCGGGAACCAACCATCGTTTCAGAGTTAGCGTGCGTGCCGGAATACATGCCATGGTTTGGGATCCATGGCAAGCCGTATTTACTGACGCCAGAGGAGAGGCAGCAGCAAATTCGTGTCCAAAGGGAAAGGTGCGGGCCTCTAAATCCAAGACGAGGAGACGACGACGCTGGCCCCTCAACGAAGCCCAGACATTCACCAAACCCATCATCAGCGGCCATGCAATCACCAGGCTAACGAGAGCACCGATACAGTCACTCGACCCAGCAGTTCAACCGATGATACACACGCAATCGCCTTTTCAGATGATGCCAGGTGCGTTTCCTAGCCCTTTTATGTATCTTAACCCTTATATGTATCCTTTTCCGAGTCCTATGGTAGGTTGGAGCCAATGGCCCGGTTCAGCTCCATTTCCTGTTACGCCGAGTGGACTGCCGATGTATAGGCTAGCGGCGCACGAGAGATTGCAAGAGGGGCCGTCGAGGAGCTCTTCTTTTTACCAATCCCCACCACCGTATGAGTTTCAAACACCGTCGCCGTTGGTGATGCAAACACCTCCACATTCACTATTTTTTTAAGGTGGATTCATCGTCCCAACTCCGACAACCAGATGCCCTATCGGAAGAACCAAAATCCTCGCCGGAAGAACCACAACCGCCGCCGGAAGCTGGACAAATGAGGAATCCAGCGCGTAACCATCGACAAACGCCATGTGGCATTTAATCCGGCGGGCACGGAGATTGATTTTTGTATTTAAATTTATTTGTATAAATATTTTGAATATTTTGATATTATTTGATTAAATAAAATAGAAATTTTTTTGAGTTATTACTTAAAAACCCTAAACTAATTTATTAAAAATTTATAAATTTATAAATTATAATTAAATGCATAATTTAATTGAAAAACCATAAACCCTTAAACTAAAAATCCTAACCCTAATCCTAACCCTTAACTTAAAAACACTAACCCTTAAATTAAAAACGCTAACCCTTAACTTAAAAACCCCAAACCTTAAACCTAAAAATCCTAAACCTAAAAACACCAAACCACAAACCCTAAACCTTAAACCTAAAACACTAGCTCTTAACTTAAACCACAAACCCTAAACCTAAAATAGTAAACCCTAAACTTAAAAGCCCTAAAACCTAAAACCTTAACTTTAAAACCCTAATCCCAATTCTAACACTTAACTTAAAACACTAACCCTTAAATTAAAAACGATAACCCTTAACTTAAAAAACCAAACACTAAACCTAAAAACCCTAAACCTTAAAATTAAAAACCCCAAACCTTAAACTTAAAAACTCTAAACCCTAAACCTAAAAAACCCTAACCATTAACTTATAAATCTTAAACCTTAAACCCTAAACCTAAAAACCTTAAACCCTAAATTAAAAAACCCCAAACCCTAAAACCTTAACTTTAAAACACTAGCCCTAATTCTAACCCTTCACTTAAAAATTTTAACCATAAACCTAGAAACCATAAACCCTAAACTTAAAAACCCCAAACCCCAAACCCCAAACTTAAAAAGCATAAACCTAAAAACCCTAAACTCTAAACTTAGAAAATCCTAAACCCTAAAACTTTAACTTTAAAACCCTAACCATAATTCTAACCCTTAACTTAAAAACCCTAACCCTAAACTTTAAAACCATAAACCCTAAACTTAAAAACACAAACCTTAAACCTAAAAACACTAACTCTTAACTTAAAACCCTAAATGCTAAACCTAAAAACTATAAACCCTAAACTTTAAAACCATAAACCTTAAACTTAAAAACATTAAACCCTAAACTTAAAAACCTTAAACCCAAAAACCTTAACTTTAAAACCCTAACCCTTAAGTTAAATATAATTTTATAATTTATAATTAAATGCATAATTTAATTGACAAACCATAAACCCTTAACTTAAAAACCCTAACTCTAATCCTAACCTTTAACTTAAAAACCCTAACCCTTAAATTTAAAATACTAACCCTTAACTTAAAAACCCTAAACTTTAAACCTAAAAACCATAAACCCTAAACTTAAAAACAACAAACCTTAAACTTAAAAACCATAAACACTAAACTTAAAACCACCAAACACTAACCCTAAAACCCTAACCCTTAAATTAAAAACAACAAACTCTAAACTTAAAACCCTAAAACCTTAACTTTAAAACACTAACCTTAATCCTAACCCTTAACTTGAAACACTAACCCTTAAATTAAAAATGCTAACCCTTAACTTAAAAAACCAAACCCTAAACCTAAAAATCTTAAACTTTAAACTTAAAAACCCTAAACCTTAAACCTAAAAATCCTAAACCCTAACTATTAACTTAAAAACCCTAAACCTTAAACCTAAAAAATTTAAACCATAAACTCTAAACCCTAAACCTAAACCCCATAAACTTTAAACTTAAAAACCCCAAACCTTAAAGACTTAACTTTAAAACCTTAACCCTAATTCTAACCCTTAACTTAAAAATACAAACCCTAAACCTAAAAACCCTAAACTTTAAACTTAAAAAACCTAAACCCTAACCTTAAAAAACCTAACCCTTAACTTAAAAAACCATAAACCATAAACTTAAAAAACTATAAACCTTAAATTTAAAAACCACAAACCCTAAACCTAAAAACCTTAAACCTTAAACTTAAAACCCCTAAACCCTAAAATCTTAAATTTAAAACCCTAACCC
The DNA here is from genome assembly GCF_007990345.1 of Gossypium hirsutum. Lineage (NCBI taxonomy): Eukaryota > Viridiplantae > Streptophyta > Magnoliopsida > Malvales > Malvaceae > Gossypium > Gossypium hirsutum. The sequence continues at coordinate 44,728,690 of NC_053445.1, read as the reverse complement.
TTAAGTTAAATATAATTTGATAAATCTACTAACCATTAATACAATTATCAGTTAATATTTTTACATTCACATAATGTTAGATTTGAAAAAATATTTTGACTGGTACTAACAATTAATAATTTGATATAATTTGATAATTTTACTAACAATTAATACAATTATCAATAAATAATTGAAAAAATATAATTTATTTACAATTACATTCAACTATTTCGATTAAGGCATGATCGACTTGTATGGCCTGGATTCCTACACCATCTGCACAACTTCTGTTGACTGGCTGTTTCTCAGATATCCATATTGTTACATATTCTAATCGAGTAAGGTCGACCATTTGGTTTACGACGCAATTCTCTATCCGGTAACAGCTTAAAAAGAACAAGAGATACGGGCGGCCACTTACGTTCATCTGAGACCGGTGGGAAAACGTGTCTCCAGACGCTGTACATGTTTTCTAATTTGTACACTTCGTCCAAATAGCTCATCGGATCTAGACGGAGATTCTAAAAAGCTGCAATAACATGAGTGCATAGATAACGAAGTGCATCAAACATCCCATAGTCACAAGTCCTATTTCGCAAGTGTACACGATATTACCCGCCAACAACACCTTGGTGCGGTCTGTCAAACTCTGTTACGCGAAACCATAAATTGTCTCGATCGTGACACACTGTGTGCATGGTGTTTGCCCTCGCCTTGGCCTTTTTAATTTCTTGAACTACCTTACTGCACCATACATGACCTCCCTGCATCTGGCCTGCATAACTTGCTACTCGCTTTGGAAATAGCGCCGCCAAATGAAAATATGTCTCTCGCACAATCGATGTTATCGGTAGATGGCACGTTCCTTTAAGAACAGAATTTATGCATTCAGCCAGGTTCGACGTAATATGACCATATCGTAGGCCGCTGTCGTATGCTTTGTGTCCACTGTTCAAAACGTATGTTACAAAGGTAGTCAACCCATTCTCTGTTAATTGAACGTAAAATTGCCAACATATCGTGAAAACGGTCTTTATTTATTTCACACTCTGCCAATATAAGTTCATAGCGAATATTACATACCACTTCTACCAATAAAACTAATTCAAATTGACAAACGAAATAACACAGATATAGACTAAATACCCATGTTGGTCACTTGTCGTCGTTCGCTCTTAGATGGATATTGCCTGTAGTAGTTCAAAGCAACGTGTCTTAGGCAATAACTATGGTGTCTGCGCTGCCATAAGCTTCCCTATCGATTAAATACAGCTAGTATACCGGTATCTCGATCTGAAATAACACAGATATCAGGTTGGGGGCACACATGCCTCCTTAACCTAGAGAGAAAGAAGTCCCAGTCATCAGACGACTCCCCCGGTGTTATTGCAAATGCAATTGGAAGAATTCTCCCACCACCATCCTGTGCCACTGCAAGCAATAGCTGATGATTATATCTACTGAATATAAAGGTACCGTCAATTTGTACCAATGGCTTGCAGTATGGAAATACGTCTCGGCATTGCTTAAAGGTCCACGTAGCAATCGGCCGTTGTAGTACGCATGTTCCGTTTCAAGGTCTGTGATGGCATCTAGGACGTATCTCTCTAGCACCTGACACCACTGCCATATTTCATTATATGAGGCATCCCACCCACTATGTATCTTCTCCAACGCCTTTTGGTTAGCTATCTAAGCCTTGTGGTAAGAGAGCGTGTACCCTTTTTAGCTACGAATAATGGCAATTAACACCAGCACTGAATTCCTGGGATCTGCTTTTACCGTGGGCAGTATAAAGCTAGCTAACATAGTTGAATCCATCTTAGGATGATTTTGTGAAACACCTATAAACGGAGTACATTAAATAATGCAACATTACATAATAAAAGTATTATTCAGAAACCGTTAATACTGTACCTGCAGTACATGTATGTGGACATTTGTACTTTTTAATCTCCCACAACTCTGACCTTTTCCTTAACGAGGCGTAGATTTTTCATGAACATGTTCCGTCTTGCACCGCACACTTCGCCTCAAACTTATCAGATTTGGATTTAACGACGTGGTAGTTAACGTCGTTTTTGATGCTATGTTGTTTCAAAGCACCAATAAAACTATCCTTATCGGTAAATTGATTACCAACTTCAAATTCACTCGAATCTACCCCGAACCTGTACGATCACGCAACCAGTGTGGTAGATCTGAAAACTCGAACGCATCATCTGCAGACAGATCGACATTATGCATGTGGGCTGGAGGTGAGTATGCTTTGAATAGTGGATTTTCTTCTTCATCTGTATTCCTTTCAGCATCTTTAGGTTTTGTTGGAATAAGCTCCGGTCAGAAAATAAGCCAACTTCTGTACCATCGGGCCCGGGATCTCGAGATGAATCCACATCAGAGTCATCTTCTAACCCACAATCATCTGTAGCGTACTAGATCCCCTCACCGGTTGACGTCGTAGGGAGTACATCATCCCTTCTTCTGGGCATTTCATAATGTCCCCAATTGGATGTAGATTGCCACCTACTAGAACTTGATGTCGTTCCCCAGTACGTATTTCCAGCATCAAACATCGAGCCATCGACGTACATGTCCCATCCACCGATAGAGTGTCTTGCAGGGGATGTGCATTCGACACTGCTACCAAACATGGGCTATTCCATATTTTGTAACTCGCTAATCGAGTGTCGGCCAGAGGTCGTGTATACATCTCAAACACCGGTCGCAAGTAAATCATTTGGCGATGTAAATTGTACATATAACTCAATATAAGGTACTCCACTAGCAAGATGAGTTTGCACCATTACCTTCAAGCTACGAGCACGTTTTACGTCGAACGAGTCATATGTCACCGAATCAACAGAAGAACAAAATTGATACGTGATAGACAAAACTTTCATTGGCGTCGTTCCGAAAATTTTACACCTAATTCTTTTACAAAGTTCTGTCAAATCTATGTTCTGGTTAAAAACCAGTCGCACCGTATTCTCTGACAAAAAAACAACACCATTCTCGGTGTGGCAAACCTCACCATCGTAGTAAATAACATCACTAATACGGTCACTCATATTTGAAACTCTAACCTTCTTAGCCTCTCTAAATTGTTTCTGCTGTGACTTATGCATTCTGAAAACATTTTTTACCTCATTTATAGCCTCAGCTCAAACATGCTACTGTAGCAAAAGCGCGTTCACGTGGGCGCGATTTCACAAATTCTTTTCATAAAGCATCCTAGTAGAAGCGATTTTATACTATTTGCTCAGAAACGTTAACTCAAAATTATTTCTTCCAGGACCAACTGTAGCAAAAGCGCGTCCACGAGGGCGCGATTTTAGAAATTCTTCTCAAATAGCATCCTGCTTGAAGCGTTTTTTATACTATTTGCTCAGAAACGTCAACTCGAAATAATTTTTTCAAGACCTACTGTAGCAAAAGCGCGTCCACGTGGGCGCGATTTCACAAATTCTTCTCATAAAGCATCCTGGTAGAAGCGATTTTATACTATTTGCTCAGAAACGTCAACTCGAAATTATTTCTTCTAGGACCAACGTAGCAAAAGTGCGTCTAGGAGGGCGCGATTTCACAAATTCTTCGCATATAGCATCTTGCTTAAAGCATTTTTTATACTATTTGCTCAGAAACGTCAACTCGTAATTATTTTTCCAGGACCTACTATAGCAAAAGCGCGTACTCGTGGGCGCGACTGCAAAAATCCTTCTGATAAATCATCCTGCTTTGATTTTATCTTAAAAACCCATAAACACGAAACATAATCCAATTTTAAATAAATTTTAATTAATTTAATTACGAAACCTTAAACCCTAAAATTTAATAAATTTTAATTACAAAACGTAATTTAATTTTAATTAATTAATTAATTTCTTTTTAAAACCTTAAAAATCTGAAAAACCCTAAAAATCCTAACTTGGAAAACACGACGAAATCGCGTCCCCAAGGGCGCGCGACGTGGCAGCAAATCGTGTCCACATCAGCGCGCTTTGATGACGTGGACACAAATCGCGCTTTCAAGGACGCGCTTTGTTGCCACATCAGCATAGTGCGTTGACGTGGACGCGATTTGCTGACATATCCCCTGACTTTGCGCTTACGTAGACGCGATTTAGGGAAAAATGACCCATTCCGGTAAATAATAAAATACCAGGCCTATTTCGATAAATTTAAAAAAAATAATTTTTTTTAATATTTTGCCCGGAAAATAGAGTGTGAGAAAGTGTAACGGTGGGAAGAAGCATTTGGAGTTGAAAAAGAGGATCAAAGCATGCAGTTTTTAAAAAATAATAATAATAAAGAGAAAATTGGGTTGCTTGGTGTAGTGTAATGCACGGAGGTTGGGTGGCATTTCAAGGCCGTCAGAGGCATGCCCTTGAATTATTATTTTTAGGATACTTGAGAGGCCGAGGTTGTAAGCATTGTCAGTCGATAATAGCTTGCAGTTGGATGCCAAAGAAGAGGCCACCACCATTTTAATCCGTCAACTGTCCCACATCCACCAGCTTTTTATCTAACTCATATAAGTATATATATTCCTTTTGACACTTGTATTCTATACATGCTTTGTCTCTAAGCCAAGGACATTTTTCTCTTGTCTTATATTTTTGGCTATCAATGTATGCATTGACTTTAGGGAACCAAATAATGCCGATAAAGACACGTACCAATTCATCATAACTCATTCTTACACTATCGGAATTTACTTGGGAATTTATTAAGAAATCATGGTTTGGGTGAGGGAAAAAAACAGATTTAGATGACCAAGTTTGGGAGTATATAGCGTCAATGATAGCTTATTAGACAATGGTATCACACTCCTATGCAAGGGAGGTAAGGGGGAGAGGTGTGGTGTTGTTGGAAGTTCTTAGGGCTTATAAATGGAGTTGGGCTTTTCAGTTGAAAGCATTTGAATTCGATCCCGTGATGGTTGGAAATGGTTGCTTTCTTTGGGTTTTTTCTTCTTCTTTAGGATAGCTTTTATTATTATTATTATTATTATATTCTCAACAATTCTTTTGAATTTAAAACATTTCAATGATCTTTTGAAAGAATTTAATTTGTGTAATTATTTTATAAGATCTTCAGCATAATCTATAAATATGGTTGATTGTGACTTCTTTGGGGGGTTTTTTCTTCTTTAGGATGGGCTTTTTAATATTTTGCCCTTGTAGTACTACTATTATTATTATTAGAAAAGTATCCTTAAAACAAAAATTATTGAATAATTATCCTTAAAAGGTATCACCGAGAGCAACGAGGCCTTGACTCCGAATAAAAAATTCTCCATATAATCTTTTAACTTTAAAAAAATCACAAGTTAATATAATAATAAAATAATATTTTCATCCTCAAAATTTTTCATTAATTTTTTATCAGGTTAAAATGATTACATTTGTTTATTTATTTTTAAAATTTTAAATATATTTTAAAGGATATTTGTCGTCTAAATTTTACTTGTAGAATATTTTCTTTCTCCAAATAATAACCTTTTAATAGTACTCAAAATTAGAAAAACGAAAAGTATCATTTCTTTTATATGGAAATGCCATAAATATTAGATTTCTGCTAGGCAAATAGTGTCCAATAAAAATGATAGCAGTAGCTTTGGACCTAAGAAATTCACAATTGTCAAATATTAGTTCAGATATATGTTGAGTTGTAGTAAGAAAGATAAAGATGAAAATTAAAAGTTTGTGTATAGCTTTATATGAATCACCATACAATTGTTCTAAATATTTAAGTCCAAACCAATATTTTGTCGAATATCGGTAACGAACTCTTGACTTTATATCTTGGATCGAACTTTTTCTATTAGTTCTCTTCTCAAAATTTTTCCAGAAGCTGATTTTGGGACACTTTCCAAGAAAGTAATCTTTCGTAATTCTTTATAATGTGCAACCTACGAGCAAATCAATAGAGAGGGCATAGATTACAACAAACAATAAAAAAAAAAAACATATGAAACTTTTTAAAAAATCAATCTCATACCTTATTTGCCACGAATTGTTTAAAATCTTCTTCAGTTAGTGAACTATTGGGATCTCGAACAACGTATGCAATCGGAACCTCTCCAGCTTTAACATCGGGAAATCTAAAAAATTGAGTTTAATGTGCATTACTAACCCTTACGAAGAAGTACAAAAAAAATGAAAAGAGGTTGGAGATGGAGCTGTACTTACGGAATAACAACGGCATCAGTAATGTCTGGATGAGAAAGAAGTAATCCTTCTAACTCTGCAGGTGCCACCTATCAATTAACCTTATAAATACATTAAATAAAGTAGATGGAAATATACATCGAGTGTTAAAAGTTGTTAAACTAAATTGCATAGAATCGATTTAACCGAATTAATCCTATTTAATGAATTTCTCCAGATTCAATTTAATTTGTTAATTTACATTAGCTTTTAATTCGAAAAAATCACATAAATAAATATTAAACACATCTTCATATCCTAACCCTAATCCGGAATGGTGGATATTAATATCCCGACTCCTCTCAACCAAATAAATATCCCACCCAAAAGTTAAAATTAATTTCATTAAATTTAAGGGGAAAAAGGAAGAAGCCACAAAAGATGAGAGTAGTTGTGGTGGTCAATGCTATTGCAGCTTTTGTTTATTTTGCTCTCGTGTTTGGATTGAGAGACCGTTTTTTTCCAAGTCACACTTGCCTTTTCGGCTCACCTTATGGTCACATTATCTACACATCTGTATTTTACCCAAAAAAAAGTTCATTTGATTCATTAGATTATTAATTTTACATATTTGATATTAAAGCCAACAAATAATTTATGGTTTCAAATTTATAAATTTTGAAGTTAACTCGTAAAATTTGATAATTCAAATGGTGATTTTTTTTTTCATTTTTGTATAAATGAATATATCTTAAGAAAATTTGAAACAGTCAAAATCAATAGAACCGAACGTAATTATTTTGATGGATTATCCATTTATTTGATTTTTTTATCTACATATAAACCGAACCTATCAAATACACACTTTAATAACAAACTATTAAAGAATTGTATGAATAATTTATTACCTGAAAACCATAACATTTGATAAGCTCCTTTATTCGATCTACAACAAATAATTGTCCTTGTTCATCGAAATAACCTAGATCACCAGTACGTAGCCATCCTTGCTCATCTATACCTACCTTTGTAGCTTCTGGATTGTTAAAATAACCTAACAATAATAATCCACAAATGATGTTGTCAAATTACCTTAATTTATATGTAATAAAAAAATCAATTCGTAATTATCATCCATCTTTCGTAACGCGCTCACTAGATAAAAGGAATAGCTTGAAATTCAAGGAAGTAGTTAAAACTAAGTTCATTAGGTAGTACTTTTAATATTTACATTTTTTGTCAAATTGACTCTTATTTTTTTTAGTTAAATTTGACGTTCAACTTTTTAAAAAGAGTCAAATTTAACCATCTATCTCTCAACAATAGTTGAATTATTAATTTTTAATGGGAATACTAGCTAAAATGTTAAATTTTTATGAACTTTTTATAATTATTATAAATTTTGAACTTTTTTATAATTTTTAAATTATTTATTGACTGACATATAAGATAAACAATGTCATGTCAACATAAAATATTTATGGATTACTATAAAGATTGTCATGCTAACATCGTCAAAAAATTAATATTTTAATCAACAATCCGATTAAAAAAATTTAGGTTAATAACCAAATTTAATCAAATTAAAAATATATATACACATGAGTATGTTAACCTAAGAATCCTAACAGCTTCATTACATTCACCTAAATATCCTAACAACTTCAAATTATTCAAAATCTTGGTCACGGTTTGTATATAATGTAGTTAGATGAAAGGACAATAACTAATCATGCCTGTCTTGTAATTAAAATACCAAACACAAAAAAAAAAAAGAAGTACAAGCTGACAACTGTAATCTTGATAGATAAAAGGGCAATTCTTGCATTTCTTGTAACGACAGTTATGAGCAAAGGTTCAACCAAAAAAGAAAAAGAAAAAAAAAAGCAAAGATCTATAATGCCATTATCGGGTCCCATACTTGATTGTCCCCTATGAATAAAGATCAGGATAAGAAATTGCTCATTTCCTAGAGACTATATATTTTTCTTTTATAAAAGTGATGGGCATGGTTAATTATAAAGCATATTTACCTGGTGTAATTGTGGGTCCTCGAATCCATATTTCTCCAATCTGATTTGGAGGAAGGGGGTTCATTGTGCTTACACTAACAATTTTGGCTTGAATTAGAGGCATTAGACTTCCGGTTGATCCCGAGAAACCAAGGCCTTCCTTCGGATTTTCCATTGAAATTTTCCCGCAAGCTTCTGTCATACCATATCCCTGCACCATGCATGTTTGCATTTTAATTCCTCATTTTACAACTTAATAACCCACATAATTCTATTATGCAACCAAAAACAATACTGCAGGATTCTCAGACGCTAATAAAATATTAATGTAAATTCATGAAGTAGCTATAGGGCTTTGAAATTATTTATGAACATCTCCCTTTCACGTTTTCCAAGAGGCAACAAAGCAGAATGGGCTACTTCAAATTTATATATATAATAATATCACGGAACACTAGTAGATCTTAACATTAAAATTTGCGTTCTGGTTAAAATTTTTAAAATTTCTAAGATTTAATAAAAATTTCAAAAAATTTTAGGTCTAATTAATTTTTTTTAAAAATTTAAGAGCTTAAAATTTTGAAAACATTTGAATGGCCTAATTAAAATTTCTAAACAATTTTAAGGATTTTATGAAAATTTTCAAATGTTTTTGGGGTCAAAGCCTCCGGTCTGATAAATATTATATGCATCTTTACTGTATAAATTTCATGCACCTAAGTGAACAGCATATTGAAAGGTTTGATGTGTGGGACTTAAAAGGGCAGAGTTTTTCGGTTTGTTGAATTATGGTTTGGACGCCTTTTATGTTCTAGTTTGTGACTTGTTGGCTTCTGCTGCTTTCTGATTTGCAGCTTTGGATTTTGGCGTGTTGTACAAGTGGGGAGTATTTGGTTTTGGTTCTACTACCTGAAAAATTTCAACATGGGGCAAAATGTTGGCACATGTCTCGATCAAATCTCGGCTCAGTGGGGCTGCACTACATATAATTTGCTTCAACGATGATAAATCATACTTATTGTTCATCATCTGCCACTGCTTTGCCAAAGAAACAATAACCGGAGGCACAACGAACATATGCGTGACCTTGTACTTCTCGATGGCACCCAACACTTTGTCCAGCCCAAACTTGGCCATCGAAACCAATACATTTCCTCTTCTCAATTGTGCCAACGTTAAGACCGAACCAAACCCATGAAACATTGGCAAGAAACACAAACATACACTCCTTCCTTCCATGTACCTGTCTTGATCGGCTGTGAAATTTAAGGTCGAAGCGATGAAATTTTTATGTGTCAGCATCACCCCTTTACTGGTTCCGGTTGTTCCAGATGAGTACATCAATGCCGCCACATCGTTCTGCTGTACATCGTTATTCGAATTCAAAAAATTGTCAGCGTAGTTTTTTATAATATCCGAGTAAAAAGAGACTTTTGGAATAGCTGATGATAAGTTGGGGGAGCTTGATGATTGTAAGAAAACCAATGGAACATTGAACTGGCTAACTTTGCTATAAAGCTGAGGGATTGTGATGATAAGCTTGGGATTGGAATCTTTGACCTGTTTGGATATCTCAGTGAAAGTGAAAGAAGGGTTGGCAGTGGTGGCAATGGCACCAAGAGAGACGATAGCAAGGAAAGATATGGGAAAACGTATTGAGTTGGGGGCAAAGATAAGGACGACATCATGTTTAGCAACGTGAAATTGGTGGCGTAATGCATAAGCAAGAGATGAAACATGAGCTTTGAGTTGAAGAAAGGTTAGGGTTTCGTTAGAAGTAGCATCGATGAGAGCGGTGTGATGAGGGATGGAGGAAGTGGATTGGAAAATAAAGGAGGTGAGTGAGAGGTCAGGGCTTGTTGGGAGCTTGAGAGGGGGCCTTGGGGAAGTGTAGGTTTGGGATTTTGGATTGAATGAAGAAATTGCCATTGATTTTGGGGGGGGGGGGGGTGGGGGGGGCGCTGCTAATTGAGGAGATTGGGATCAAGCCTTATGGATTTTTCTTTGGGGGGTTAGGCTTGAATGAATTTATACTTGGTTTTGCAAAGTTTGTTGAGTTTGAATATAGATGATGATGAATTATTATTTTGTTGTGGTCATGGTCTCAGGTCTGCTCTTTCGGCGGCTATCAATGTTTGCTAATTTTTTCTATCGATTTCTTTATGGGACGTCTTGGGAACAGCTACAAACGAAATAAATGCAAGATTAAAAAAAAATTAAAATTTTAATATTTACGAATGATTAAAACGAAATAAATATATAACACGGATAAGGGTTAAGAGTGTTACATTAACTCCGTAAATATTCATATTTAATATTTACAGACTCAATTGATTGAAATGGGGTTTTGAAACTATTTTTTCCGGTATCACTGAAAATCGAGTTGTCACATCCTAACTCTATTTGAATTTTTTTCAAATCGAGTCGAGTTAAATTAAAAAAAATTAAACATGTCAAATTAAAATTGTGTTACAATATAACTAATTTCATGTTAAAACACATAAATTTGAAACAATGTATTTTTGAAAACTCTTTCAAAGTAAAATAAGAGGAAAAAAAAGATTAAAACGAAATAAATACATAACACGGATAAGGGTTAGGAGTGTTACATCAACTCCGCAAATATTCATATTTAATATTTACGGACTCGATTTATTGAAATGGGGTTCTGAAACTATCTTTTTTGGTACCACTGAAAATCGAGTTGTTACATCCTAACTCTATTGAACTTTTTTCAAATCGAGTCGAGTTAAATTGAATGAAATTGTTCAAGTTAAATTAAAAAAATTAAACATGTCAGATTAAAATTGTGTTACAATATAACTAATTTCATGTTAGAACACATAAATCTGAAACAATGTATTTTTGAAAACTCTTTCAAAGCAAAATAAGAGGAAAAAAAGATATTTTAGAAGGATAAACTTCAATAATTAATTTTAGGTCTCAAAAATTATAATTTTAGAATTTTTTTTTAAAATTTTTTTTGTATATTCTTTAGTTTTTTTAATATTTTTATAATTTTTAAAATATAAATTTTAGAATTTTAATAAATATTTTGAATTTTAAAAATTATTTTGAATTTTTTCCGTACTTTTTGTTGAGAGACACCAATTTGCTCATTTTCAAAATTAACAGGGACCAAAGGTGTATTTACACCAATCTGTTAGTTGAGTTATTTGAATTGTAAAATTTAACTCGACTTGAACTCGAAACTCAAATTACTTATTCTAGTTGACATGAAAAACTGAATAACTTGATTTGATTAACTCAAAATTTAAATTTTTTTCGAGTCGAATCGAGTTTTGCTCACCTCTAATCAAGAATACGCTCAAATCGTAATCAACGTAAGGAACCAAAATCAAACAAAGAGATTGATGAAGTCATATCAGACCATGAATCAGTAACATGAAAACCTTCAAGATTCACTCAAGAACACAAACACATGAGAACAAAGTGCAAAATGAAGCTTGATTAAAGAACGCGGTAAAAAATGAATCATACATTTCATCAAACACCTCTAGTGCACAACCCATCGCAACCATTATGACAAGACAACAAGTCAATGATCAATGCAAAAGATGAAGGAAAAATGAATCGAAACCATAACTTTGCAAACTATCATAGTGTGCACCGGAAATTTATGAACCCAACACATTAGTGACCTTAACAACATAAAACACATGTAAAACAGCTCATCTAGTCATGAGGCACGTAGCTCTAATACCATGTTAGAAATATAAATGGAACAAACAAGAAAAGTGAAAACTTAAAGGAAACAATTAAGCAATTATCCGAATTTTATTCAATAGAAGACTAACTTTTCTATTTACATCAGTTGCTATGTATATAGCTTGACTAATGAGTCTCATCTAAGTTAAACTCTTGAAGTAATTGCTTCTAACAACGACTATTCTGTTATTAACAACCTATTAGTTATCTTTACCAGAAATTAATTTTAGCACATAATTAATATTGGCTAATATTCTCCCTAATTCTTTGTAACACTCCTTACCCGTATTCAATACCGGAATAGGGTACGAGGCATTACCAAAACACATGCACTTGTAAACGTATTTAACCAAGTTATAAAATTTCATCTAAATTAAAACTTTCAAAATAATTAACACGCTCCTATAACTTTTCACAATATATCCTCAAAATGTTATAATCATAATAATTAGGGCTTACGAGACCCGATACATACTCATGCAATTCAATGCTTCATTTCCATTTCCTTCAATTCGTAATTTCTCATGCTCACGATTTAGATCATATCACTAGCAATTTCCATTTAATTCACGTACAATTCAATGACATCAAGTTCAACACTAATATGTATTTACCATTTAACTCAATGTTTATTGATTATACCATTCAATAACACATTTATGAAATTCTCAATTTTGCAATGAAAATATCACTTTAGCTTGAATAACAACATCGTCCTGATATAAATACACTACCACTTATCCATTTACTTTAATTCTTTTGGGTCCATTTGTCACTTACCATCCTTAATCAAATTAGGGAACGGTTACGGAAAATTGAGTACTTCACTTTCACTTTGCCATAGTATAACTATGGTCTTACGTATGATCACTTATCACTTGTCCCTGATCACTTGATCAGATAAGTGTAGCTAAGGCTACCGCTTATCACTTTCTCACTTGATCAGATAAGTGTAGCTAAGGCTAACACTTATCACTTTGTCACTTGATCAGATAAGTATAGCACTTATCACTTTTTCACTTGATCAGATAAGTGTAGCTAAAGCTACCACTTATCACTTTGTCTCTTGATCAGATAAGTGTAGCACTTATCACTTTTTCACTTGATCAGATAAGTGTAGCTAAAGTTACCACTTATCACTTTATCTCTTGATCAGAAGTACTCAAATCCGGCGTTCCGCTTAATTTGATCATTTATTCGATTTTTTTTCATTTTTATTTTATTCTCATTTCAAAAATGAATACATTTCATCATACATTGTATAATTCATGAAATTAACATTTAATCATTAAATTTCAGCCATATGAACTTATTATTTCATTATCTTTCCACACTTGTTTCTATGCACATCACACAAGATATAAGCATATCATTCAACCATAGTTGCAAGCTAGTGTATTTAAACATGACTCTTTTTGGAACTAACCACACGATAAACCATTTCAATGCATAACTTATAAATTTAACGTGGCATAATCTAGCCACTACTTGGCCAAAGTCTAAGCATATACACCAAATATGTTAGCCAAATACACGTATAGCTTAAGCATTATAAGCATGGATGAGCACAACATTTATTCATGTATCAGGCTTACCAACATGTGTTAATTCATAAACCATTCATGACATTATTTCATGCCAAATCATATACCGAATATACCATACGCACATACTATGAAACTTTTATTTTCACACATGAGCTTAAACCATGACCAATGATGCACAA